>NW_026453170.1:342524-685049 GCF_025200985.1 Drosophila gunungcola | reverse complement strand
GTTGCATAAGGTTTATGAGTTTGCTGGGTCGTTAAACTATTGACCCACATGCGTATCTCAATATAAATTCACCGTTTTTTGCTCCTAATTTTGCATTCCAAGCACAACAAACATTAGACAACCAAAATGCCGCATGCCCAAAATGCCAGACGCTGGTAAACAGTATTGCTATGTTGGCGCGGCTGTTGCTCATTCCATCGCTAAACTGAATACTTTGCTTCCTAAAGCCTCGTTTCGGGGCCTCCGTCGCACATAAATTACTTATTGTTGGCTCCCTTCGTTATTAATGAGCGATAAATCAATGGGCATTTGCTTCTAGTGCTGCAATTGACTGATAACCGAAACTGATAAGACTAATGGAATAAAACTCTATCTTTGTTTGCCAGGCGATGTAGTCTTGCAGAACCTCAAGATACGGGAGAATGCGCTGGATGACTTGGACCTGCCCGTGCAGCTTATCTACGGCTACCTAGGTGAGTGAACTATGTTTACCCACAAATTAGGAGTTGTTCATAGTGCCAACTTGTAACTTCTAGGCAAACTGGTGCTGAAAATCCCCTGGAAGAATCTGTACAGCCAGCCGGTAATTGTCAACATCGACGATCTGTACGTCCTGGTCTCGCCCAACAACAATGTGCAGTACAACGCCGAAAAGGAGGCCAAATATGAGATGGACCTCAAGAAGGCAGCGCTGGATGCCCTGGAGGCAGCTCGAAAAAAGGAGCTGGAAAAGGGTGAGCAGCGGTTAAAGGAATTAGCAAATGGAAAATAACAAACTTAATCGCGTGCAGATCAGCCCAAGCCCGATGCTGGGTTTGCCGAGAAGCTAACGGCGCAGATCGTGAACAATCTGCAGGTGCAGATAACCAACGTTCATCTGCGCTACGAGGACACCACCACCACGGGCAGTCCCTTCTCCTTCGGCATTTCGCTGCATGAGCTGGAGCTCTACACCACCGACTGCGACTGGGAGAAGTGCTACATGGCCCAGCAGGCGTCGCAGGTCTTCAAAATAGCGAATCTCTCCTGCCTCTCTGCCTATCTGAACTGTGGTGGCCAGCTGTACGCCAACGATAAGAGTGCGCTTGCGAGTCAGTTCCAGGCGAATATTGCTTCCAAGGATTCGAAGCCCAGCCACTACAGCTACGGTAGGATTTTTGAATGCAACAAGTCTGAAACTCCTTCTCACTGATTCCCCTACTTTACAGTGCTCGGTCCCATCTCCTGCAATGCCAAGTTGAAGCTGAACATGAACCCGGAGCTTGATAATCCTCCCTTCGAGAAGCCGAAGATCGACCTCACCCTGGAGATGGAAAAGCTGAACGTGGGCATGACCAACACGCAATTCGATAATCTCATGAAGCTGGGCGATGCTATGAATCGCCAGCAGTTGGGCATTCCCTACCGGAAGTATCGTCCCTACAACTTACGTAAATAATGATAGTCTATGTATGCCTTCAGTGGGTCATGTAGCTTTGTTTATTTTCTTGCAGCCTACAAAGGTCATGCCAAAGAATGGTGGCAATTTGCAATAACTTCTATTCTGGAGGAGGAGGTCAGGAAACCCCGAGAGAGCTGGACTTGGCAACACATGCGGACGCATCGTGAACTCTGCAACACTTATGCACAGGTGGCTCCCATGATCGAAAGAACGAAAAATATGGTTTACACATTATTTGTTTTCAATTCAGAAATACAAGGAGCAGTGCCTGAACAAGAAGCCGTCAGCTGTGCTGACGGAAACCTGCAATTTGCTGGAAACGAAGCTGGACATATTTAACCTGCTGCTGATTCGTCAGAGAGTCAACATCGAGATAGCTAAGCAGCGGGAGGCAGTGCCGGAGCCAAAACAGGGATGGTTCAGTGGTTGGGGATGGGGAGGCGGCGCCAAGAAGGATGAGCAGACCGCCGGTCAAAAGTTAGGCAAGTATTTAAGTTTTTCTTCAGAAAACCATTTCTTCAATTCCTTCAATTCTTCTTCCAGTGGAGAAGTTCGAAGCGGCAATGACGGCCGAGGAGAAGGAGAAGATGTACAGGGCAATTGGCTACCAAGAGAACGCCAAACCCAGGGATCTGCCCGACCACTACGAGGCCATCAAGATGAACTTTAAGCTGATCGCCCTGGAGGTCGGGCTGTACAAGGACGACCGCGCAGGCACCATTGAGTCGTACGACTACCAGGCCCTGCCTTCTCTGGTCCTGTTGAAGTTTTCGATGGCCACGGCTTCGATCACCCAACGGCCAGCTGCCGAGGCCATAAGCATCACCGCCGGCATGAGGGAGCTCAAGGTAACGGGTCTCAAACGAAAGGAGTGCACACCCTTGCTGGTGGAGTCGAAGATCACCGACGAGTTCAACCTGCTGGACGTGTTCTTCGAGACGAACCCATTGGACAAGATGTGCGACCAGCGGGTCAAGGTGGTGGCGCGTCCGCTGCAGATAATGTACGACGCGCCCACCATCCTGGCCCTGATCAACGCCTTCCAGCGGCCTGGCGACGTCACGCTCTCCAAGTTTGAGGACGCGGCTAGCACGCAAATGTCCAGCTTCAAGGAGCGCTCGGCCACCGGCATGCAGTACATGATCGATAAGAAGGCGGTTCTGGATGTGGACATTCTGCTGATGCCAAACATTCTGGTCTTGCCCCACAAGGGAGTCTACGAGGCGGACAACACGTCGCTGCTGGTTGTCAGCATGGGCCAGGTGCACCTCTCCAGCCAACCGCGTAGGGAGCAGACCAAGCTGCAGCATCTGTTCTCCGCCGGCGAGGACAAGGACGAGATCCTCAAGACGGTGATGGAAAATGCCTACGACAGGTTCACCGTGGAGGTGGACGACGTGCAGATGCTGGTGGTGCGAGCTGGGGAGCCCTGGCAGAGTGCGCTGAAAGACGCCAGCTCCACGGAGATGCACGTGCTGCGACCCGTTTCCCTGAAAGTCACTGCCGCACTCTGTGTGGTTGACAACGATCCGCGACTGCCCAAAATCAAAGTGGACATCGACCTGCCAGCGATCCTGGTCAATGTCTCGGAGGATCGCGTCTTTCTCGCCATCAGGGTGGCCACGAGCATTCCGCTGCCGGAGCAACAGCAGCCGGGGGCGAAGGTCACGCTGACACACTCGCGCAGCTCCATGTCCATATCGAACTTTATTAACAAGGAAGTCAAAAAGATCGGCCCTGCGACTTCTGGCACAAGTAGCAAAGCAGCTCCGATGCTCGACGAGATCACGCAGTACACCAATTTGGACGTTAACTTCTCTCTGGGGGAGATCTACTTCGTCCTGTTCCAGTCCAGTACACGGAGCGAGACGAGCTCCGACGTATCCATCGAGTTCCTAACCCCAGACAGTGATCAACTTCCTTCCCAGCTGACTGAGCCAGTCGCGGAGCCCATAGAGCGACCCCCGCGAACACCTCCCCAACAGATTTTGTCCATCGACATCCGCCGGCTAGAGGCCCATTTTGCATCGCGAACCTACGAGTCTGTGGCCACAGTGAAGTAAGTAACATTCAGAGTTGTGTGGTGAACAGGTTACCTAATGAGGCTCTTAACTTCAGGCTAGGGGACATTAATCTGCGACAGTACGGCTGCAGTGTCAGCGGCCTGGAGGACCTGGAGGTCATCCATACGCCCAAAAAGGAGAACAGCTCCAACTACCTGTTCACCGTCTCGTGCACCATTGCAGACAAGACATCGCCAGAGTTCAGCACCAAGTATAACTCAACGGAGCAGCTGGTCGTGGCCAACTTCGAGGTGCTTCAGATCGTGCTGCACCAGGAGTGCCTGCAGCGTCTCTTGGAGGTCGTGAACAATTTCCAGAGAAACCTGGACGTGGTACTTTCAGCCACTAGGCCACGAGATCGAATGGGCTCCATTGGGGCTGGCGATGGCATCAAACGGACGCTCAATGTCATCCTCGAGGACACGGAGGATATAATGACCACCAATCAGATGAAGCACCGCAAGAAGACGCGCCACAACCGAGTCGTAGAGACAGTGAAGGTGCGTGTGATCGCAAATCTAGACGAAGTGGGCCTTCTGCTCACCACCCGAAGTCGGCCGTTGGCCGAGATGAACGTGAAGAAATTCGTATCCAGTCTGATCATGAAGTCGTCCTACACTGAAGTTAATATTGGCCTCAAGGACATTCAGGTGTTGGACCTGAACCCTCACACCATTCACAAGAACGTAGGTGCCTCTGGGCCGACAAAAGACCGAAAATCAATTATTATTATTATTTTCCTTCCTAGATTCTGAGTATTGTTGGCAAGGACGCCTTCAACTGCCAGGTGGTGCTCTACAACAAGGAGGAGACTCTCGACTACAACTCCGATGACATGAAGATCACGGTGGACATTGGCTGCATGAAGATCATCTTTCTCAACTGGTTCGTGACAGGCGTGATGGTAAGGACAATTGCCAATACATCGGTTGATATGTGCTAATGCGCCTGCTGCGCTTGCAGAACTTCCTGAACAACTTTACAGAGTTCCAGGCGACACTGTCGCAGGCTAGTGCTGCGGCGGCGGAGTCCGCTCGCCAGAAGGCACTGGATGCCTACCAAACGGCCACTCGCATGAAACTGAATGTCCGCATCAAAGCACCCATTATCATTGTGCCAGTTGGCTCCAAGGACTCGAATGCCCTGTCGCTGGACTTGGGTCTGCTGGAGCTGACGAACAACACGGTGGAGGTGGCGGTGGCGAATGAGGAACGGCTGGCCGTCATTGACGAGATCAAGTTGTGCATATGCGACGTTAAAATTTCCAAGGTGGTCTTACTAGATGGCAACGAGTCGACTGTTGATGGTGAGATCAATTCCGATTTTACCAATACCTTTCAACAATTGATTTTTTTCAAGAATTGGACGCCGCCGTGGGCTATTGCTCTAAATTTAATATGATGAATCCCATGAGTTGTACCTTGCTGGTAACCCGTAACTTGTCGTACACCTGGTACAGGGATGTGCCCGAACTTAACCTTTCTGGTCGTTTGAAGTCCATAGAGGTAAGGATTGATCAGAGAGATCTCAGCTAAGGCTATGACTTTGACCCAACTTACAGCTCACTCTCTTCACGGACGATTACGCCTTGGTTATGATGATCCTAAACCACAACATTAACGAGGGATTGGATGAGTTCCCCCCCAACGAGGAGGCGACCCCTGAGCCAAAGCAACCGACCCAACGACGTAGTTCTCGGGTTGATCGGACTCCCCGCGCTGTCACTGCTTCTCCCAAACGAGACAAGATTCACGAATCGATGAAGTTCAACTTCCAGTTTGACGGTGTGATCATAAATCTGATGGAGGGTGAGTAACTTATACTGATGTTTCCAGGATTTACTGAACCAACCGTTGTGCCTTCAGGTGAAGACGCAGGACTCGCCCGGTTTGGATTATATTTCCTATCCATCAAGGGCACAAAGCTGGACAACGGCACACTGAGCACCTCAGTGGTTCTGTGCAATGTCCAAGTGGATGACACGCGCCAGAACTCCAAAAGCCAGATCCGACAGTACCTAAGCCGCAAGGACTGGGTTCAGCCCAAGTTGGATGCGGAGGAGATTATCGATGCCTGCTACAACGATCGCAACTTCATGGTCGATTTGACAGCCATAATAAAGGAGGACGACACATTTGGTGGGTGTCACTTTTTCGCCTAAAGTTTATCCATCTTATGTCCTAAGACCTCCAAACTTTCTTATTGCAGCTGAGGTACGAGTGCGAGCCTTCGACCTGATCGTCTCCATCGACTTTCTGCTGAGACTGTCAGCCTTCCTCACCCTTCCGCCTGAGGAGAGTCCTCGCTCGTCTTCGATTGTGAAGCCAGCACTGGTTGCGGAAACAGCTCGGGACACCAAGCAGTCCATTCGCTCATCCGCCATGTTAGCCGCCAACGAGCTTGTGCCTGCGGAGGTAACCGGTAAGTGTGGAATGCAATTCACTCTCAATACCCCTTAATATCGCCAGTTCTTGTCTACCTATCGTGCAGTGCCGAACCGCAAGATGAACCTCATGCTACACATCGATGAACCAGACATAATATTGGTGGAGAACCTGGAAGACCTAAACACCAGCTGCATTATTTTTAATGTGGGTCGATTCATTGCCGAGTCTTAATGTTGCTAATGGCTCTCTAACTTTTTCAGGCCCAAGTTCATTTGAACTACCGCAGCATTAACGACAGGCAGATCATAAACGGTCAGATTGACGCACTCAAGATGTACATGAGCGCTTTCTTGCCGGAACGGCGCGAACTGACCCGCCACTACATCCTGCATCCGTGCGTCATTAGCCTGCATGGCTCCACGCCCGAGGAGGAGGGCCTGCACATCAGCCTAAAGCTAAGCGACATCATCATCAACGTGTCGCCGGCCACCATTGAGCTGCTGAACAAGGCCATGGTGAGCGTCAGCAGTGGCAGTTTGGCGAAGACTGCCATTGCCGAGGAGTCGCGTAACTACTCGACCCTGTGGCACCCGCACCACTTCCACAGCCGCTCTTTCTGGTTTACCAGGGTGGAGCAGGCCGTCGAAGCCATGGAGGTGGAGCAGATACCCAGCAAGGAAAAGCTAAAGACGGAAAAGTGCGTGATCGAGATCCCCAGCATCACGCTGGTGATCGAGTCCGGCGTGGGCTACTACACGAAGCCACTCATCTCGCTGGACACCCGCATCACAGCCGTATTCAACAACTGGAGCCGTAATCTCACTGCCAACGGCTCGTTGACACTGAACATGGTAAGAAGGTTTAAAGCCTTCGTCAATCTTAAGAATGCGTTAAATCTAAACTTCTACTGCGCTTGCAGAACTACTACAACCAAGCTCTAGCCGAATGGGAGCCGATTATTGAGCTCAACGAGGTGGTTGGCCGCAACGGAGTCCACGAGTACACTCCTTGGGAGCTGAAGTTCGAAATGGGCATGGAGAAGGTGCAGAGCGAAGTGGAAGACGAAGTCGAGCAGCAGGCCATGCACATGAATATCAGCTCAGAGGAGACGCTCGAGATCACGTTCAGCAAGTCGTGCCTGGGTCTGCTGAGTGAGCTTGGCGAGGCCTTCTCGCAGGCCATTGATGAGAAGGGCTTGACGAAGCCGGAAATCGTGGCTCCTTTCGTGGTGGAGAACGACACTGGCTTTGACATCAATCTGGATCTCCGCAAGGGCATCTTCACGCTGCACGAGGTGCACCGGGGAGGCACCTCGCTGGGTGTGAGCAGTACCCTTCTCCTGTCTACCAATCTGGCGGAGGTCGATCCCAACCAAATAAAGACCTGTACGATTTCCTCGGGCGGTCGAGCGTATCTTCAGACCAAGGACTTGAGCACGTTGTCCGAGGAGGATGCCGAGGACTACAGCCTATATGTGACGGTAGGAGGGCATGCTTCTTTGTGAAACCGGAATGCTCAAACGGTTTACTTTGCAGATTGGCGACATTAACAAGGAAATTGCTCTGCCCGTGTCCAAGTCGGACACTCGTTTCTTTAACCTGATGCGCAGCACGTCCCAAGAGCCGTGGGGCATTATCTCCGAGGTGAAGCAGGAGTACGGAACCACGAAAATCAACATTCACGGAGTTGTCAGTGTAAGTACTTGCATTGGACTATTGGTCTCGTCATTTCCTAATCATTTCCCATCTCTTCCAGGTTCATAATCACTTTACGACAGGTATGAACATTTATCGACGAAATCCCGCGCCCACTGCACAAAGCTTCGAGGATATTTACGTCGGACGTGTTCGTCCTGGCGAGGTGTTCCATGTGCCGCTGCACGCCATCTACGCGGAACACAAGGATCTCTACTTCTCGATGAAGGGCTACAGAACCTCAGTGCAGGGCATTTCGTGGAGTGCAAGTCCCTCGGACCTCAACTATTCGCACCAGCTGCATTGCGACCCGACCAAGACGTTTGAGCCGCTCATCATTAACGCGCGGAGAAAGAAGTCTGAGGTCTACTTCGAGAACACCACGAAGTACACGTTGCTCAGCGCCTTCTACACGATTCACCTGCGCCCGCCTCTCTATCTGCGCAACTCCCTGCCCATCAATATCCAAGTGTCGGTGGCCGGCTGCTCGGTCCGAAAGGAGGATGGCCTGGATGGCCAGTCGTCAATGAAAGTAATTGACAAGGGATACAGCAAGGAGGATTTTCTGGACTACGGTGAAAAGGAGGTTCAATCCGGCGATGTGCTCCATCTGCCCACAGTTCGATTAGCCTCAAGGGACAAGGAAGCGAAAAGCTTCCTCGTTGTGCGGGTGAGTTATTCCGAATTCAAAATAATATCCAACCAACGAGCCGAACACTCGCCTGTTTAGCTGGTTCAATATCTGGAGAAGGACTGGTCCTGTGCCACCGAGATCTGGGATTACAGCGATGACGTTGTCACCTGGACGTTCTCGTCGTACGACTCGGAGATGAAGGTGGACATGGATCTTTATGTGAAGTGAGTTATTACAACTATTATTATTATTTAATGCTGTGTTATCATTTAAGAGTACAAGCTGAGATATTTCAACATTGTGGCTCAATGTTAATTTCTTTGCTTCTGTTTGCATAGCTTTTTAGCTTAAACAACACTTTTAGTTATATATATTATATTTTAATTATTATGATTGACTTATGTTAGAATGAGATAATATTTCGGGTGTATTTTCTGTCGGATTGGATAAACAGTGCATAGGGCTTTAAAGAAACTTGAGGTAATGATAAGGGCTATGTTTGTGTCATTGTTGTCAAGATAGTGTGCGTAGATCAACTTGGTATATTCTTAATCTTTTTAATTATTTATATATACAGCTATCTTATAGTTAAAACTAAAATCTAATTTAAATTAAAAGCAATAGTGACTGGGGCCTTCCGATCGATTAAGGTGGCATTATTTAATAAGTTTAAGAGATCAATTTGAACAGTTTAGATTTTATGTATGAGATTTGTTTTTGTAAGGAAAGTAATCATTTTATTTATGTCGTTGTTGGTGGGGTTTGTAAATGATAACAGGGTTGTCGGTAAGAAAAGTTGCTGATCTGTGTTGGGAAAAGGTACAGCCAAAGATTAGGATGTTTTCTATTTTCATGGCAGCGCTGTTGCAAAATTGGCGAGTTACTAGAAAGTGCTGTGTCTCCAAGCCGAATTCGGTTGATTATTATTTGAGTGTTTCTGCTGTAAAAGGTGTGGTTATATGAAACGTTTGAAGGACTATTTTGAGAGTGTAATTTGTACCATGGAGAGGTTTTGTTAAGTAGGTCTATTTGTTTTGATTTGAAGTATTTTTTCAGATAGTGTGTGATGTCGTTGGTGTTGTTATTTTGGGTGTAGACAAGGGGGTATTTTTGATTTTCTTTAGCTGCGATGTCTGCTCTTTCATTGCCTTTCATTGCCTTTAATTATATTTTACGGTGATTGTTGACGATGAGGTTTCTAATGATTGTAGGGTATAGGCTGTGGTTGTTGGAGCTAGTAAGTGATTTTAGGGAGGATATGGAGTCGGTACAGATTGCGTGTTTGCCTGGGGCTTATAAAGCGATCTTAACTGCTTCATGAGTTGCTATAATTTCACTCGAAAAAAAACCGAGGAGTATTGGGGGAGAAGTCCAGATATAAGTACGCGTAAATTTAAGAGTTAGTTTGGCAAACGAATATGCAGTTTCGTTACCTTTTATACATAAGATGGTTATGGGGAATTGTTAGGTTAAAAGGTTTCTAATGAAGGAAATAATGTATGATTTGAGTGTTGATTGTAGGAATAAAAAATAACAAATTTCTTACCCAGTGTTCATTCTACTTTTCAGGACAGAGAATCGGCATGGCAGCATGATGCTTACGATCTACAGCCCCTTCTGGATGATCAACAAGACGGGAATGATGCTCACCTACAAAACCGAAACGACCTCTGTGGAAGTGCTGTACCATCCTCCCGAATACTCTGGACCCATTTTGTTCACATTTCGAGATAAGTTCTTCTTCGACAAGAAGAAGGCCTCGATCCGCGTCGACAACGGCCAATGGAGTGAGAAGATCCCCCTGGACGTGGCCGGTTCGATTGGCGAGGTGATCTGCTACTCGAACAACCAGAAGTATCCCATCGGTGTTCACAACCACTTGACTCAGAATTCCCTGACCAAGCAGATCACCTTCATCCCGTTCTACATTGTGTGCAACAAGTGTCGCTTCAGCATAGAGCTGCAGGAGCAGAGCCGCCCAGCCGATCCCTGGCTGCATCTGGAGCCGAATCAGTTCGAACCCCTCTGGCCGAGAAACGACTCCAAGAACAACATGGTGGTGCGAGTGGATGGCAATGTGACTCCGGCCTTCGACTTCACGGAGGTGATATGCACGCTCCTAAAGCTCGAAAACAGCAGGCACGGCGGCATCAACGTGGACGTCCAGACCACAGAGGGCGGCGTCTATATCACCTTCACGGACTACAAACCAGCTGATGCTCCCGGCCTGCTGATCAATCACACCGGCAAGCAGGTTGTCTACTACGAGAAGGGAACAAGAAACGAGCAGATCCTGAATGCCAAGAGCACGGTTATGTATGCCTGGGATGACCCGACGGGTCCCAAGGCTCTCATATTTGGCGCCAACAAGCAGGAGACGGATCTGAAGCGTGACAATATCGGCGAAGTGGTGTAAGTAGCCCAAGGTCCTCCTAAACTTGTGTTTTGCCTTTCCTAATTACAATTACATACCCACAGCATGCAAGACGGCACTAAGGTTTTGTGGGTATCCTTTTTGGACGGCCTGCAACGTGTGCTCCTCTTCACCGAGAACGAATCGATCGCCAATCGCACCGAGAGCACTGCTTCGCTGCAGTCCATCACCCAGAGCATCGATCTGAAAATCCACGGCATCGGCCTTTCAGTGATCAACAACGAGTCGGGCCTGGACATACTGTACCTGGGCATCACCAGCTCTGGAATCATTTGGGAGTCGAAGAAGGTGACCAAGAAGCGGTTCAAGGAGTTCACCATTTACGAGAACGGGCTCCTCGAGAGCGAGTACCAGAAATATCTGGTTCACAAGAGTGTCAACGACGTGCAGACCTACAAACTGGACAACAAGTTCCCGGTAATATGACCAAAATTCCTATTTGTCGATCGGAAACTCAATCGCAACTTTTCAGATCGACTTTGACCTTATGATCCTGAAGAAGTCGGTGGATCGAAACATAAAACGCAGCTTTTATCCGGCGATTTGGGTGTCCCGCAAGTCGTCGCCATTCCAGAACCAGCTGCACGTGAAGATCAATCGCATCCAAGTGGATAACCAGTTCATGGATCCAATATTCCCCGTGGTGCTGGCGCCAATACCGCCGCCGAAAAGCGTGGCGAACACCACCACCCTCAAGCCGTTCATCGAGTGCAGCATGGTGCAGCGCATCATGCCGAACTCGCAGGTGCGGCAGTTCAAGTACGCCAAGATCCTGATCCAGGAGTTCCTGTTCAAGGTCGACCTGCTCTTCCTTACGGCCATAGCGGAAATGTTTGCCAAGGAAGTGTCCGACGAGGTGGCAGCCAAGCAGTTCCAACAGGACGTCGAGTCCATTGAGCTGCCTCTCTCCGCCTTCTTCGAGGAGCACTCGCTGGAAGAGCAGAAGAGCTTCTACGACAACCTGCATTTGGGTCCGCTCAAGATCCATGTTAGTTTCTCGATGGCCGGGTCGGACACAAAGGCGTTGCCTGGCTTCCTGGGCACCTTGGTGCAGGGCGTGGGCGTGACTTTGACGGACGTCAACGATGTGGTCTTCCGACTAGCTTTCTTCGAGCGCGAGTACCAGTTCTTTACCCAGCAGCAGTTGATCAACGAGACCACCTCACACTACACGGGCCAGGCACTGAAGCAGCTGTATGTGCTCGTCCTCGGCCTGGATGTGCTGGGCAATCCCTATGGCCTGGTGGTGGGACTCAAAAAGGGCGTCGAGGACTTGTTCTACGAACCGTTCCAGGTAAGTCAACGCTCATTTGCCTAATGACTCATCTACAAGTTATGTTGTATTCAAGGGCGCTATACAAGGACCCGGTGAGTTTGCCGAGGGTTTGGTGCTGGGCGTAAAGTCCCTCTTCGGCCACACAGTGGGCGGTGCTGCAGGCGCCATGTCCAAGTAAGTGGCACCCCTTTCAAATTGATCAAAACCAAAGTGGTGTAACAACAATCTTTACAACCTTAAGGATCACTGGTGCCATGGGCAAGGGCTTGGCTGCATTGACCTTTGACGAGGACTACCAAAAGAAGAGGCGCCAGGGAATACACAACAAGCCGAAGAACTTCCACGAAGGACTAGCCCGCAGTAGCAAGGGCCTGGTGATGGTGAGACCTTGTTGAAAGAGGGTTTCTTTCATTATAATCCAAGTTACTTTGTATTCAACCAGGGCTTTGTGGACGGTGTCACTGGCGTTGTAACCAAACCCGTGAGTGGGGCTCGCGACAACGGAGTAGAGGGCTTTTTCAAGGGCCTGGGCAAGGGTGCTATTGGACTGGTGGCTCGCCCCACCGCCGGCGTGGTTGACTTCGCCAGTGGCAGCTTCGAAGCTGTGAAACGGGCGGCGGATGCGAGCGAGGATGTGAAGCGCATGCGTCCGCCGCGCTTCCAGCACTACGACTTTGTGCTGAGACCCTATTGCTTCATGGAGGCGACGGGCAATAAGATAATGAAGTAGGTGACAATCGCACTTAATGGGTTTAATAGTTAAGCAAAACGTGGCTTGCTTCTTTACAGGGAAACCGACAAGGGCAAGTTTGCCACCACGGACAACTTTATCCATTGCGAGGAGATCATCCAGAAGTCCGAGTACCTGGTGGTGACCAACTATCGCCTAATGTACGTCCAGCGCAACGAGATGTTCGGCATCTGGACGGTAAGTCTCGCAGCGAACCTTCAGCCATGCGAAATAACCAGCTAACCATTCAATCCTAGTCCCTGTGGTCCTACCTCTGGAGCGAGATCAGCTGCGTGGCTGGCACACCCCGCGGTGTCCAGATCACAGTCAAGGCGGAGGGCAAGAAGGTAATGGGCCTGTTTAGCAGCAAGGAGTCGCCGCGAAAGCTGGTGCTGCTCGGCGACGAGCGCAAACGCGTCGCCCTGCTGGACATCATTGAATCTCAGCGCTCGGACCCCAATCCCCTGAGGGCCACCCTCAGCTATCCGGGGAGCATCTAGCAATGGACCTGAATTTAAATCCCTTCTGTATTATAATCCACGCACATCCCCACGGCACCGCAACGACATAGAAATCTACCTCGATCATAAAGATTCTGTCTGTCCAAGCACCTTGTACCATGCACATGCCCCCAATTGGAGAACTCACACTCACGTGTAGTACTTTTACGTATGCTAACAACCATTATGTTTTTGATATTAAAATTTTATGTCAAAGTTTATGTGACATCCGGAGAGTGGTTTCACTAGCTTAAGGACTAAATCTACAATACAGAGACGAGCGGGCTCTCCAGGATGCCAGACGTTGGATGTTGGATTTCGGATAGCGGTTGACGGATGACGGATGTACGGCAGTCACACCTTCTTCAGGAAGCTGCTGGGGGTGGTGGCCAGGGGCATGATTGGCTCGTAGTTGTTGCAGCCATCGCTATCGCAGAAGGACGTCAGCGAGGCGAGTGCGTTGGCGGCCAGCGCCTCCACGCTGAACATGGTGGACAGGTGGCCGCTGCTCTCGAACTGGTTGATGATCATGTTCACCTTGCTCTTGGCCTCCGCCTTCAGGCACGGCGACGTGGGCGGGCTGCTGGGCAGGCCAGGATCGCGTTCGCCCGGACTCGCGTCGTAACCCTCGCCCAGTTCGGCGTCCGTCAGCAGGTTCTCCTTCTCGCTCTGCTTGCACCTGGCGTTGCTGGGTGAGCCGCTGCCCGTGCTGGGCGTCTTCGGTCCGGTGCTCTTGTTGAGGCGACTGAGGAACCAGTTCCGGGCGAGCTTATCACAGTCCTTGCTGGCCGGACTCGTCGGCGGCATGGTCGGCGACTTGCGCTGCTTCTTCTGCTCCTTGGTGGGCGTGTGAGCGGGGCTGGTTAGCGGCGACAGCATCTCCGCTTCGCCGCCATTCGCGTAGCTCTTCTTCACGGCCTTTTCAGGCGGTCCGGACTCGGACCACCGGCCGACAGCTGGGTGGAGAGCTCACTGTGCACGGTCTTTACCCTGGCCTGGAAGTCCAGCGACATGTGGCCATGCAGGCTGGAGGGCAGCGGCTGGACCTTCAGGTCGGCCTCATGGAGCAGCCCAATGGAGGACTCCACCTCCCCGCCCATGGAGGCTACTACGGCGGCGGTGTTCTGCAGAGGCTGGGCCGGGCACTTGGGCACATCGTACTCGAAGCGGCGGGCCAGGGCGTTGGGACTGCTGTTCTTCTCCGGCAGCTTGGGCAGCACCATGGCCGAGGAGTCCATCAGGCCGTAGATGGGCGACGGCTCCTCGTAGATTATGTCCGCCGCCATGTAGGTGGACTTCTTCTGGACCGGCGGAGTGGGCAGTTTTCGGGGCGGAGGACTCTTCAGGGGGGGCATCGGATGGGCACCGACGTCCCCGCGGATGGCCGCCTCGATGGCGTGTATCCACTCTTTGGCATCGACCTCGTTGCTGGCCTGGTACACGAACTTCTTGTTGGGGTCGTCGGTGGTGATCTGGAAGCAGACTTCGCGCCGCTTGCCCTCCCCGAAATGCTCGATCTCTATGGAGGAGCTCTTCAGGTAGAGGGTGCTGCTGGGTCGGCAGGCGGTCGGCCCGTCCGCGTAGCACAGCATCCAGTCGTTGAGGATGCCGCAGTAGCACTTTCGCGTCTGGTCGAAGAACAGCCGCTTCGGTACGATCCGCTGCAGCTGTCCGTACTTGGTGGACCGCTGCAGGGCCAGGTGGCCGGCGGGCAGGCCCGCGTACGGACAGTCAATGATCAGCTCGTGGGTGAAGGTTATCGCCTGCTGGGATTCGTCCTCCTCCTGACCCGTTCCCTGCCCCTGGCCCAGGGTCTGGCCCTGACCCTGGCAGATCTCATAGAGCTGCTGGTGGGGCTCGTTTTCCGCCGAGCCCGTAACCGGTTGGTTGGCGGAGCAGCGGTCCAGGGACCCGCTGCTGCCCAGATCAATGTATTCCCGCGAGGCGGACACTGCAATTAGAGGTAATTAGTGCGAGTTGTAGGCATTAAGTACAGTCGGGCTTCTGAAACCTCAAACACCTAGCATTACTAGTTTGTCTTTATTATTTAAAATTTAGAAGGGTTTTTAAATGTTTCTTTTTCGATTTTTTTATCTTCAATAAATGCATAATATTTCAAGAAAATCCCGATCGGAGCAAAATATGCGATAGTATGACTTTCTTATACCTTTTTAAAATTTAAAAGTGTTTTTCCCAAAACTCTCGTTTTAAAAGTTACTGCCCATCATAGCTTCAAAACTACAGCATTGATAGTTTTGAATTTCGGAACACTTGTTCTGTACATTGGCCAAAACCGTTGTAGAACCGAGTTTTTCCTCAAAACTTTCCCAAAAGGTGAAAGATTACAAAGCAATTATTTCGTAATTTTGATTTTATAATATCGGAAGATCCAGAAGTTATGATGGGCACTGGAATGTACCTCCAGACTAATTGCTGCCTTTGCCGTAGTATTTTCGCTTCCTTTTTTCACGAATTTACCCTACTCTCCCTTAAGAAAAGTTTTAGCGACTTATAAATCTTTAATGATCATCTACCCTGATTCCTGTTCATATGGCATGTTATTGCCCCTTTGTTTTCAGACCAACATTTTAAAACCATTTGATTGGTTGATTAGCGATTAATTAAATTTATATTATCTTCAAAAAAAAAAATTAACTTTCAGTGGAAAGTTATTATTGAAGTCGGCAGTTTCTTATTAGTTCTTCGTAGAGTTTTCCTGTTCACAACAATTAGAGAGTTTGGAAAATTATTAAGATACCAATTGATTGGTGCCAACAATTATAGCACTGGTATTGGCTGTTAATTTAAAATTGATGATTCTTTAAATCAACACATTTCGAAATATTCGCATTGATGTTCTGTTTGGAAGGCAAAAGTATCGCCTACAAAAAGTATTATTATTTTTATTTCTTTACCCAAATATATTAACTTTAATAATAATTATTTTATAATAATGCTTTTAAAGTTTATTAATACGAATTTCATAGAAAACTTTCATCTTTATAGAAATTTGAAATTGTTTCACAATTTTTGCTAGTGTTGATATATCTTTTAAAATAAACTATTACAAAGTATTTCGATTTCATAAAAAAAGACAAACTTAAATCAATAATAATGCACATAATGAATTTAAACTTTTAGTGGTTGACTTTAAAAACCTCTGCTCAAAACGTTGATCTGTAATGGACAAAGGCTTAGTGTAGCTAATTCAAGTTTGAGTTATGGAAGTATGACTGTAAGTATGCACTCACGTGAGTTTTTCGATGAGGACGGGGAGGCGAGCATCTCCAGATAGCCGCTGGGACCGGTCTCCCCGCCCACCTTGCTGTCGACGCAGTCCACCAGGCTGGTCCGGTGGTTGCCCGCCGCCTGCTCGTCTGTGCATCCTAGTCCCAGTCCCAATCCCGATCCTGATACCAATCCCGATCCCGATCCAGAACCAGATGCCGCCAGCAGAATCTCGCAGCGGGCCAGAAGTGCGGCGGTCTGCTCGGCGGCCGTCATGTGGAAGAGGTTGGAGGCGTTCTCGTACTCCGAGGTCTCCAGCGAGGCTCGGAAATGGGCGCGGACATCTGCAATTGAGCCGGGGAAGAGGTAAGATCGTAAGTTCTGGTGCTCGCACTCAGCTATTCAGCTGGCTAAGTGAGGCGGCGGCCCCATTAGCTATTAATTTTTAAACGCATCATTGGGCCTAATGGCGGGCGATTGAGCAAGAGTGTAGTTTCCAGGGGGCAATTAGTGGGCCAGTGGAGTGGTGGTGTCTCTTCTGCTTCTGCCTCTGCTTCTGCTGCAGTGACTCACTGGGCGGGAAGTTAAGTACTCCGGTTCCCAGTAAAGAAAGACCGACCACATACACACCAGTGACCTCATATAGCGCAGCGCTTGCTCAAGAGTCAACTGCGAATTGACCGCGGCAATTAAAAATAATTTCACTGGCCAAGAAAGTTAACTGTGGTGTCTGTGACTCTGGTTCCCCACCCTCCTTCGAGTTGAAATGCCCACATCCAGAAGTATAAATTATTTAACGGTACAGAAAGAAAAACATAAAAACACTGAAATTTGCAAGAAATCTTGTTAAAACTTGAGCACGCAAAGCTCTGGAGAGCTGTTCTTTAAACGTATTACGTCCGAATATGGCAATAAGCAAAATGCCCGAAAGTCGTGCTGGCAAAAGCCGAACTCAAAATGCCCTTCTATGCTTCAATGGGAAAAAATTTAATTTTCACATTTCATATGTAAAACTCTTTTATAAAGTTTAACCATTCAAATTCTTTTGTTACTTCCTGTCGGGAGTGTAACATGCGTATTGTTCTGCGGTTCAGATCTAAGCCAAATAACCCAAAACTGAAATATTACGTTTTGGAGATTATTTCTCTTCTAGAAAGTGAATAATTATGAATGGGTATTGAGAAAGATTGTAATATTTTCTCGTTTCAATGCATATGAAAATCGGGCATAAAAATAATTTTGTGGGTGCATTTGTTTGTGCAAAATCAGCACTTAGACTTTTTCCCTTAGGGTAAAAACCAAAACAAATATATTTTGAAAAGGGTATAACTTTTCTTTCTGTTTTCTAAGTGTTTTTGTTATTTTCAGAACTGCCCACTCTTTACTTTTCTCAATGGTCTAAAAATCGTAATGAGAAATCACGAGATAACAAGGGGTTTAACCAGGATCGGTGGAAAGTCCCCAGGAACTTATTTGTTCGATATTTTAATATTAACAATACGAGACCCCTTAAGCTGCGATTCACCCAAACAAAGATAAATTAAGGCAACAGTCATCGGAGGAGGCTTTGATACACTGCTGCCTATGCCCTTCATCTTGCCCAGAGCCAGTGAACCGAAACCTGAGAAAATTAAACTGACCAAAGTAGACGGCCAGGGAGGGGAAAACGAGGCTAAAACAAGCGCTTTGGGCTTAGTTTTGCGGCATGTCCAATCCTCTGTTTATTGTCTACCTTGTGCATATACATATGAACATGTAGCTACAAACATATGTATATAAATAAGCGATTCGGGGGAACGGCGGTCCAACCGAGGAGTCCAAATCGGACTCGATGAAATGTACGAAATATACGCAGCGAGAAGAGTCTGAACCAGAACAAAAGAGTATCAAACTTGTACGCCTGCGGAATGAGTCAATAATACTCTGGCACTGGGTTATTGTTAACGCTGCTGGTGTGCCGGAGTTTGCTCCTCCGCCTCTATTTGGAGTCGGTTTGTAATTTTTTGATGGCGCTGTTTGCCTGGCAAAATTAACAAAGTTTCTGTTGATCTATCTCACACTAACTGACTTTAATTTTGCTTTTTCTTTCCAGCTACACCCGAAGAAAAGTATTAAAATCGTCAGCACAGGTAAAAAGATAATCTAAGCTGTCTAGAAGTTAAATTTATATGTAGTGTAAAAATAGTATTCAGGTGAACGTTATTGTAAAACAAACCAATCGATCTTTGAAAAAATATATATTTTTATGTACAAAGAAGTTAAAGTTATATATTTATCCTACACTTGTTTGTTATTTTTTTTTATAATCTACTTCTATCTTTTATTATCTATACCTTGCGAACTTTTTAATGGGATAATAACTCGGCTCCATTGTAATAGCTATTTTAATGAATTATCACCTAAAATCGTTTCTTTGTGTGTGCACACAAATCAACAACAATCTTACCCAACAAAAACTGATCAATTTCGGGCCGCTTAGTAGTTGGCTTTGTATCCATGGCTTGTAGCTGGTATTATTCTTGCCGTTTTGTATTTTATATTTTGTATTTTGTGTTTAGCGCTCAGTGTCGATTTGAAGCGTTTTGCGTTAATGAGCGTTGAGTGCTTGTGGTGCTGGCGATCGTTTGATTTCGCGCCCGGGCTTTATTGTGGCTTCTCTCCGATCTGGATCTGAACAGTCAGCTGTATCATCTGGCATATCCACCGACTGCACACACAACACTCAGAATTTTGCCTTACAAATTAACAGTTTGCTGTCAAAAGTGGATAACACATTTTTATAAGATCACATGCACTGACGATACCGATGGGATGCATGGGATGAATATCTTCGATTGGGAGTCAAGCGCGGGACACGACCGGAGTGCTACTGAAGGTATGTATGTACATATTCCCGGATTATCGGCTGGTCGTCGTACGGAAAACACCTCCCCCGCTGTGAGCCCGCTGTGGAGCTGTCCTATTTATAGACGGACCATCGATGCACCACTATCTAGCTATCCAGCTATCCAGATATCCAGCTATCCAGATACCCGTACGCGTCGAAGTACAATAAACAATCTCTACTCTATTGCGCCTGCAGTTCTCGCTCTATTCGTTTTATTTGTTACTTTTGTCTGCTGTTTTCCACTATTTTCGCTTTTTTCGGTTGCACGCTTCGTTTGGCGCCTCATGGAAAATCAACTGATGACGTTATGTACGGGTATCTGGCAGCCAAGTATCTAGATTCGTTCGGTGGGGAAACGAAACTGTTGCCTGTAGCTGCTGGCCGTGTGTGTGCCTGCCATTAAATGCCATTACGAAATCCCTCTTGGGGCCGCCCAACGCCCACCCCCTGCACTTGTCTGGGTGTCTCCGTTTTTGTTTTTGTTTTTGTTTTTGTTTAATTTTCATTTTACGTTTTTCACTCTTCTGTCGTGTCTGTCATTTGCGGTTTCCACTGTTTTGCGGCTAAGAATCGAACACAAACACGGAGACGGGTGCCCACACGCAGAGGAGCTCGGACTTGGGATTAGGGACCCGGGACTGGGGACTGGGGACCCGGGACTGGGGACCTGTGCCTCCGCCTGGGCCTCTGGTTTGGGGCCAAGCCTTTTAATTGTGACTCATCTGAACAGCGACGCGTGTCGCCACAAAGAAGCAACTGTCTGGCCAGTAAAATGCAAATACAGTCGAACTTCTGTTAGCCAAAATTACATCTGCTACACAGAAAAAGAAAACTCTTGGAAAAAAGTATTGAATTGAATACATTTACTTGATTGGAAATGAGAAACTGAGGATTTTGGATTTAGGATAACCATAGTAACTAAAATCAAAGAAACATTTTCTATTTTCAAAAATAACTAGACTTTTATATAACGTGTAAATATTTATTTAATCTTAGTTAAGTTAAGGTGCGAAATATAACACTTTATTGAAAAAGATTTATGAACCAAAGAGAATATGAAGAGAAAAACAGTAAGAAAATGTTATATTTTTAAAATATAAAATTTAGTTATGCTAAATTGTACAATTTTGTATTGATTTTGGACTTTATTGACTTTTTGGTTTAGTGTTTCGAGCTGTAATAATTTTACTGTATAAGCAAAGTGCTGACCATTTCTCTGAGCCACACTATATACACCTGCTGTAGGTAAGTACGTGCCTAGAGACTGCTTTTACTTTTTGGTTCTTTATTTTTTATCAAGCCCATAAAATCAAAATGTAAATTAATTTGCACTGGACTATTTGCTTCCTTTGTGGCGGCCGTTAAAAATATTTATTGATTCAGAACATTTGCAACTCGGCACCGACGCCTTTGTTTGCTGTCAATAAACGTACGGCCAAGTCTGGACCGCCACTTTCGTTCCGCGGAAAAGCTAGGCAAACTGTTTACCAGCTGGATGCGCCGCGCGAGACTTTTCCAGCCCCGAAAATAGACGTAAACCTTTGCGCAGGCGTGCAGATACCGACAACCCATCACCATCACCAACCCCCACCCCCATCCCCATCCCCACCGCTTTCCCCGCACTCCTTCCGCACTTCCGGTCATTTTCGACGGCCCGGCTTCCTGCCGCTGCGAAGCTCCCAATTAAAGAATTAAGAATGCATCCACGCACAGAGTTTGATTTCGCATCCGGTTTTCCACTGCGTTCTGGTAACGTTGACACCTTTTCGCTCGCGGGCGAACTTTTCATCGCCGGAGCCAAGAAGCGAGCGCAACTTTCTGGCTGGTGCGCCACCATGAATCACTCGAGCTTAACTGACTTAACTGACTGACTTGGGGCAGAGGCAGAGGCCTCTCTGGCGGCCCCAGCTCTGGATTGCCAGCCGATGGCCATCCGAACGCAGCCGAAGTGCCCTCGGCCCCGGCTCTCTCTGCACTGCGGGAAAATATCACTTAAACTTATGAGCGAGATCAAAAACTCATGGCATACTTTTTTTTATTTTCATCGCGTCTGTTGGGAGTACAAAATTGGAAATTTAAGCTTTTTACTAAATTTGTAAATTAAAGTGATCTACATATATAAAGGCTAAGACTGTATACGTAATTTATTGTCCTGTTTGGCCGTCCTCATAGTGACCAGTTCGCAGAAGGCGACTACTACAAATAGGAAGTTAAGACTTTAAGAAAATTTGTTGGCCTCTGTTTTGGCCGATGGGGCAGAATGTCCCAGTTTTTGGCATTGTTGTGTTTTGTGTTTAATACGATTTATATAAAACTTCACTTGTTCAAAAGAAATTCAAGGAAAGGACTTTTTAAAATGAAAACTAGCTGAGAGCATCTTAGATTATACATTAGGATCAACGAAAAAAAAATAAGATTTGATAGAAAATTTGATATCAGACATTTATTATGATGAATGTGCGATCGTTATGAAGAGTTAGGATTGTAAATACGTATTTTGTTTGATATTTAATATATTTGCTATTTGCAAATGATATATTTGCTGCAGCTGGTAAAATAAGAACATTTTCTATTTGTTTTTTTCGATATACAATTATTGACTATTTTACTAATGTTCGATCTACACGACTTTCTTACTCCTTTAGGAAATGATTTGTTTGATATTATTGCTATTAAGCTTTAAATTTTTTTTGCGTGTAAAACCAAATGAGTTTGCATTGGTTTTTTTTGGGGAATCGACAGCCGGCCGGCTTGATACATTTTGAAGCCCACGCCCAGTCCCCGTCTACATTCGCAGTTCCCATCCTCGACTAGGCAGTCAAAAATTCTATCGCTTTTGCCACATTTGGAGAGTCGAACCCGCCTCTGATATCATATTTTAGAGAACATCAAGTCCATTTTGGTAAAAGCCAAACAGACTTACCAACTACAACTACAGTAATACTTTCCTAACAAGAACGTCTTTGATAGTTGATGCTGAGATAAGACAGTGTTGGGTTGTCAAATAAAAGTGGCAGCTTCCATTTGTCTAAAGGATGGTAAAATAAAAATGCTTTTTAAAACTAATAACATTAATTACTTAACTTAAATTTACCAGAAGGCATTTTGGAAAATGGTCTAAGTGGTTCGAGCCAGAGGGACTGGACTGTAGAACCAGAAATCTTCTAATGTGGCAGGCAGATGTTGTTGTCGCAGCTGCCGAGAAATCCGAGAGTCTTTTTCGCAGAAAGAGGGAGGGCGAAGTCGAAGCCAATGTGGGACCGGAGCCTTCGCCTGTGCGTGAGCTCTTTGTGCATTTGGCGGCAGATAAAGCGGACTGCCGAGAGCAGAGAGCCGATCGGGTGCCCTTTTTGGGAGCAGCTTCGAAGGACGCGTTCACGAGACGCTATGGCAAACAACTCAATTTTAATTAAACGTTGCGATCCGAGAAATAAATTAAGCATGCAGGCCATGTTGGCTGCGCAATATCTGGACAACCTTGGGTCGCGTCTCGGGCAGCAGTGATAAGTGCATAGCCGTTGCGTGACTCGACCCAGAAGACCGGGCGGCTGGATAACAGGTTCCCACCTGGGCTGGCTTTATCGACCGGCACAAAGAGCCTGATTCTAGTATTGTGCTAACGCTTAATTATGTGCCACAACAAGTATTTTCATTCAGCCGGACCACAATCGTTGTACTTAAAGGCCGCGTCGCAGCGACTTTACCCGCTACTTGAGGAACGCTTGCAGGCGGTTCTGCTGCGACTTGTTGGCGTCTTTAAACGCGTTCGATTTCAGCTGAGCGGCCAGTTGCAGCAGCACGTTTTGCTTCTGGGTCTTGGACTGCGTTTTGGCAGCGGCGGGCGTCGGCTGAGCGGGCTTCTTCTTTTTCTTTTTGGACGTCTGACTGGGGTTTTGGGAAGCTATTCCAACTGGTTGGGAAGCTTTTTTCGACGGCGCTGGCGATTTTGCAAGATGCTGTTGCTGCTGGGGCGTTTTTTGTTGCTGCGGAATTTGCAGGCCTGCATTGATATCTTTATTCGGCGCCTGGGACTTATTCTTTTTGGCCTTTTTTTTGTTTTGGTCGGCTGCCGCAGGTTGTGTGGCTGTCATTGTTTCCTCCTTGGCTTTCGGTTTGGCGCGCTTTCGACCCTTCTCCAGTGGCAGCATTGTCTTGTGCCGGCAAACCTCGCAGTCCACAGCCTGTGAAAAGAGATTTGGTTTAAGTAGAATTAGAAGGAAGTAGTCGGCGATTATATAGACACTATTTTGTTTCAGGTATAGATTGCTAGTAAACTTTACTTTTTGACTATAAAGGCGTATTCACTGGAATGTATATTTAAATACGTTCTATTCACTGATAGTAGAACAGTTTATACTGATATGATACAAATATCGAAGTTATATAAGATTCTGGGTGTTACTTAAGAGATATCTACATATGTAATTACAATTGTAAATATACTTTTTATAAATCTAATATTGATTACCTCCCGATTCAGATCTATATGTTACCGCTACTATTAGAGCTATCTAAAGTATCACTATTTAGCCGATTGAATTTGTTTGCGTTACATTTTGAATCATTAATGATCATTTGAATGATTATTTGTTGACCGAAAACTCATTTTTTACCATCTATTTATACTTTCCATCGCAGTCACTTGCTCCCGGTACTTACCATTTGACTGGCCATGCGCTTCTTCAGCCACTTGGCCCGTTTCCTGGCCCCGCTACTCATCTCGCCCCTAATCTGTTTGGCCTTCACGTTTTCCAGCTGGGCGATGAGTCTCCGTTTGTTGGCACTCTGGCGCAGCTTTTGCGGCTGGAGGTGGAGCTGGTAGCGCCCATCTGCCCACTGGTTTCCGCAGCGGGAGCACATGCGTGCAGATCCGAAGCTTTCCTCGGGCAACTGAACACTGTTCCGGGCCAGCTTTCGGCAGGTGGTTCTGGGTTGGGTGGGCATAAATAATATTGTATTAAGTGGTTCAGGAATTTACAACGAAACTCACATGTAATGCGACTTGAGAATCCGTTCTGTGTGGGATTGGTCGGTCAGTTTGGAAGCGCAGTTCCATAGCAAATCCATTGTCCTTTGATCGCTCATGGCTGAAACATTTATATGCCAAATTTAAAATTAATTTTAACTGCAAAAAATTGTTTTAATTTAAAAATGTCTACTACATTTTCCACCCATTAAATTTATGAAGAAATTGAATTAATTATTAAAATATATTTTGTAACAAATTTCTTTCAAAGTAGGTCCTACAATAAACTTACCGCCTTAAATTCCGATACCAATTTATATTTTAATAAAAAAATTATGGATACATAAGTAAACAATTGAATTTAAAATTTAAACAATTCAAACTGCTACGTTTTTTTTTTTAACAACCTTCGATTCTCATAAAACGTGATCATCCTTGTCTTTTTAACGCTAGATTTAAAGCCAAAATAGACAGCACTAACAGCACAACGTGCTAAGCTCAACAATAAAAAAACTCGAAGATCTTTAGCTTGATATCACCTTCTTAACTTACCAAGTTAACTCGTTAGTTTGGAGGGATTAGATGTAACTTTTTGGTTTTAAAAGAAAACCGTAGAGACACTTATCCCTTTTGCAAACATTAAAAATGCTGAAAGCAGCTGTGTCCGCTCTCGTAAAAAATATACAATCGGCTTGCTAAAGTTGCCACCCTACCAAACTATCCACCACGTGGCAACTCTACGAAACTCACCACAACCGTTTTCCTACCAAATTCGGTATTTCAGCGTGGTCAGTTGATGGTCTTACTGCATTTGCGCGTCGTTTTGAAATTATTCAACACATCTCAAACGCCAACCGCCGAAAAAAGCAGAAGCGACGCGCATAATTTCGAATGCAAACGGCCGCCCAGCCCGCAAGTAGTGAATAGCAAACATCCGTTGAAAATCGCCAACGTTAAGTGCCGAGCAGTACAGTTAATTAAATTCTAGAGTGCGCGCAACTAAAATTCGCATTTGCATCGGCATTTGCAGCAGCTGCAGCAACAACAATGGACCCGTTTACTCAGGTACGACGGCATTTCGCACACAACGAAGCCCTTTGTCTCGGCGCTGGTGTTGGTAATTGCACTCACGGTTTTTCATGGCCATTTTCCATTTTCCCGCTGCAGCACATGCTCGAGAAGGCGGAACAGCGCAGTCGCGCCCTCGGCATCAGCAACGCCAGCAAATTCCCCCCTCCGAGCTCCGCCACGTCCTCTTCTGGCGGAGATGCGGGGGTCCTGGCCCAGAGAAGCCGCTCGCCGGGAGTCCAGAGCACGGCCAGTGGCGGCGGCAAGGTCGTGGTGCTGGACAAGGCCATGCTGGAGGCGTCGCCGGCCAAGCCACTGCGTCACTATGCGGCGGTCAACAAGGAGAACATGGAGATGGGCATCGAGATAAACATAACCACCGACAAGCCGATTGGGGTAAGTACACGCCCTCCTTTGGTGTTCCGCCCCCATTGCTCATCTGTGCCGGCCCTCCTCCAGGTGCAAGTTGAGATTCAGGAGCAGGAGGTGACCGATGACGACGAGGAGGAGGAGGCAGGCGCTACGAATCCCCTGCTAGAAGCGGAGCCAGTGAACCAGCCGCTGGCCAGGCTGAGGGACACCTCGCGCAGCAGATTGCAGCGCATGGGCGCCCTGTACTCCAACGCGGATGACCTTTCCTCGCCCATCCACCGCACAGAGGGGCAGTTCCATGTGAGAACGAATGAGGACGAGAACAGCGACAACCGCAGCAGCAGGCAGCCCAAGCAGAGATTGGGGAAACTGGCCGCCTTGGCGGACACCATTAACCAATGGGAAGATGACACGTCGCACCACGAAGTGCACAGACCCCTTGAAGCGCCCCCACCAAAACCGCACTTGCCCAGCAGGCGGGCGGAGAAGGCGCCGGCTCCACAGCCTCCCAAGAAGGACGAAGTCGACGAGGCCGCCGGTACGAAGCAGCTCAAGTGGGATCCCAAGGTACTGAGCTCACTGGAGGCTCAAGGTTTTCAGCGCCGTGAATCGTCGACCATTAAACACACCTATGATTATGCCAAACAGGGAGAAGCGGCGCCAGCTGGCAAACAGGAAGGGGCAGTGCCAGCTGCTAAGCCGCCAGTGCCGGAGAAATCGACGACGGTCAGTCAGGTGGCCAAGAGCTTTGGCTCTTCTGCTCCGGCACCCAAGCCAGGCTCATCAGCGCCTCCAGTTAGTGTAAAGACGGGCTTGGTTTCGGGACGGGCGGCCATTTTTGAGAGCAAAGGTGGGCAGTCGCAAGGCAGTCTTCGCAACCAGAAGGATCCTTGCGAGCTGTCGCTGAAGGAGCGCATGAAGCTGTTTGAGTCAGGCAACAACAAGGCCATGTTACCGATGGCGCCAATAGGATCCGCTCCCAGTATTAGCCAAATCAGGGCGGAGGAGGTGAAACGTGAGTTTGGCAGTCGTATGCTAGTATTTTGAACCTTTTTTCACTGATTTATTTGACTTAACAGAGCATTTGGCGGCAGTGCATCCGGTGACGGCTGCCGCTGCGACTACTGTAGTTGCAGCAACCAAGCCTAAAACAGAAAACAAGCTGCGCGACAAAGTGGCCGCTTTGGTGGCCAATGCGCAATCAAGTGCAGAAACCCGCATCAAGGACATCGATCGTCAGAGGCAGGAGGACATGCAGATCATATCGAACCGTTTCAATAAGCAAAAGGAGCTTTTTGACAACCAATCAGCCGCCAGTTCCGTGCCAGCTCCGGCCCCTGCTCGAGCTCCAGCGCCAGCGCCAGCTCCCAGCAAAGCAGTGCGGCCAATGCCGCCGCCTCCACCGCCGCCAATTGCTGGGCTCGCACCCTCGTTGGCCAGCAGCAAAAGGAGATCACGTAAGAAATGACTTAAGCCACATATTCCAGGGGCTTGTGGCTGACACTTCCGCATTTTCAGCTGGTGATGCTCCAATCACCGACGACGACTCCAAGCGGGCCCGCAAATCGCATTCCGATCGCCTATATCCCGCCCTGTCCGACCTCGATTCCAGCGGGGACAACTGCTGTGCCACCGAAACAGCCTCGGCCACGGACGACAGCCATCAACTGGATGAGGAGGAGACCGAAAGGTGCGCTGACAAATGCTACTCCTGCTTGCTATTCCTGCTATGCATCGAGTAGCACTCTAAGACTGATAGCCCTAAGACGAATAGCTTTAAACCCCACCCCTAGACAAGACCAACAATAAAATCGCTTTATTAACTAACCGCTTATCTTTGATTCGTGCAGCTGCATGGATGAGTCCGAGGACCAGTCGCAGACTGAGGACAGCAGCGCCGGCATGTGCAACGGCAGTCTGGGCCGCGAGATAATGAGCGCGGTGCAGCGCAACGAGGCGGAGATGCAGCAGCAGCCCGGCAAGAAAGTGAGTACAGGTCGAAAATCGACAACCCAGCGGGCAGTCACTTTTAATACCTATGCATTCCTTTCAGACTGTGCGCTATGCGGACCACGACTTGTACTACAATCACGAAGGTCAGGACGACAGCTCGATGAACTCCTCGCAGGTCTCTGCCGGCATCGATGACTATCTGGATGAGGCGCTGGTCGAGGACTACGGCAGCACTCAGGATGACGAGAGCGACAGCGGGGACGAGCACAATGCCAGTCGACTCTCCTTGGGCGTAAGTATTTATACAGCAGTAACTGTTTTTATAATTTAAAACCTAATTAAAATAAATTACAACAACGTTTAAACTTGCAGAGCAAAGGGACCACGGCCTCAAACAGCTTTTCCTTCCGCAAGAATCCAGCCTCCACATGCACTCCAATCGAGGAGCACCATGAGTTGATGGACTTGCAGACACCTCTGCCAAGTGGTGCACAGCCTGTCAAGTCCGAATTGAGCGTGAACCAGGACAAAGATAATCTGGTCACCCTGGTACACACGGTCAGCTTCTATCGCCGCCAGCAGAGCGCCAATGTGAGTTTGTCAATGTGATGAGTTGAGACAAGCCTAACTAAGTTTGCATTGCAGAGCTCCAATTCCACGCCGGTGCGCAAGATCTGTCGCGAACAGCAGGTGACGCGATCAGCGCTCGCAGGCGACTGCCATGCCAAGCACAGGCTGGAGTACGACTCCCCTCAGCAGGGCGAGAACGCCGGAGCAGCCGCTGGTCTCACAGATGATCCGACCGACGAGGATGACGAAGAGATGCAGAACGCTCGCGAATTGAACGAGGCCACTCAGGCGCAGGACAAAATCAAGAAGCTGCTGAGTGAGGTGTGCAAGCAGCAGCAGGTGATTGGGCAAGCCAGTCAGGCCCTGAACCTGTGCGCGGCCACCGTCGAGTTTTCCGGCTCCACAGAGTCTGTGGAGGGAGAGCGGTATCTCCTACTGGCAAGTGAGTGTCCCAAGTTCATTCGACTTTATTGCTTCTAGATATAAGGAAGTTTTACGGGAGAAATTTGAATAAGCATTGCCTACATAAAAATTACCAGATAGCTGATGCTTTAACTTCTTGCAGCCCATCGTCGCCAGGCCTGCTTGGACGAAGTCCAGCGTTTGAGAGTCGAGAACAGTATCCGTCCTGTGGGCGCACCAAAGGAAAAGGGCCTGCTGACGGTCAAGGACATTACCATTCCCCTGAGGCAGGAGTACGTGCGTAAAATGGCCTCCGGCAACATCAATGGTCACCATCTTGTGTGCCTACTGAAGTACAATGAGCACGTGCTGGCCACCAAGACAGTGCCCACGATGCCTGGCCTGTTGTCAGTCAAGTTTCCCGATGTCCTGCAGCTGAACAATGTGTATGCCGACTTTAGGGTAAGCTTTAAATCTCTTTCTTAAATGCGACGTCTCTCTAATTGCGAACAATTGGACTCCAGATCACGCTGGAAATCTATGGCATGCTGGCCCAACGTGATCAGCTGCCCCATGAGTTGAAGTACCACATCAATTTGAACAAGAAGGGAGGTGTGAAGACGCCCAAAAAGAAGGGCGGCGAAAATCGGCTGGTGATGCCGCCGGTGCAGAGTCCGGCGGGTCCCCATGTGGTGAGGACGCCTCAGCTGGTGCAATACGGCTTTGCCATCTTCTCGTTGCGTGAAATCCAACGCACTTCCTGGACGCTGACCCAGGTGCTGGGCGTTAGCCCACTGGAGGGCGTGCTTCACATGAAGGTCAACTGCGAACTGTCCGTGAGCGTGGAGCACAAGGGATTCCTAACCATGTTCGAGGACATTTCCGGCTTCGGGGCCTGGCATCGTCGCTGGTGCTATCTGAACGGCTCCGTGCTCAACTTCTGGAAGTATCCGGACGATGAGAAGCGCAAGACGCCCATGGGCAGCATCGATTTGAACGCCTGCCGTTCCCAGAAGGTTACCACCGCGCCGCGCGACATCTGCGCCCGCCTCAACACCATGCTGCTGGAGTGCGAAAGACCGGCGCTGGACACGGATCAGGAGTCGCTGATAATAGTGCCCAACGGACAGACCACCATAGTGCGCCATCTGCTCTCCGCCGACACGAAGGAGGAGCGCGAGGAGTGGTGCGCTTACTTCAACAAGGCGCTCACCCTGCTGCGCGCCTGGGGAGCCCACTGAACTGCTGACCCGCTCCTGCAATCCTGTCTGCAGCAGCGACACTGTCACTCACACTGACACCGACACCAAACGGGCGGGTTGTTTAAAGTTTTCTCTTTTTAAGTTCACTCAGTTTACATTTTAAAAACGCGTTCGCTTATGTCTTCTTTTTGTTTTATGTTTCCGACTCAAATTAATCGTACTCCGCATTGGACACGCTCGTGTTCGTATTTTGTTTGAATACCCTTACATGTACATTGCATTTAGGACGTCTCGCTAAATATATATAATATGTATAAATCCCAGTAAAAGGTTGCTGCCAGTTATACACTGAATAGTTTATAGTTTATTGAATACTTTTATACACGTACACATTTACATTCACATATATCGTTTTGCAAGAACTCGTGGCTATGAAGAAGCGGCTACGTGGTTTCCGCGTGTTAACTATCTTTGTGTCTCTGACCATTCCGAATCTAACAACAAGTGAGAGTTAAAGCTTGCGTGTTATCACGACGCCGGCTGTTCTAGTGCCCAACTCTCCAAACGCTCCGGCACCAGGATTCTCCGCATCCGGCTCTTTTGAACGGACGAACGGCTCGGGCGGTCTTTGTGTACTGTGTAGGTGGTTCATGTCAGGTAGTTCGGTGTGCCTGCTTTCTTGGCCATCTGAATTGACTCTGGTTTCTGGTTTGGAGATACATAACTTCCTTACGTATGTCGTTTGGCCGTCGGCCTAAAGGCTATCTACAAAATGTGGATTACGCATTGCCGCCGGCGGTGTTTTCAGTGTGGGTTCTTCTAGTTCACAACATTATCAAATGTATAGATATACTTGTAGTTTGTATCGGTATATATTTCGACTTGAATCTGCTGTTGGTTGTAAATACTCCAAAATTATTACAGTTTGCCAGATATGCAGGATAAACTTGTGCTTTGTACAACAGTAGCGTTCTCGCTGGATCGGGTTCGGAATACAATTACATATATATTATATACACACTCTGTCTGTGGCGAAAGGAGGGAACAATTGAAGACGAGAGTCGCTACTGTTCGCTGGATTTCGGTTACATTGCCTCAAACTGTTTTGGATATTCCGATTTAGCAATCAAATTGTCAACGTTCGCTAGAATACTAGGGGGGTATAATACTGAAGGATACTTCCATATAACAACTGTCCGTACTCGTGTGTTTGGTGTTCTTGTCTGTTGGTTGTTGGTTGTGGGTTGTTGGTGAGCAGTTGCAACGCAATAATAAAGCTTAATTTCGATGCAAGTCTTGGGGCTGCTGAATTTCGATTCATCTAACCTATGCACTAAACCTTAATCGGTGGCCAATAAAAAATGTAAAAGTAACTGCCTAAGCTTAATCATACTCATACTCGTTTCGTGTGGGTGCTTGTGTGCGTATGTGCGTGTGTTCGTGTGTGTGTTGCCATGTACCTTTAATGAACATTTTAAAATTCAACACTTAAGACTACAACGGAATGTACAGTGAACAATTAAATAACTTAAACAGTAAAACGATATGCGCAGAATACTATACATAAAAGACAGTCGCCGGGCCGACGTGAGTTCCCTACGGATTGCCAGCCCCTCTGGCGGACACCTGGGCAATCTGGCGCCGCAGATCCGACTTGGTGGTGGCCGTGATAATGGTGCCCACAATCAGCATCACCGCCATGGTTATGTTGGCCGCGATGTCGCCGAACGCGGTGAACAGCTCCGAGTAGAAGAGCGTGAAGCAGATGCCGAAGGTCTGCGCGGAGGCGTTCAGCAGTCCGGAGGAGGTGCCCTCCGGCTCCGGGAACGTGAGCTCGGCCCCGAACTCAAAGCCCACCGGCAGGTAGCCGGTCATGAAGAAGCTGCAAGGGAGAAAGCAATACGGATCCCACTGTTTAGTGAACATTTCCAGCTAAAGTTTTATCAATTCGTTAAAAGTGTGACAATGACTGGGAGACAACTTATAATTTAGCTTATCCTTCACAAACTGTTTCGGAATGGGTATAACTTAAATATAATTTAATTTGTATACCCTTGCAGAGGGTATTATAGATTGCAACGCTGTGAAGGAGACATCTCCGACCAAATAAAGTATATATTCTTAATCAGCATCACTAGGAGGGTCGATCTAGCCATGTCCGTCCGTCCGTCTGTCCGTCCGTTTCTACGAAAACTAGTCTCTCAGTTTTAAAGCTATCTGCATGAAACTTTTCCAAAAGTGGTCTTTCTATTGTAGGTAGTATATAAGTCGGAACGAGCCATAGAAACAATCGAAAAAAAAAAAAAAATTTATAACTTTGTTTTTTAATTTTTTTTTAGTTCTTCGACATGTAGTAATTGTTAAATATTTCAGAATTAAGGTTTAAATTTAATTAAAATCGGACGACTATAACATAAAGCTCTAATGAGAACAATAAAAAAAAATGTTTAAAAAATGAAATTTTTTTAATATGTTTTTCTTTTTAAAACTCTTTTTGACTTACTAATAATTTGACAGTACAGAACTACGCTATTAATTTTTTTAAAGTCGGAAAACGATATCGCATAGCTGTCATAGGAACTATCAAATAATTGAGCTGCAAATCATCATAGCTTCAATGTTTTTAAACATATTCGCAAGTAAATCCCAATTTTAATGTTTTCAAGAATATTTTAATTTAATTTAATATTTTTATTTAATTTTTTTCAATAGCTGCAAGGGTATATGAACGGCTTGACAGTTTGGATTTGTTTTGTACAGCATGTACAAATCAAATTCCAAATTGTATGACATATGTGATAGATCGAGATGGTGAATAGACTGACGGAGCAGCTGGTGGAGGGCAAGTCCAAGTGCTCGGACTACCGCCATGTCGTGAATCTGAATGCTTGGGGCAGCAATTTGGAAGACATCAAGATCTGCTTGGAGATGCCTCACTTTTAAATACTGTCTCTCAGTGTGAACAAGATCAATACGCTGAGCAGTCTGCAGAATTGTCACCGGCTGAAGGAGCTCCATATGCGCAAGAACAAGATCCCCAGTTTCGAGGAGCTAAATTAGCTGGCCAATGCCCGTTCCTTGACCTCGCTTTGGTTGGAGGACAATCCATGCTCCGTGGAAGCTGGTAGCAACTATAGGGCCTGTGTGCTTCGAAAGCTGCCGCAGTTAAAAATACTGGACAACGTGGTAGCCACCGAGCTGGAGATGCAGGCCGCCCTTCGCCACGAGTCCTATCCGGAGCAGAAGAGTGCCATCAGTGGCCCGGGGGGCGGAGTCAGCGCTCTCGACTTGTGGCGCCAAGATGAACCCTGTCGCGAGCGTCTGGAGCGGGATCGGGAAAGGGAGCAGGAGGTGGATCAGGAGGAGGAGCGGCAGGAGGAGCGATAGCGGGTGAAGAAGCCGGAACTGAAGAAGGAGCGGGAGCGGAAGAGGCATTGTTCAACAAGTCCGCCAGGATGCCAGGATGCCAGGATATGGTGGCCAACTCCTTTTGATGCCAGCAATGGAGGTGGTGCAGCGCAGCAGAGACGTCTACACTTGAATGGCAATCTGCTGTCCGCCTCTTTGTCCCTCATCCGCGAGATGGACGATCCCACTCTGAAGGCGCTCAGCCATGCCATCCATGAGCAAGTGAACACCACAGATCCCATGTACAAATTAACGAAATTTCAAATTTTCATTTCCAGTTAAATAAGTTAAAAACTAGTGTAGTGTAGGAAATATCCCGAACGAAAAGTGTATCACCATTATAACTAATGCTGACACAGATTACCCAAGCTACTTTAATTTTTTTTTTGACCCTCACAAATGTACCTTCAAATTTTATCAACATTAATAAAATAATAATATTTTTATACCTTTGCAGAGGTTTTATTATTTTAGTCAGAAGTTTGCAACGCAGTGAAGGAGACATATATATATTCTTGATCAGCATCACTAGGCGAGTCGATCTAGCCATATCCGTCTGTTCGTCCGTCTGCCCGTCCGTTTCTACGCAAACTAGTCTCTCAGTTTTAAAGCTATCTGCAGGTAGTATATAAGTCGGAACGAGTCGGATCGGACGACCATAGCATATAGCTCCCATAGGAACAATCGTATAGCTGCCATAAGAACTATCAAAATTAAGCTGCAAATCATAATAGCTTCAATGTTTTTAAAGAGTATTTAGTTTTTGAAATAGCTGCAAGGGTATATGAACTTCGGCACGCTGAAGTTTGCTTCCTTTCTTGTTTTATTTTGCAATTATCAAAAGTTGTTCAACAATAAGTGAAAATTTAAATTTTTTACGTACTTTTTTGACCTATTAGGGGCTATAATACCGGATCCAAAAAAATATAAGAAATCTTATACCGCATTGCGGTATGTTTTGTGAACATTTTGAAAAAAAAAAAAATTTAAATCCGACTAGTTCTTCTGTAAAAGTCTTACTCGGCAGCTAATAAAACACTACTTTTGGGAAATGCGTTTAAAGGTAAATTACGGTGTGTAACTTGATTGAAATAGGTACCTTATGAAACATGCGAAAAAATATTTCAAGAAAATCCTTTTTGTAGCGCATTCCGAGACACATATAGATTAAAAAAATGAATTTAAAAAAAAAATCGATTTTTTGAAACTGCGAGAGTATAAAACCGCCTTAATAAATATAATTAAATTTAATTATAATTTCATGAAATAAATTCTAGATAAATATTGAGGGGATGTTGGTCGAAACCGAAAGTCTTTTTTTTATTAATACGCTTAGTTTTTAGCAATTTATTAAAGTGTAGTGCAAAGCCGAACGAATCTAGCATATTGTGCAGGATAGAGAATTGTAAATGATGCCAAAAATAAGATCCCATTATGGTAATTTTTTAAAAAATTACTATCAAGCCATTCAATTTTGTCAACTAACATTTAATGACTAGCAAAAAAATTTGAAGGTTTTCACACTTTTCACACTATTAAAGCACGTTAAGCAAGTTAATGACAACGAAATTATAATAATAACAATGGCTTGAAACGTTTGTATGTGAATTTCTAAATCAAAACCAAATTAAGATGAAAGATTTTCACCTGCCAAATTCGAATTCGTAATAAAAGATTGAAACAAGAGTTTAACTTATATAGTTATATTACTATCAATACATTAATTTCAATGGTTTTGAAGTATTTATATAGGACTCACCCCAGCAGCGATGCCGTCAGATAGACCACCGCAATGTGTCCCGTATCCAGGGTAAAGGTGAAGATCCACATGCCCACCATGGAAAGCGCGTAGACCGCCAGCGTCGTTTCCCTGGGAAAATGGTTGGCCCACATTGAGTACCGCTCATTAAGCATTGAGAGCCCCTTATTCAATTAATAACAACTTTGGCAGTTGCCGTGCTAAAACTTTCTCAAGCAGTCCACTCTCAGCGGGGCCACATGGCGTATGCGTAATGAGTTTCGCTCATGTTCGGGAAAGCCATTCAGCGGTTGATTGCTGTACTTACTTGAACTTGTGCGTCTTATCCAGCACAATACCCGACACCACGGAGCCCAGCATTCCGGCCAGCACAATGCTGAGGCCAATACGTCCGGCGTCCACCTCGTGGCCGGGGTAATACTTCAGCACCACCTGCAAACAAATCCCAGCAATTAGCCCCGATTAACCGCTCATTATTCGGGTGCTTCGCTCATACCGGGTTCAGCAGCGTGGAGATGGCGTAGAAGACGCCCACATTGATGCCGTAGGAGAGAAGCAGGAAGATGAAGTTCCGGTTGGTCATCAGGTTCTTCAGCGACTGCATGAAGCTGACCTGCTCTTCCCCAGAGCTCTCCAAAATTTGGGCCGCCTCCTGGGCGGCGGATGGCGGAGTGGGCGGCTTGTCCTGGAAAACTGAGATAATACACGGTAACTATACGGAAAATCGTAAAAATATTTTTTTTGTCATTTCCAAAATTTTAAGTGTATTTTTTAATATTTTCACATTTTTAGAGGGTATTATAATTTCAGTCAAAAGTTTGGAACGCAGTGAAGAGCCATTTCCGACCCTTTAAAAAATATATATTCTTGATCAGCATCACTAGGACAGTCGATCCATGTCCGTCCGTCCGTTTCTAGGCAAACCAAAAGTTGTCTTCCTATAGCAAGTAGTATAGAGTAGGAACGAGCCGGATCGGACGACTATAGCATATAGCTCCCATAGGAATCATCGGAAATATAAATGAAAAAAATTATAACTTGGCTGTTTTTTAATTTTTTTGGTTTAGTTCTTCGAAATATAGTAATGGTTATATATTTAAGATTTACAGTTTTAATTTTACTAAATTCGGCCGACTATAACATGGTTTATTAATATAAAATTACGCTTTTAAATTTATAAATATCATAGGAACTATCCAATAATTGAGCTGAAAATCATCATAGCATCAATGTTTTTAGTCATATACTCAAATAAATCAAAGTTTAAATGTTTTCAAGAATATGTAATTTTGCAATAGCTTCAAGAATATATATATGAACTTCGGCTTGCCAAAGTTTGCTTCCTTTCTTGTTTAGTCTTAAGGCAAAAAACATTATGGTAAAAATTTTGTATGTACGAGTTCTACAAATTTATAGAATTTTAGAAAAACATTAGTTAAAAGTAGCTTTCAGACTGAAGGAATTTTCTCACTTGTTCAAAGTTTCAAGTCTGCTTTAAGCGTACCATGAATATGAGAGAAAACGTGCTTAGATTTTCGATTCCTTTAAAAATGTACACCCCTGTAGAGTTTAAAGCAACAATTTTTTTTATTGGTGTAATCCCTTAAAACCTTTCTGTATTTACTTAAAGATTAATATTGTTTTGAATTAAAACTTTTGATACAAAAAACCAAAGAAATTTCTCATATTCATTGTTAGCCAAAAGTAGGCTAGAAATTTTAAATTTCTATACGTTTTTAAAGTTTCAGCGCTATTTTAAGCTTACGATGAGGATGCAAATACATTTACTTACAGAACACCATCAAGACGAGCAGGATGCTGGTCAGACCGGCCACCAAGTAGAACATCACCTGCAGATCACTGCCCACCGTCTCCAGGTCCGGGGAATTGGGCACCAGCATGGGCGGCAGCACAAAGCCAACGGCCACGCCCAGCTGGAAGAAAAGAAAAGGGCGGATTTCTCGATTGTTCACAAGTCGCTCAAAGTTGAATCAGTTTCCGGTTCCGCTACTATTTCTGCACCGCTTCCGGACTTTCGCTCTGTACGCCCGACTTTTGGCCAAAGGTTTTTCACGCTGCAACTGTGAAATTGATTTATGGTGGGCCTGGCTTGGCTAGATATATGTATATTTCTGCTCTTGTTCCGGTTCCCCCAGAAACTGCTTCTGTTGCCGTTTTGTTTTTTTTTTGTTTTCGTCAAAGTTGTGACGCGGTTGAGCGGAAAAAATAGATGGATACCTCGTGACAGCTCCGTTTTTTCCACACACGCCAATGCACAAAAGTTGAGCCATGCAATTTTTAGCTGTTTCCCTTGATTTTTTAATGGAAGACTGATGGGGGTATTTTGGAGGTTGTGCAACGGATAGAAATTGAGAAATTTCCTCATGACGAACTATAAAGTAATGACTCTATCAGTTTAAATAGGCGTTTCCCCTTTAATACATGCAATCTAAATTTTAAATTAAATTTCCCCAGAACCACTCATATTAAAGGGTACCTCTTTATTTGAGTTTATGCTGTTGTCATTTTATTTTTTAGCGCTATAAATCAGATTTAGTGGCGGTATTTTGGGGCGAGTGACATTGACAGTCAGGAAAATAAATTGAACCATAAAAGCGCATTTTACTAGCACAAATTTTAATGCAATTTAGGAAACAGTTTCCCTAAAAAAATATGTTAAAGCCATATGGGATTTTCATGCAAACACATTTCGGGTTTATTCAATTATTAAAAGCCTCGAGGGACTATCCTTAGTTAAATTGAATTGAAACACATACCTTTTGTATGGCAAATAATCAGCCGGGACCCAATTGTTTTCATTTAAGCAAACAAAAGAAATGTCAGCCGGTTGAACAGTTCAGCTTCACACACAGTAAACCAAAGGAAGCTTTTTCCTTGGCAATAACTTTTGGTTTGCACAAACAAAGGACCGAAACGCTGGAAAGGGCAAAACTCAATTCCCTCTGACGTTAAGCGAAAACCTTTGGAAGCAGTATCGTGACCAAACAGAGCAGACACCGAAGCTGCAGGTGGTCTGAGCTCCAGATTGGGCCACCATTTTACCGAACACGCAAACAAATCCGTTTTCCCCTTTTTCATCTTTACTTAGGAAAATTGGTAGTTTGATTTTATAGCCGCTCAATAATCAAAGGGCCAAGATTATCAAGAACAAACTGAGTTTCCTTCATTTATCTGGGCTTACCTTGAAAAAGGTCCTTCGGATTACTTAAGGTAGATTACGCCAACAATCTCATGGATTTGGCCAGTGGAAAACCGCGAACAAAAAATTATCACAGGTAGAAACAAAAAGGTTTTATATGTTTATTCCCAGTTTCTATTATATTTCTGGGACAATTTTAGTTTCATTATTTACCAGTTTTCCAAAAAAGGTCAAATTAAAATAAATTTGCTCATGAAATGCAAATCATTATACAATTCACAGTTTTTCCACCATATTTCCGAAATATAATATAATAAATGTCAAGGATTCAGTTTATGGCAGCCAATGAATTTAAATAATTCCCCTTGATCAGCAAAAAAGCTGGCGATTGGTATAATCGAATAAAAACAGAATTGTGATTTTGAAATACTCGGGCAATAAAGGCCTGAGTAAATTCACAGAATTGCAACCATTTCCATAATCGTATTCGGGGGATGGGCCATAAACCAGGCAGATGCCCAGGAGCTCATCCCCATCTCCATCTCCATTTCCATTACCAGCTCTTGTCCGCTTCCTTTGTTCTGGCTATTTGGGTTTTATGAGAGAACGCAAAAGGACATTCGGGTGGGACTCTTGGCTGCAGTCTGAGCCTCTCCTTGGCATCAAGAATAAATATTTGAGCCGGAGGAGGACACAGGCTCGAAGTATCGAGCGTCTGAGCCTCGCTTGGTGGGACATCCATTCCGCCGGAATACTCGCATGCGGCCCTGGAGAATGTTATTTTCGACTTGGCGGCACAACTCGTTCCGGCCGTGTTTACATGACCATCCGGATAAAAACGACGTGCACAAAAAATGAAGGAAAAGAAACTGTGTTTGCTCAGCACTCTGGCAACAATGCTCCTCCGCCAAATCTGCTTCAGCTCGGCTCAGCCAGTCAGAAATCAGAGATTTGGGGGCGGCGGGTGGCGATGGGATACAAGAGCGTGTGGTGCGTCGTCCTTGGCAGATAAGGCAGCCAAGGCGATTGGGGGGGAGGGGTAGGCGGGATGGTGGTGGAGCTTTGGCATTCAATGCCACTCGGTATGTGGGCCATCTACGTGGCCCCACACTGCGTTTTTTATGAAGGCACTTTTTTTCGGGCACAAGTTCGGCTTGGCGTTTCGACAAGAGATTACCCGTGCTGGCTTTAAGCCCTTCGCCTCCTGACCCACTCCGCCCCTTCATCCTTCATCTTTCACCCTCCACATCCACATCCACATCATCGCCCTGTTCTCGTCATCATCACGTAGCCCCACATTGTCACATCCCATTGTGACTTCCTACCTGTGACAAGCGGAAATTATAAGCCTTTTCATCTGCACTCGAGTGAGAAGCGAATATGACACACAGGTGCGTTTAGGATGCAGTGTGTATTGCTCCTTGCCCCTTGACGGGACGTCAGTGGAGGTGGCTGTGGGTGTTTGAGCCCCACATTTGCACTGCCGCCCGATGCGCTCGTAAATCAACATAAAGAGCAAACTGTTCCACATCCCATTGCGCCCACATCACCCACCCACCCTTTTTTCACTCTCCATTTCCCGGGCCATTGTCATTCATCAACGCCGCACCTGACTCTGTTGGCTAATGGCTAAGCAAGCGGCCTAATTGTTTTGCGGTGTTTAGACCCATAACCTGTCTGAAGCAAAAATCGCAGTCGTTTTGATATGCAGTGACATGTGCATGTTGAATTTTTGGTCAAAATAGAGCTACATTTAAAATACACTCATAAAGAAAAAGTAGTTAAGTTGATAAAACTAAGTAAGTTTTTGTTGTTGTTAATACTCAACTCATCAAGATAAGTAAATATAAATAAATTGTATACCTTTTCAATCGGAAAATTAACATTTGTTTTAATATATTATGTAAATTAAAAAAAGCACATCCTAACGAGGTAAATAAGTCGTGACAATTGCTCTTTCCATTTTCATTTCTGATATCAAATTTTGTTTTTGTTTGATATCAGAATTTTTTGTTTTAGCTACTGTTAAAGTACCCCATACTCATATGAATTTGTTTTTGAATCTGCAGTTCTTTAACAAACTGTGTTTTGGTAAGACTTTTAACTAAGTTAAAAATGTACGAGTAATTTTTAAAACCCAGTTGTTTTTGAGATAACTGCTCACATCTTTTTAGCTTTAGCTTTTTTGACTAGTATGTTGACTTCATATAATATTATTTTGCTTCAATTAAAAAATTTTTAAATATTATTTTGCAAATGTAATTACTTTTTTAAACATATTTATTCGTCACTACATGTGGTACCGTCATTTCGCTTAGCCTTGACTACTTCTTCTTAACTAGCTACTAATCTTGAAGTGCAGTGTGCACTGTGTGCCCCATTTCCTTGTGTTTACCCCTTTTTCACTCAAGTATTTCGAGGTGAAAATAAGCTTTATGCGGCTATTAGCTTAATACCTTAATTCAGGGAAATGCCTGAATAACCATTTTCCACTTGCCACATTCCAAATTCGTTTATGGTTAATGAATGCGTCTTTGTCGCAGGCCAGGAGAACTCTGCGGTTTTTCATTACGTCTCAGTGCAAATGTCAAATAATCAACTGGTCACTCGGCCACAATCTCGAGTGGTGCACCACTTGCAACCGCATAATGCATGTCATCCCACCCCATCCACCCACTCACTAATCGGTGACATTTCAATTGTCCAGCTGCAGCCCCATTGGACAACCGAGCGAAGGTATCCCATCCAGGCAATCACTTAAGCTTCGGAGAATTTTGGAGAGGTCATTTCGCTTGCTGCTGAATAAATTGAACCTCTTGCCGCTGGCCAGAGATGCGGATGCAGTGCGCCCAATTGAATCCACTCAAGGAGCCTTCCGCATGCATTAGCCTTGGCAGCCATTCAGGCGGAAGGGGGCGTGGCATGGCCCGGTGCGACCCTGTCGTTGTCAGTTTTGTTTAACTTGTGCGGCAGTTCGCAACTCTTTTCGGCAATTTCTTGATTGCTAGGCCAGGATTCATAGGGCAGCCGGCACAGAAATGTCGTAGTCAGCCACTTCCGCCCTACCGGAAGTGGGCTGGTCCCACGTCCCAGTCGGCCTTGCCCGATACACTGCATCAATCTGGCAAAATGGGCCGGACCACTGCCTTTTCCGTGTTAATGCAAATTCAACGGCTCACTAACTCACAAGACAATGTCGGAGCTGCCTGCATGGCAATCTCCCATCAACAACGACTGCAGTGCAGTCACCACTCACCTGGTTGCCAAAGACTCCCACGCTGGTGGCCGAGGACACCTGATCCGGACCGAACCAAACGGCTGCCAGTCGGGCGGGCAGCGATAGGATGCACACCTGGGCCAGGGCGACGATCGACTGGCCAATGAAGCTCACGTAGAAGAGCGACGGATCCACCGAAAAGACCTTGATCCAGGCACCCGCACAGGTGCCCACGATGCCCACCAGGGCGGTTATGCGAAGACCCTGTTAATGACAGACAAATAAAACAATGGAGGCCATTAATTATGGGCAACTGCTGGGGACAAAGGCACTGCGTTTTATGTGGAGAAAAATAAGAACGCTTTCGTGAGCGTAAGCTAATACCAAACAAAACGGATGCTGTAGTTTTAATACCCTTGCAGTCGAGGAATGGATCCGAAATTATATGAAATCTTTTATCTACGTTGCTCTATCTTTAACATTGCTCGAAAAATTGGTATGGTATGGTCAGCATGACAGATATAAGGCAGCTATTGTATACAATCAACCGATTTTGATCAAATATCTAGGGATAGCTCCTTGACACTAAACATCCAAACATCACTTCGGGCAAAAACTTCTGACCAATTTTATAACACCCTCTGCAAGGGTTTAATAAAGTTTAAAATTACTTAAAAATCAAATACAAATTTTTTATTTGTCTTGTGTTTCTAAAACTTTTTTTTTTATTTTTGTAAGCAATGATTGAAAGAAATATCTAAAACGAACATTTCATAAATTCAAAGTGACACTCGAACTTGTTTTTTAGGAGATTTAATGACTGGAATAACTATCCAGATTTTGTGGAAAACTATTTCAATAATCTATTAAAATATATTAAGACTCTGTAAAACTTATAGTAAATATTGAGAAATCCTTTTCTGCAAAAACTTTTTTTTTATTGGTTCTATGTGGATTAAGTAGTGTAATCGCACATAAGTTTCACAAGTTTCAGTTTCATTGACTTATTTTTATTAAATGAGATATGTATTTAAAGTTTACAGTTGTTTATAAGAACATGAAATAAGAACTGTACACTACATTTTGCTTACACATTTCGTTGCGTCTTGATTTATTGACAAATCTTAAACTTCACACTTATTCTTGTTTGCTTCAGTGTCATCACTTACCACTTTATCCAAAAACCAACTGCCGGGGAATATGAGCGGTATATAGAGGATCATATAAATCATGGACGTCCAGTCCACCCATTTATCGCTGATGCCGTAGTATCTGCAGGACAAAAAGGAGCTGCGATTAGAATGGAGGATTCACTTGGCGGGAATGCAGTTGTCGGCGGACGACAAGCTAATTTATGCAACCAATTCATTAGGCCCCGCCGACAGTCTAGTTGTTTAATGAGCTTTTTGAAAACTTTTAACGAAATGTGATGCATGATTTCCCGGAACCGCACGACCGCCCCTCGCAGCCCCTTCTCACTCACCGCGTTATTATGTTGTTAATGATGGTGTATTGTATCCACTGCATGGAATTCGAGGATGAATAGAACACAAAGAGAATGAGCACTGCCCAGCGTCGGGCGTAGACTTTGTAGCCTGAAAATGTAAATAGAATGCGTGTCAGGTGAAAACCTCTTCAAAATGCTCGTGGAACGGCTCAAGGCTTCCCCATCCTCCGCCGGAGGACCCCATGTAGCTGTAGCAGCGGATTAACTGGATTAGGGGCTGGCTTACACTACTCACTTACTACTTACGCGGGGTGGGGCTCCTTCCGAAGCCAATATTCATGCAAATGGAAGGGCCAACCCCCTCTGTGTTATCGTATTAAGTTCATCCGCCCTTTCTGTTTTGTTAGTGACTGCCTGGCTTAAAATGTGTTTTTGGTACTTCTTTCAAGGTCGAACTTCAAGGCCTAGAACGCAAAGGCTAAATGTTCTAGGGACGATTAATGGGCAAGGGGTACCACATAAATATCTGGTCTCTTTAAATGTCTATTCAGGTGCAAACAAGTATGGATAACATGCTTAAATTATTCTAGTAACTTTTCTAAATTTATTTTTTTAATCGGTAGCCATGATATTCACAACAAAACGAGCACGGCAAAGTTTTATTTACTTTTTTTTATTTTTCTTGGAGCTAACTTTTACTTATGTAAGATCACAAACTTTTATTTAAATGAAGTGAACAACTTTACTTTTAAACAAAAATAATTGCACTCGTGGCATTTTCCTTTATGTCGCCCATTTAAGTGTACTTTTAATTTTAATTTAATTTTTAAAAGAGTCATTTGTGTGCTATGAAACACTAGCAAATATTTATGATTAATAGGTTTGATTGCGAATAAAACCGTGGAAATATGTTACCGAAGCGGTGTGTATAATATTTAAGCGTATTCGACTGGATTGCATGCATTGGGTTGTGTGAACCCTTTGGGCTTTGGTTCTATTTATATCCATCCGTTTTTTGTTCGAATTTGTGACAATTCAGAAGCGACGTCACTAACTTTTTGGCTTGCATGGCATTGAAAGTACAAAAACGCTTTGATGTCGTTCTTTATTTGTATTTTTCAGTTAAAACACATGTATGCACAAACGCATACAGGAACAAGTGCCACAATATGTTTACAGTGCACAGAAAAAATTGTATATTGAATGTGATTGCCTAACAAATATGTTTTTTTTTACTTTGGGTCAAGAATTCAAACAACTCTTTAAATCAGATCATGTAAGGTTGCAAAAATAAACAAAACTTTTGTTATTGCAAAACATCTATGTTTTAAGATTTGGTTTAACACTCACTTATCTGATAACGCTGTCAAAATTGTAATTTAAAGCCAAAGAACGTAAAAATCGCAACTAATTTAATTGAAAATAAAGTACAATTTTACACTGCAAATATCAGGCTTAATACCGTAGTGGACAGCTAGACTAGATATTTAAAATAATAGATATAAAACAATATAATATATTGATAATAAATTCCAATATTTTTCTTTAAAGATACGACCATGATTGGGAAAATATGTACTACAATATGTATGTACCAAACTAAGCAACTTAAAGTTTAACCAGAATGCTGAAGGTACATTTGTGGTGTCCGGTTTTTTTCAGTGCGAGCAGGTAGGTTTGCATTTAAGTGAATGTGCTGTGGCTTTGGCAGGCTTTGCCAAGTGCATTTGTGTGTGGTCGTGTGGCGCTCGGATTGCACTGCATACAAATGCATGCCACTGCGCCACTGCCCTTTAGCACACACTCCCACACCCAAACACACCTACAACCACGCCCACACCACAATCACAAACACAGCGATACTATTGCCTACCTTGAGGTGCAGTTAGGTCAAAACGGTCGTTCATGTCTCGCATGCAAAGTGCAGGTGCTCATAGAGCGGTAAGGTAACAGGCGGTAACTACACGTGGCATGAAATGCAAACTATGCATGTAATAAAACAAAGCTCCTATATTGTCTTAGACGAGTGAACAGACTGCGGAATTCGGAGGATTATGTATAGATTGCAATTACAAATATTTGTGCAGCTGTGATCAAAATAATAAAACATTCGAAGACATTTGAGGACTACCTAAGTTTTGTTAACATTGTTTTAAAAGCTATGTAAAAAAAAGTTTCCTAGCTCAAAAAGCCAACAAATATCAGTTTCATGTTGCTCGTCCAATTTTTTCAGTTCAATATACCCTTGCAAAAGGTTTTAGAATTTCAGTACAAAAAAAATACATTTCTGATCACATAAAACATATTCTCAGTCAGGACCAAAAGTCTTCTTAATGTTGTCTTATTTTTATAAGTCTATTAGATATCTGTCATTGGAACAATCAAAAAAATAATGAACATTAAAAACAACTTGTCATTTTCATTATTATTGCAATTTTTTATTTTAAGTAAAGTCAAAATAAATAAAATTTAAATGCCTCAAAATTCTGAAAACAGTAATTTTATTGAGACAGTGCGTTCATAAACTGTTTCTCCAAGCGTACATAAACTTTTGCTGGCCGAATTTACTTAGGTTAAGTCATATCAATTGGACTAAAATGTACAATTTTTGTCATTTTCAAGTGCTTTGAGATTGAACTATTTGATTACAGGACTATCTGAATTATTGAACTCAATATTTTTAGAGCACCTGCGGTAACAAAAGGCTTTAATAAATAAGTAGACTGAGAAACGCTTCACATGGCGTCAATAATTTGATAGTTATTTGTCGTTTAATTTGATAGTTATCCGCATGCAGCTGATATTATTTAGTAACTCTTTTGGAACTATTGATTTTAGACTTTAATTCTTTTTATAATATGTTGTTTTTCTTTAATTTTTATAAAATTACTTGGAACTTGTTTTACGTTTCAGAAAAACTTAAAGACCAGATAATCTTGTTTTCTTGGCGTCTCTTAATTATTTAAGCGAAAAAAACAGAGTGCTGTAAGGCACAAAAGCAAGGATTTAATTAATCCAACCTAGCTGTGAAATGCCTTCTCTTTTTCTTGATCGGGCCGAAAAAGCTAGTTCTCACATAATTTTTTTAACAGGTTCTTTATCTGTTCAAGAAATTTTCAGTCTCATGTTGCTACCTCAACTTTTTCATATGTTTTTTATATAAAATTGATAGTCATATCAATTTTGTTCTGGTGGTGAACACTGGCGATTGAACTTTAAGATATAAACTCTAATCTATATTCGATCTCTTGTGAGAGATTCTCACTAGGTAAAAAAAACGCTTTGATTTTGTTTAGTCTTTGATTGAATTAATATTAAAAGTTTGTGTTAAAGTGCTTAATATTATGATAGGAATCTTTATGCCTTAATTGGTATTTATTAAATTCAAATATTTTTTATATAACTTTATGAATTGTTTTTTACTTTAGTTTGTGAGAACCCCTAGGTACAATTTTTGAAATAATTTGCCGAAGGGTAGAAAAGATGCATGAATAGTTTTAAATTACCTTCGGCTGGGGCGTTTGTGCCACCAGCCTCCTTGGCCGCCTTGCCCTCCTTTTCCTTGGGCGAGATCATGTCTGTGGACTTGCTGGCGGATATGAAGGTCTCGCTGTTGGCGGCAGCACCACTGGCTCCGTGCTTCAGATCCATCCAGTGGGAGGTGGTGGGTGGTTGGAGGTCGCGCTACTTGCGGCTGAGAGTGGTGTAAACTGGGCGGTTTTGCTGGGGCAGCGATTGCCGTGATCGGTGGTGTCGTTGAGTTACTGTGGTGGTTTGCTTCTGTTCTGCTCTTGGATAATCTGAGTCACTCGGCGTAGTCGTGGTGGCCAAAAGCTGATTTTCAAAATGATTTCTGCAATCAAGAAAAATTGCACAGAGCAGCGCAAAAGCAGGCAACAAATTCAATTAAAATGCTGACCTAGTTAACTTTTGAGCTTAATCTGACCGCGAATTTGCATAGAATGTATTATCGTTGTTGTCACAAAAAGTAAAATTGTATTGTGGCTTACTAATCAGGGTCGTTTATGGATTAGCGAAAAATACTTATACTAATGGTGTATTTTGCGATATAGGGCACAGAGTTGGATTTCAAGTTCAGTTTGGTTTGATTTAAAACAGCTGCTTAAATACTGCTAAAAATATTATAGCATTTAGAATTCGTTTCAGTTACACTTTATTACCAGACTTATATGCCAAATTGCTTGTAAGTCAGTTATAATACGATAAATATGTGAATACTATATTATACTATTTTACTCGTTAATTTTCCTCATCTCATTTAACAGCTAAATTTGGTTTATAGATAGCTGTTAATACAACGAACCATAATAATATACCCTTTAATAATAATGGTTGACCCCTTTCCATAAGTTTTTTGTGCCTGATCTGATTTCAGCTTCTACCGAAATGCTGTGGTTTTGGGTAAACCAAGCAAACGCAAAACCCTATATTAATACGCCTTAATAAGTTTGTTGACTGGGCTGATTACACGCGAATTTCCATCTGCTGTTGCTGTTGTGACATTGCAATTTGCTTTAATAAAGCCATTGAAATTGAATCAAATTTAAGCACGAATTCACCCTCACGGCCACTTGTTGTTCTGCCTCTGGGTTTTGGAACCCGTATTTTTAGATTTTCAGATTTTAGCTTCAGCATTCAGCATTCAGCTTTGGCTTTAGCTTTGGGCTTAGCTTTGGCTAGGGGCTTTGGGAAAATGCAATCAGCGACAGCTGACTGACTCTGCAGCCAAATAAATTGAGTGAATTGGCGAATTGGAATGCCGGATTCCAATTCGGATTCCGCTTTGCATTTGGGTCACTATTTTGGGGCCTTATTTTCGCTGATAGTTTTCTTCGTCTCATTCGGCACGTGCGAATGTGTTTTCTGCGAATGGCTTGATGTCGTTAGTTGCAGCAGATGAAACTGTTTTTTTTTTTTTTTTGCAACGAGACTTATCGTGTGCAAACAGTTTTTCCACATTTCCATATCGGCTAATTAGATCGCTCGTTCGACAGTGATAACAAACGCCAGCCAGTTGAATTTAAAATGGTTAATCACTGCACTTAAATCAATTTGTCTCATTAAATGTGAACAGCAGGTTCCCCCATTGAAATTCATTTTCGTACATTGGAGGCCGTCCGTCGAGCGGAGATAATCGGCGGCTTTCGAAGACCCCGATGTAGTGGATTTTCTCAAGTATTCCGAATAGCAATTAATCGCAAGAATTGTGTTCACTCAAGATTAGCGTCATAGTTACTGGTTGCCCAACACAATCGGTCTTCGCCAAGATAAATATTCGTAAATGAAGCAGGTATTGCTGATAAGACGGATTCTAGACACCCGCTACACTTAGAAAAATTTCATGGATAAGTCTAAAAACAAATTCTAGAAAGGCTCCTAAGTACAATGTTTAAAAGGTTATATGAAAAAGTACTGAAAACAAATAATAAACTTAAAAACTGATTTTAACTTACACAAAAATTACTAAACTTTTTAAATTAATATAATATTAACTCGTTATAATATCACACTTCTGGTACACTTTCAAAATGCAATTTATTGTAAATTTTAAACTGTGTTTAAATATTAATTATATTATAGTTAAATATATTTCGGACATTTATTAAACTTTTTTTTGAAACCTAATAATAATTCATTTTCAACAGATTGGTCGGTTATCTATTGAACATGTCTTATTTATTTATTAATTATTATTTATTATTTTTCTTTTGTGTAAGGTTCTCTCTTCATTTTTAAGGTGAATCACATTTTTATGTATGTATCTAAAAAGAATAAAACTCTGTTTGATTGCACATTTCCTTTATGATTTTATTTTTGTTCATTTGTTACTAAACAATTACTGAAGTGCAATTACGCTTATGATACCGTTCTTTACTTTTGTGAGGCGATTGGTTCTCAACGTATTCTTTTGTGAGATCATTTGAACACTGTTGTAAAACAATATTTCCTAAAATAAACTCTTGATTTAGTATTATTTTTGGGTTGATGGCTCTTCTGTGTATTTTTAACACAACACGTTGGGTTTTTCTTTGTTTCGTTCCCTCAGTGTTGTAACAGCGTAAATAACTTCCCAAGCTGGCTGGCTGGCATCGGAAATTGTCTACAGCCAATAACACGCACGTACATTTTCGATGGTGATTTACACGGGGCCAACATTCGCAGCCGAAAAAGTGGGGTTTGCGGTGGTTCGGACCCCGCTTTTCAAGCCCGTTGGTTTTACCCACCGTGACACTCTTTCTTGGCACGTTCTTCTTGAGCAGCACAACCACTGAGTGGTGGTGGTACTAGGACTTGGCACCGAACAGCTGATGAAGGTGGTGCTGCGCCACCGGAGAGAAGAAACACGGAGCACGCAATCGCGAACGGACAAAGTGGTACTGAAGCCGATTCCGAAAAGCGCTCAACTCTCCGCCATAAACAGCAGAGATGATTTGCAAAACGCTTTCGGCTCGTTCACTTGTTATTGCTGTAAACAGCTGATTTAGCGGCGACGATGACAATAAAGTAACCCGAATACACTCACTTCGAGTGCCCTACGATTAAAAATCTCAGTGATAAATGATTACGAACTGTTAGGTGCCTCGGGCTGTCATTTGATTGTTTTACGAATGTTTTACCACCCTTGGTTTTATTGTTTTCCTTACTCATTATCACCATCGCCGAATCGAGTGATACATATTAAAACACGTTTACCATACTATAAATTTTATGCCAAGGTGTTGACCGATTTTTAATGGGCACTGTAGCGTTGTACGTCTGTGCCCAGCCCCGGGCACTCATTTCTGGTATCGCCCCCAAAAACAAGTCCAGCTGACGTGAATCGGCGTACGGGGAAGCTTCAGCGGGATTAAACCGGACTTTAAAATACATTGCATTAAATGTGCAAACAATTGTACTTTTACAAGTATGGACCAAATGGACTTGTAATGCAAAAATAAGTCAAATTCGAAAATTGTCAAGAAATATATTTTATATTATATATTTTAAGTGCAACCCGAATTTTCAAAAAAAAGTTTTTTGGGAACCCTGCCTAACCACATTTTATATAATACAAGAAATACATGCTTAGAATGTCATGCTAAGAATGTTCTTTTTTTTTTCTTTTTGTTAGGTATCTTTAGTTCCTTTGTTTAATGAGAATATCATAATATAAATCTATATGCCAAAAAAAGTGCTTTATACGGTTAACATTTTATTTAAAACGTTTGGTAAAAAAAAAATTCGTCTTCGAGTTAAATTATTACGGTCTAAGAATGGCGCATTAAATTTAGTTAGACCTAACCTTCCATGGATATATAGCTGAAGCAAATTAATTCGCAAAATAGAACCGATTTTTGTAGTTCACTCAATGGTTGTTCTCCTGTACTTTTAACACAATTGCATTTGCCATCCATTTTAAATTTTCTGTTATTTACTTAGCACTGCTCGCTGCTCCGCAATGTTCCCCTTTTTTTAAGGCGACCGTAGCACGTGTATTTCTGGCTTCCCGCCTCTGGTTTCCATTCCCTTTCCCTTTTGTCCGACAGGTCTCTTCACATTTTTCATTTCGCTGTTTTTGTGGCTTTTATTGAATAATTTGCCTACGGGAACTTCCACTTCCCAGGTCGGGGTCTCCGGTCTTGTTTCGCATTCCAGACGACGAATCTGGCGGATTCGCCGGTGCCCGCAGCGTGGTGGCGACGCCATCGCACTGGCTGGGGGTCATTATTCGATTAAGGCAAATTATAATGTTTTATTATTTATAATGCAGATATCAGCACAGACACGGCCAGACGGTGGTCAGCGACTGGCCGCGGGGTGGGGCGAAAGTACTTTCATTTGTTTCAAGTGGCTCACATCGGAACATGCACTGAGGCGAAAATGTTGCACTAAGTTCATAAACAGTTGAGTGTTTATTTCCTAGTAAACTTTTTTTTAAAATAGAAACCTTTTTTGTGCTTAAGAAAATTTTTCAGTAAAAGTTTCTTAACTTCAAACAATTTTAATAGTTAGTGTTGGGGCAGATTTAAATATTGCTAAAAAAAACAACTTTAACTTTTAAACTTTTAACTAAAAAGAATTTTAATACCCTGGCAAGGGTATTATAATTTCAGTCAGAAGTTTGTATATATATATATTCTTGATCAGCATCACTAGGAGAGTCGATCTAGCCATGTCCGTCTGTCCGTCCGTTTCTACGCAATCTTGTCCCTCAGTTTTAAAGCTATCTGCATGAAACTTTCCCAAAAGTTGTCTTTCTATTGCAGGTAGTATATAAGTCGGAACGAGCCGGATCGGACGACTATAGAATATAGCTCCCATAGGAACAACCGAAAAAATAAATAACAAGAAAGAAAGCAAACTTCGGCAAGCCGAATTTCATATACCCTTGCAGCTATTGCAAGAATTAAATAGTTTTGAAGACATTAAAATTTTGATTTACTTGCGTATATGTTGAAAAACATTGAAGCTATGATGATTTGCAGCTCAATTATTAGATATATATTTTTATTATTTCTATGGGACCTATGTTATACAATAACTAATTAATTAATTCTGAAATAATTACCCAATACTACACGTCAAAGAACTAAGAAAACAATTAAAAAACAGCTAAGATATAATTTTTTTCATTTTTTTTCCGATTGTTCCTATGGGAGCTATATTTCCGATTTTGATGAAATTTAAACCGTAATTCTGAAATAATTAACCAATACTATATGTCGAAGAACTAAGAAAAAAATTAAAAAAAAACTAAGTTATAATTTTTTTTTCATTATACTTTTCTGTTTTTTAAATTTTTTTTTAGGTCTTTGACATGTAGTAATAGTAAATATTTCAGAATTACGGTTTAAATTTCATCAAAATCGGACGACTATAACATAAAGCTCCCATGAAAACAATAAAAATATTTAAAAAAAAAAATTTTAAATGTAACTTTTTTATTTTGAAATTTTTTTAGAAATTCTTTTTGATTATTTACGCTTTTAATTTTGATTACGCTTTTAATTTTTTTAAAATCGGAAAACGATATCATATAGCTGCCATAGGAACTTAAATATTTGAGCTGCAAATCAAACATACAAGCAAGTAAATCATAATTTTAATGTCTTCAAGAATATTTAATTTTTGGAATAGCTGCAAGGGTATATAAACTTCGGCTTGCCGAAGTCAGCTTCCTTTCTTGTTTTTTATTATTTACATAAAAATAAATGCATGCCAATGCTTATTTCAGTCAAATCTTGGAACTCAAGCTGTTATATACAGTCGTTTTACAGAACAGTGCTGGTTTCCTTCTAGCTTTTGTTGCTATTTTAAAGTCCCAATCACTTAAAAACTTAAAAACTTTGGTCAGTGTAGTAGTGCTTGGCTTGGGTTCCAGACCTATCACCGATTTGTACTTTGTCACCCAGCCATGCGAATATTTTGCGCGGCTCTCATCTGTTCGTACAACTCATTCGCCGATAATGCCCTCGTAATTCAAGAGCCGATAAGAATTGAACATGACTATAGACCGATTAGTGTATTAGTGGAGAATTACTATTATTAACCGATAGCAACCTTTGTTGCGGGTCCGTAAATCCCGTTGATCGGATGATTTCCACTGATTTTACCCTTCATGTGGAGTGGGTCACGATTCAGTGGGTTAGGGTTTTACGAGTATGTCAAACAATCTGAAGATTCCCGGTTGACCAGGTAATTAAAGAGTCAGTTGAGACTAGCAATGTGTTTTACTTAAAGCCCTTAATTGTGAAATCGCATTAAATTACTACTCAGAGCTATTTATTAGGGCAATAGGAAATATTAGTTGCGAATAAATTTGTTAGAATTTAATCTAAAGTTATGCACTGCCTCAACTAAGTCTTCTTGTAACTAAATACAGTTGGGTTTCTACCTGTGTCCAACTAACAACCACATTAAATTATTCAAGGGATAGTTAGACAGCGAACATGGCGCTTGCCTGCAATTACCCGTAGGATAAAAAGGGAAAACATAGCTGTGTTCAAAAGCTAACAGGCTAACAGAGTATTTGAATTGCACACAAGGCTTAAGTCAATCTATTATTCTGCTGGCGGACTACCAACAAAGCGGATGATACGGGAAACTGTGAACGGAGCTCAAAGCCCCCTCCCAGCGGGTCAGAGTTCACGTACACCCAGATGCACCTCGTTGTTTTGCGAAAGCGCGAACGCGAGCCACGCGTTCTTGGCGGAATCAAGAACCGTATACGCTACTAATGGATTCACGCAGCACCACCCGGTCGTAATCCTTTTAAGGCCCTCCCCCCAGTCTCTTAGCCCCCTTATTCAGTGCACTTGAGAAGTGTGCAAAGCAGCGCCCGAGGGCCGATTGCAACATTTCTCATGCGCCCACGCTGATAACAATTGCATTCGAGTCCGCAGCTTTTGTCTTGATTTCACTTAAGCCGGGCAGCTGAATTGGAAATGCAATTTGTTGCTGACAAGTGGCCGGCGGACACAATGAATCCGAAATTCCAAAGCAATCCTCGCGCCAATTAGGCAAGGCACCCAAGGAAAGGGAAATATTTATGCAGCCAATTTGAACGCGAATGCGGCCCACACCTTCGCTTCGAGCCATTTGTGGTCGAGCTCATTTAATGCGAGGCCCCAAATCATAATCAGCAGCGGATGGAGGGGATCCTGTCCCTGGGAGGAATACGATTTCACGCTTCCTTGAAGCGTAAGTGACAGGAAGAATCATCGGCCAGCTCTAAGCGACTACAGTAAACAAACAAAAAGCTGTCCTATTTCATGATTTTTGTAAAACTGTCAGATCCGCTGATTTTAAAACACCCGACACCTGAATTTTAAAGTCCTTTATTTAGTGAGTTTATATAATTTAAAACTCACTCACAGTATTACAATTTAAATTAAATTTTAGGTATATATTGGTCTATTACACTTTGGTGCAAAATGGCCATTAATTCTAGATTGTCGTTAATAAAGAAAACTTTTTGTTTTTTTTTTTATTGCATGTAATTTAACTTCCTCTTCCAAAAAACATACTTATGATAAATATTTTTAACAAATCTGTTCATAAATCAAAGTCTGCTTCTTGAAATTACTCTAAATTTGTTTTGTCTAACGCCATTTCACTTTTTTAAGTAAGGCAATATTAATGACTTGGTGAAGCCCGACTGTTTTTGTATTTGTGTGTTCTTTGAGGGATAAGTGGTGTCCTGGCTCTTTGTGTTGAGTCCTCGCCTCACCGTCGGGAGGCTCATTAATGCGTCCTTAGTGGGGCAGGCGCAGCATTTGTCAGGCCCTTCTTAATCCCCTGCAAATCGCGTAATTACACGTCACTGTAGCACACAGCCCTACATGCGACCGCCTAACTGCGATATAATTTCCGCAACACTTATTTATTAATTAAAAAATTTGTGCCATTGACGATGGGGGCTTACGAGTAAGCTAGATAAATTACCATAAATTGTATTTTATCGCCCGAGTTCTAAATCACAAAGAGAATGAACAGGCGTCGAGCTCTTGCCGCGCACCGCACATTGCCGAAAATGTGTAGCATACTTTCCAGCATTGCGAATTTGCTGTTATCAGGGTAAAAGTTTTGGCCGCAGCATCTGGAGCAGTTCTTGTACCCTTTTTTATGCCTCGGCCACATGCTGCGGTCCGTTTCGAAAGGCAGGAATGTGGCCGCAATTATGCAATTTTCGCCTGGTATCTGTGATTAGTGTGCAGTTTTGCTCGGCTTTCTGCGGCCAGATGCGTTTTTAATTGCATCGAAGACGGCTTCCGTTCCTGGACACTCCGGCCTTGTCAGTTTCCTAATTGGACATTTGTAATTAACTTCAATGGCACTCACTGGCGCTTTGCCTTTTGTCCAGTACGCTTTCCACTTTGGCTCATTTCTCACCATGCAGTTGGCATTTAATGCAGTGGACTCTTGTCCCCTTGGCTCGTCCGCCGTTTTTTCTGGGTTATTTATGGATCGCTCGTTAGTTTTCGGCGGACTCTTATTTATCGGCTGCCCCGAGGAGGTGGACAAGTTCGGATTTGGTTTTTCCAAGCTGACCTAACCCACTGACAAATGGGTGGCAACAAAGGGGTTTAATTGCGCCGGCGAATGTCTCCAGTTTGTCATAATTAACCCAGCACGAGTGCACTGAAGTGCATTCTGTGGTCAAGTGGCGACTTCAGCATTCATTTGTGCGGCTCACCAGGAAGTGCCCTACTTTTGCTGACCCAAATCAATAATTTTCCTAGGCGCTCTATTGTGCATTAAAGTTGCATGTCTTCGGCTCTGGCGCAGCACTCGAGCCCTCAATTACGTGTCGAAGGTAATCGCCCCCCCATCGTCTCACCTCAATTCTATACGTATGCGTATTTTGAGGCCAGTCCCTGAAAGGTGGCAATTGACCTGTACGATAAATAGTTTGCTGTTGGCTGAGGCAAGTGATAAATGCAATTTGTTATGTCTGGCAGTTTGAGAGTTTAAGATTCTCGGTTTATTTAGACTTTTGGCTTTAAGATGTATATTTTTTTGGGTAAGGATGTGCAAAGGTATTTAAAATTGTTTCTAAGAAATGCTATACATTAGATTATATCTTTCGCGAATCAATGGTATTAGTATATATGTGAATTATTGAATTTGGACTAAAATACTTTATAACAACTCATCGCAAGGTTTAACTTCTCTAACTTAAATAACGAAAAATTTTTTAGAAGGGACTCAAATATATGATTGTTTTTTTTATACCCTTGCAGAGGGTATTATAATTTCAGTCAGAAGTTTGCAACGCAGTGAAGGAGACGTTTCCGACCCTATAAAGTATATATATTCTTGATCAGCATCACTAGTAGAGTCGATCTAGCCATGTCCGTCTGTCCGTCTGTCCGTCCGTCTGTCCGTCTGTCCGTCCGTTTATATGCAAACTAGTCTCTCAGTTTTAAAGCTATCTGCATGAAACTTTCCCAAAAGTTGTCTTTCTATTGCAGGTAGTATATAAGTCGGAACGAGCCGGATCGGACGACTATAGCATATAGCTCCCATAGGAACAATCGGAAAAAATAAATGAAAAAAAATTATAACTTTGCTGTTTTTTAATTTTTTGTTTAGTTCTTCGACATATAGTAATGGTAAAATATTTCCGATTTACGTTTTAAATTTCATCAAAATCGGACGACTATAGCATATAGCTCCCATAAGAACAATCGGAAAAATAAATGAAAAAAAATTATAACTTTGCTGTTTTTTAATTTTTTGTTTAGTTCTTCGAGATATAGTACTGGTTTAATATTTCAGAATTACGGTTTTAATTTCATCAAAATCGGACGACTATAGCATATAGCTCCCATAGGAACAATCGGAAAAATAAATGAAAAAAAATTATAACTTTTCTGTTTTTTAATTTTTTGTTTAGTTCTTCGACATATAGCAATGTTTAATTATTTCAGAATTATGGTATAAATTTTATCAAAATCGGACGTCTATAGCATATAGCTCCCATAGAAATAATAAAAATATATAAAAATAACTATCTAATAATTGAGCTGCAAATTATCATAGTTTCAATGTTTTTTTTTAGCACATACTCAAATAAATCATAATTTAAATGTTTTCAAAAGTATTTAATTAATGCAATAGCTGCAAGGGTATATGAGCTTCGGCTTGCCGAAGTTTGCTTTCCTTCTTGTTTTATATTTGAGTTGACAGACTTTCACACGTTAAACTTTTACCCAATTAAGATAAATTCTTAGATAGAGAATTTAAAAATATTTTTTCATTTATTTTTTTATAATCCGATTGATTACATCGACTTATATACTTCCTGCAATAGGAAGAAACATTTTGAGAAAGTTTCATGCAGATAGCTTTAAAACTTAGAGAACAGTTTGCATAGAAACGGACGGACGGACGGACGTACAGATAGACGGACGGACGGAAATTTATTTATTCTATTAAATCAACTTCAAATCAAAGTAATCCCCTCCCGATTAAATACACTTATGCCAACGTTTTTTCCAATCTTCGAAACATACCATCAGGTTTCTAGCAGTCAACCCACGATTTGTGTGCACCAATTTCTTCACTTTATTGACGTGTTGGTCTTATGTTAACGTCGATGGTTGTCCGGTGCGCTCCAATTCATCAACACGTTCTCGAACCCCTTTGACGTCTTTGTACCACTTATAAACATTTTTCTGCGACATGGTAGAATCGCAGAATTTTCCACAACATCCTCAACGTTTCCGCAACAGACATTTCATTTCGCAAACCAAATTTTGTGGCACTTCTCTGCTCAATTAAATTAGACATTGTAAAAATCGAAAATTGCACTCTTGTTTGCTTGGTAAACACAAGCGAAAATATTATATATTACTGATAGTGACAGATATCATTTACAGTCCTGATTAAAACTGAAATAGATGGCCCTGAATATTTTGAATGCAGCCGCTGTTATTTGTTTCTTGTCTGCTCCGTTTTTGTTCTGTGACCTACGATTTCAGTCTGTTTTTATATTTATTTTTAGCCGGGAAAAAGTTTAGAGGGGTGCTAATTACACACCACAACGTGGAAGCCCTTAATTTGGTTGTGAATGTAAGCCAGTTTACTTGATACCCTGCCTGATTAAAGGTGAGAATAGATGGCCCTGGGCAAAGTGCCTATTAAAGCTAAAACCGTAATGGGCTTAGGCATTCAACGCTTTGGTCCTGGGGCTTCGCAGTGCCCGTGCTCGCTTGTCTGAGAGTGCTTCAGTTCAAAAACCTCCAAACATTACGTCACAAACTGGAATCCACACAGACGGAGAGCCAGAGTCACACATTGAAAAGTGCTGCGGGCCAGACACCAACACAGAGCACACCAGCACACACCGACACGGTTGTGTGGCATTCATGGCTGCTGCGCTCGCAGCACAGGGGCAGCTGTGTGGGTTAATGGCGGGGGGAACAGGGGTTAAGGGCGGCGGATGAGGTATCTGCGTCTGTGTTTTGCAATTGTCTAGCTCTGCTTCTGGGGTTGACTTGGCTTTGCCTTCTCTGATAGGGCAACACGAAAAGTATAAAAACGTGAAGACACCTGGACCCGGATCTGGGCAACACTACCTTCTGTTGTTCCACTCGGTCTTGCAGGCGGAAAAATCAATTTATGGATTTTAGTTTCGTTCACATTTGTTTTTATTTTCGTTGGCCCCATCTCTCTTTGACACGTTCGCGCCTCTTGAGCGCTTCAGCTTCAGCTTCAGCTTCTGGCAGCTTGTTGATGCCACAGAAAGGCAAAGGGAACCCTTAAAGGAAAGGTCCTTGCGCGGGCGCCACTCTCGGCAATGCACGCACTCAACTCGCAATTAAAGCAATTTCTTTTAATTACAATCAAATGAGAGGAAAACGCTTGCCTTGTTACTTACCCTTTTCCCTGGCAGGATGCAGGATATAGCCGGATATCTTCGGTTGGCGCGCTAAAGTTCGGTACCGCTGTTGCTAGTGAAGCCTGTGGCTGTGGCGTTTGGTGAATGGTGAATGGTGAATGGTAAATGGAGCAAAGGAGCAGAACGGAATTCATTTATTAGATGGGGTTAGCAACTTGTATAATTCACGGCACTGTCAACTCGCTGTCGCTTTGGGCTAAGCCCACACGTACTTGGGCACTTTAAATATTTGCTCTGCACTGCAAAAGTTCCCTCCTTTTCTGCGGACTCTGCTGCTGCTGCTGCCTTAGTTTCGCTTCTCTAAAAGCCAACACTTTGGGGAGGAATCGCTGAACAGGACTACTTGAATCCTATTGCCTCGGTCCCTTATATACGTCAGGCGCTTGCGATCCACTCGTGGTAATCAGCTGGCGCGGATGCTGTGGATGTGGATGCTGGCTGCTGGCTGCTGGCTGCTCTCCGGAATCTCTACTGCGCAGGTACAAACAAGGAGCGGCTGCAGCCGCTGTGTTAACCAGCCGAAACATAATTAATGTTTAGTGCTAACTTTGAGAAATTATTTTATTAAATTTACAAATATACGTATATGAAGCTGCCTGAAAGTGTGCAAAGTTATCTGTCATAGGTTGCCGCAAAAATAGGGTGACTCGCGCTTAGTGGCGGGAATTCAAATCAGCCACTTGTTGCCATCAATCATTTCTGTAGCTTGAGCCTAGAGTTTAACAGTTCTAGTTCTTTGCTCTGTACAGAATGCGTATACTTAATGTGCACCCAGGCTAATGCAATTCTTATTAACGTTGTAATAAATATGCAAAAATATAAAAAAATATCCTAGTTGGTTTTATGTAAAAGGGAATATATTTAGACTAAATTTACAAATGCTCACAATACAAATATTTTTGTTAAACATGTTTCCTATTAATTGATGATCATGGTTTTTGGAATTAAATTAGTATTCATACTCAGAATCCGTGTATCTTTTACCTGAAAGAGGCATACATATGTACAAGTCGTAAAATCTACAACAATTTTTCTTTATCAGCAATAGAAAATTGTTGATTAGTGTGGCCAATAAATCAATGCAATTTACATGTATTAGCAACAAAAAGTTGTGGTACATTTTTGTTAAGTAATATACATAGTTTTATTTATTACAATTAACCCTGCAAAACAATTATATATTAATCGTAGTTTTTGGTTTGCAACAAAAGTTCAGATTCGCTTTGATTCGCTTCGCTTAAATCAAAATTCGAGATCCTTATTAATTGAATTTTGTATAAGGTTGTTTAAGAATTTCGATTTTGACTGACTCAAGTCAATTTGTCTCTAAAGAAAACTAATAGGCATTGACTATTTGGGTTTCCAAATAAAGTCTATTAGCCTTAATATATTTAATTGAGTATCAAAATACAATTAAATTATTCCCAAATTGATTCTGTGGACCTACTTCTCAGGCCTCGAAAGTTTGCCAATTTGCATAAAATCGTAAAGTAATCTTCCATCATTTGATTGATGCTAACGAATTACTCCACTGGCCCTGGCCATCGAAAGTGGTTGCTGGTTGTTGATGAAATGCTTTCACCGATCGGAGCGCCGGCAAATTGGCCACCGAATAAACTTATTTGATATGGAAGATCGGACCCTCATTTCGACCATAAACAACCGAGTCCACGGGACATAAACAATGGCATGCGAGGTGGCTAACACGCCTCTTCCCCACTCACTCATTCACCCATTCGCGCATTCATTGATGATTATCTTAACGGTTTCCAGAGGTTCTGCGCATTTTATCTCTCGGGATGATGGCGAGGAATTCTCATGTGAATGCTGGGCAGAACGGAAAGTCATCTTGGTAATGCTCCATGTGCTTCGAATTCTTATTCTCGCCGGCATATCAATAGCAGAACTAAAAGAGTGAACTAAAGGCGTTGAACAAAATGTTGAAGCTTAAAAGTTACAGAATGCTGTAGGTTATACACTGAAGAAAAAAAGGTGTTTAAAATAAGACGTACACTAGTTTTTGTTTCAAAACATAATTGTTTGCTTAGGACTGGAATGACACACTGGACTTATAAATCTAAGTAGGTCAAGAATTTAGTTGATTCATTTCATTAAATTGAAGCTTAAAGTTTATTGAGTCACCCAAGAATAAGCGATTTTAAATTGCTTCACCAAGCAGTGTTTTAACGTAAAAGTTATGAGCTTTTAGAATTGCTATTTTTACTAGGCTTTCTTTGACGACTTCCTGACCTAAGAACCACCATTTTCCTCAGTGTGTCTCTGGTTGTTCCTCCATCGCAGGTGAGTGTGTCAGGTGCAATGTGCTGCTTTGAGTGGCGTAGCAGGAGTGTCGGCGAAAACACATAAAACGAAAAGAAAACGCAGACAAAAATAAACTCCGCAAAACTCGACTTGCCCATGTATCAAATGTCTCTCAAAGGTAGTTAAACGCTTCCTACTCCACGCAGAGCCAAGTACAAGTACCGACACCGAGTTGGGCCAAGCGAGGCAATAAACATAAACCAGGCACAGCCCGCTTTCTGTGTCTTTCGCTCTCCCGAGGCCCCGAGGTAGGGTACTACCCAAATCGGCTGGCCGAACCATAAACTATTTATAGCCGTCTGTCTACTTTCGCGGGACTTCCTTCTAACTGAACTTGTGTAACCGAATCTCCATCTCTAGTGGTCAGTTTTAGCCTCAGTCTCAGTCTGCGTCTCAGCCCCCCTCTCTCTATTCTCTCTCTCTCTCTCTCTCTCTCTTTCTCCGACTGTCACTGCCTCTCCTTCTTGCAATCTCCCATCTTCAATTGCTTCCCTATGCATACAAATTAACGTTTTAGCACACGTCGCGCTAAGTGGAAAAGTTTGAGCGGGCGAAAAGGCTGGCAGGAAGAAAGAATGAGAGAAATAGCAGAGCTGAAGAGAAAACAAATAGGAAGAAAGCAGTCCAGAAAAAGTTAAGTACTTGGGACAACTGGACGCAATGCAAAATATTAACCCACTAGATGTCAATGGGCTAAGTTTGCGGTATCTTATACATATGTACATCAGATAGTACACATTATAATTCGGAACATTTGTAATTTGTCCGAAAATATGAGCTTCGAAGAAAATTTTGTTCTTAAATTTGGCAAAGGTATTTAAATAATTGATTTTAAATGGATAAAGTGAATTAAAAAAATTCAATTTTTAAAAAATTAATATTTCAAAATTAAATGAACAACATTTAAACAATTTAAAAAGAAAAACAAATGTTTTATATATGTATGTACAACCACGGCCAAATGTTCTCAAAGTCAACATCAAATTTTGTCCAAAATTTTTTTTAGATTGTTATCATAAAAAAATTAAAAAAAAATAAAAGGCTACACGAAAAAAGTTGGTCCTAAAGATTAGGAGTAACTTCGGCAAGCCGAACTTTGTTCCCTATCTTGTGTCCCATTGATAAGTAGAAATTCGCATTCTTAATACAAAAATCGGTAGGTTCAAAAATTGAATACCGGAAAATTGGTGAATCAAAAAGCTCGCAGGGTTAAATGTGCACACCCTTCGCAGAATCGCTTTTTCCATGCCCTAGACCCGCGTCGAACTTGAAATCGGAACCCGTTTGTCAACCCCCTCCCGAAAAACAAGTTCTACCCCCAAAAGCCGATGCAAAATGTGGAAGAAGGCTGGCTGAAGAAGAGGGCAGAACAAAAGTTTGCCGCTAAATTTTTGTGACAGCTGTTGAGCAGCAACAATACAGAGAGTGAGAGACAGATATTCCCAGAGAGAATAAGAGTGCCAGAGAGAACCGACAACAAACGGTAAAGCTAAAGCAACTTCGGTAAGCCAGACTCGCAGCTCAAAGTTTGCGGCTCTCCGCTCATTCGCGTTTCAACCTTCTGCACAAACGGAGTGACGTTCGAAATCGCAGGGTACGGAGTATACAGGGCTATAGTAGTGCGATCTTTACGAGTCTCGGGCGATAAGTGAACCTCGAAGCTCGAAGCTCGAGCCTCGAGCCTCGAACCCAAACCCCTAGCCCCGAACCTCGAACCGTTGAAGCGGGACATCGAAGCTCGAAGGGCAGCCCTATGAGCCTTGTCCCACAACCGAAACATTTTAGTGCTTGAACGTGCGGTGCGATAGTGTTTGTGAGAGCCCTGCACCTCCTGCCACTTTATAGACACTATATATATAATAGGTCACTGGAGCGTGCGATATGCCCAAAGTGACAGCAACAACAACGGCAGCTAAGCAAGCGACTCATGCGCAAAGCAAATGACAAAAAGCAAAGAGCGACTAACGAAAAACGGAAAGAATAAATGGCAGTGGAAGGGGCCAAAGGGGTGACCAGGTGACCGGGTGGACAGGTGAACAGGTGTCAATGTCAGCCGAAAACCAAAACATTGCCGACGCAGTGCAAGATCCAAAGAGGGAACCAATTACCGCAAAACAATATTTAACAACAACTACTGCAAGCTAAATTATATTATCTCCATCTTTAATTTAGGAATTAAAATTTCCAATTTTTTTTTGACTATTGTGCTTAAAAAGTTTTGTTTGAATATATATCGTTTTAGCTTATTTTATTGTATCACTTTAAAATTTAGTTTTAAAAATATGAGCGTATAAATTAAAAGAATTTAAACAATCATTTTTATAATTGAATGACAAATGAATTTTACATATTATCGGTCAGGAATTTCTGAGTAATATTTGTTGTTACTAAGCAGTGTTCTTAGTAAAAACTTAACTATTTACAACTGCAAAAGTTTTTTTTTTTAATTATGAAACAATTTTAATCGAAAATAGATGAGATTAATATATCAAAACTGTAGTGTACATGTTTACGTCCTTTTACTAACCTCTAGAATGCATTATTGTTTTTGAAAATGAAAATTCAGTTAGAGTTCATGCTTTCGATTGACCACTGTAGTTGCTTGCATTTGGAATCGAACCTGAAACTACCCCCGAGTGTGAGAAATTGCCACAGGTTGCACTTCCGCTGGTATCCAATCGTTGCCATTGATTTTCTGCGTGTGCTTTAAATTTGTTGTTCATTATTTTCTTGTTAGCCAGTGCAGTGAAAACAACTTTTACAAACGAAAAAACAGAAATAGCTGCCATTTCACCCGTAAATTGAAAACGAACAAAAAGTAAGCAAGTAACAGCGAGAAAAATGAGAAAACTGATATAACCAAAACCAATCGGACAGCATCGGTTAACAGTATTAACCAGCGACTGGCGTCTGCATTGCGGACTTCCGTTCATTTAAGCAGATTGTTGTTCAAAGGGGCCATGGGGAGGTAGCTCAGTTCACCACAAAAAGAAACTCTGAGCAACGCATCATTGGCGTGGAATTGCTTTGACTAATTTCCCAATGAGTCGGCATTTGCGGCTGCGCCCTGCGGCACCACCATATGGATATAGTATATATATATATATATATCGGTGGATGTGTGTGCGGGTCCATGTGTGTGGCATGGCTATTAAAGCTGGCCGGGAAGAGACTGTGAACCGTTAGTAAAAGCTTCATTGATAGCGGCTCACCCGCTCCTCACCCGCTGCTTGATAAATAGTTTCCCTTCAAATATTTGCAAATGTGCACAGTGAAAAAATACCCTTACCATTTTATGTAAGCAAATCAGCAAATCAAATATCATAAAGACCACACTTAAAAAGATACACTTGAAATCAATTCCCAAAAATTGAAACAATCGCAACCCTTTCGCATGAACTTCTTGACTATTTTGTATTGATTTTTTATCAGTTAATTTAAATAAGAATTTTTAACTTTGTACATTTTTATCAATTCTAAAACTCACATGTTTATTTTTGTTGTCAATATAAAATAAGGTTTACGCCTTATTGTGTATACCTACGCAATCGCAATTTTTTCTCTGTGTATAAAAACGCTGTCATAATTAATTAAGCCATCATGTAGCTTCAGCTCGAGCAGTGCTTTTTAGCCAGATCTCCGGAAGGAGTTGACCCATTTGCCGGCGACCCAATTGCATCTGAAATTGTTGTCTAATTAATCATCAGATTAGTTACTGTAACAACTTAATTCGACATGCCATGCGAATGCCGCAAACAATTGTGTGAAAATTGCACAAACCCAACTCGTAGATACAAAAACAGGCACATAAAGATACAAATATACGTAGATGCAGGTAAACTGATGCATGTTGGGTAATGCACTTGGAATGGAAATCAATTTCTGTTGACCAACCTCAACAGAAATGATATGCAAAACGCCGGATTTTAGTTTGGTATGCATGGCCAAATGCATTTTTAATTGCTGCATTGTTTGGGGAACTGCATATCATGCTGTTGCACAGACTAAATTATCTTTCAAATCTGCAGCAAATCCCATTGAGAGAATTTCCACATATCCACATTTTGTTCGCCCGGTTTTCACCCAAAGAAATTTCTTTAGAGACCCGCAGATCAGCCTTTTTTTTTGTTTCTCTTGTCCAAAACCATCAACAATCGCTGAACACTGAACACTGACAGCGAACAGCGAACTCTGGTAACCGAACAACAAGTGCGTCAAATACAAAACCGTAATCATCTTGTTTGCTCCAACCAGCCATCCATCTATCCATCCATAGATACTCTGGCAGACACACTGTCAGCATTTCAAGTCAACCATTTAACTGGCCAAAACCAAAAACCAAAGAAAAAACTGTAGGCCAAGAATTTCTCTTTTCCAATTTGCTGGGAATTTGGCTTTGGACTTTTTCGCTTGCCGACATTTGCCAAATATTTTCGGAGCCTGGGGCCTGAGGCTCTTGCCCAGATGAACCGTTGAGCCACTCAACCCATTGCCAGCCAAATGGGTTAACCGGCCAAATCGAAGCACTCTGCGTAATTACGTGCCTGAAATTTACATATTTGGGCGTGCGAAGCGCAGCTGTAAATGCATATTTCAGCTTGGGCGCAGCACCACTCAGATATATCTCGTGAATATATAGCGTCGAAGGTGACAGACCAACGCACTGACGTCAGGGGAGTTTTTTAAGATGGGGAGCGATGAGGCAGCTCCAGATTCTGGTTATCTGAGAGCTGGGGGCGAGAAGTTCGTTATCTGCTGCCGCATTTGTTTATGGGTCCCGGCCGTAAAAATAAACCAAAAATTCCTTTGATTGCAGTACGAAAGCGAACGCTCCCAGGCATAAACACACTACCAGCACCCTCCATGGGAAGTCTTGAATTTGTATATCGCGTCGGCTGATAACCTGCTCCGTAAGCGACTTTTTGGCGGCCCAAGTCGAAGCAGTGCGGGCCCGCTTTCAGTGGCAAAACAATGGTCGTAACTGGCGCGTAATTAGCACACAAAAAAGTCAGTGAAGCCAATTTGTTTGCATAAAGTGTTTCATGTGCGTGAGAGGAGTGTATCCCCGAGATACTGAGTGCGGAAATGGCCTAGGGCCGCTCTAAATTCACAAACAAACTACACACACCATTCGTCGGCGACAGCAGCAACATGGCAGGCGAAGCGCCAGCAGCAATATCGCCAGCGGGCTGCAGCATCGCCAACACCAGCAAAATCAGCAACAGCAGCAACAGCAACAGCAACAGCAAGGAGAGTAGTCCCGATCCCGTCCAGCAGCAGTTGAACTCCAGTGTGGACAGTGGCATCGCGGTGCTGGAGGCGGAAACCCCGACACTAAGGAGACGCCAGCGACTGCACCAGTGCCAGCGCATCCTCCAGGTGTTGCAGCGGGACCATCTCACCCACCAGCAGCTGCGCGATAGATTAAGGTGAGTTCAGCCTTGGAGCAAAATCCATATGGATTCCATATTATTCTCTCTCTGTTTGTCATATACCTTTTTTTAGTGAATTATTTGATACTAATTAACACTAATCAAGCCGGTTGTACTCTTCCCTTTCCAAAAATTCTATCGAATTTTATTTTGACTTGGTTTGTTAACTTAATACTACAAGATTTAACTACAAGTGTTTGTATAACCAATATACCCAATTTAAACAAGAAGAAACACTATATTCGAGTATCTCGACTATTATATACCTCTTACTTAGCTACCCAATTTAAAACAAAAAATATGCCCCCTGAAAATATCGGGTTTTGAATGGTGCCATTTGCCGGAAAATTTACGCTTGTGCTAATAATTTCTAAAATAATGGTCTATTTAGGAAAGTACGAGTCGACAGATATTGACTTTATAATTGACCACTACCATGTCTCAGAGTGCCATTCATGATTTGTGGGCGTTATAGTGGGCGTGGCTCCCTTTTGCGCTGCGTGGTTATAACTAGGATCTGCATTTTAAAGCCCAATACTTTGGCTTTTAGAGTTTCCGAAATCTCGACGTTCATACGGACTGAGAGACGGATAGACAGACGGACACGGCTAGACTGACTCCGCTATTGGTCCTGATCAAGAATATATATACTTTATAGGGCAGAAAACGTTTCCTTCTACCTATTACATACTTTTCAACGAATACAATATACCCTTTTACTCTTCGAGCAACGGCTATAAATACACCATAAAAGTAAATCCGTAGTCATAATTCCGGATTGGAAAGTTCTAAACTACATTCTTAAGAAATGGTGTTAAAAGTTTTTTAAGATATTTTTTCTTCTGGTGGCCATAACGGAAGCAACTGACAGCTGGGATTGGCTTATTGGGCCAAGCCGACTTGGGTGCGCATGGAGCCCACAATCTTATAGGCATTGCAATGCGCACATGCATCTCCAGCTCTCAGGCTGCGGGCGGATATCAATTTATGCAAATTTTGCCGACCTCAAAATGGAAATGACAAAATCTCGGGCGCAGTCAGTCACTGCGTCAGTCTGCCAGAAGTCATTCCGTGAGCAGTTGGGCTCTTCTGGGAATCCGTTTCGACAATTGTCAAAGAGAAACCCAGTGCTTCTGGCCACAGCGCTTTCGAATGAGCTTGCAATTTGTTTGGGAAAAAATACGAAGTGGCGGGGAAGTTCCATTAGAATGATAATGGGCGACCAACCCAGTTTTGCGATCATAATTGAAGATACCTCTTTAAACTGTATGGTTGTCAGTTGATTGTGTTATAAATATTGCTTATAAAATTATGGGCAAAGCCTTGGATTGGAATAGAGAACAATATAAAATTTTGATTAGTTTTAAGAATGCTTTTATTATGTACAATATTGTACCTAAGGGTATACATATTCATTATTTTATTTCTTCAGGTTTACTTTATTCCTTCTCCAATCAAAGTGTACAATAAATAGTTTGAGCATATTTATGTAAAGAGTATAGAGCAGCCCAGAATCGACTGGCTGTTAAACCTCAAAGCATGATAATTTCGTTTTTCCACACGAGTATCGCCGCCGGAGGAGTGGAGTCGCAATCTTATCGAATATTTCATAATTAAGTTGATTAATACCAATTAATTGCCGTAAGCTTTGCTTGGCCAATGGCAGGGCCAATCGATTTCGGAGGCTTTTTCTTTCGGCCACAAACTCTTGCCACCAGCCAAGCTGCGAACATGTGACTGGCAGCTGCCAAGTGGCATTTTCATTTGCATAACGTCCGTTGGACAATGCGAAATGCCGAAGAATATTGGAGGGGCCGGGGTCATAACTGTCCATCTTTCGGCGGCTCAATGGGGATTTGCTTTCCACCCTCTTGTTGCATGGACAGCAAAGCTCTGACCCAGTGCGACACAAAGGGCCAGTTCCATTTCGGTTACTCGCCCGCAACGCACACAAAACCTAAAAAAAAATAAATAAATTTAAAAAAAAAACACCCTAAGAAATGCGATTATTAGAAACCGAATTAGGCCATATATCAACGCAATTGGAAAGAGTATATACTTGTATGTGACTTAGCCTTCAAAATAGTCTTGACACTTATCTGCGAACTTTTCGTCGCATACCGAGATATATATATATATTTATCACTGGACGCGAGCGGAGCTCTTATCAATTCGGCGGTCGGCTATTTACGCGATCCGCAATAGCGAAGTGGGCAAACAAAATCCAATATAATGCCCATATACCCCAGTTATATATTGTGCAAAAAGTAAACAACACCGAATATAACTTGGCTAAAACAAACCTGTCGCCGCTCCAGTCGCAGTCGGAGTCAGCTGCTCCAGTCGTTGAGTTAACGCGAAGATCGTTGGCACTGGAAGCCCTTAGCCGCGTGATCTTAATCAGTTTTGTGTCGAGCAAATAGCCGTGATGTGTTTCAATTTCTGCGTCATGCAGTCGGGGCTGTTTTCGGTGTCCTCACTCTGAAGACGGGTGAGGTGATCGGTGGTGCGGGGCGATGGCAATCAGCGGGCCGAGTTCGTGTGCCAAACACCTCCGGAATATGTTCCCCGAAAGTGATTGATAATCGTCGTACATAACTGCAAACAGAAATAACGAGCCAAACGAAAAACTCAAATTTGTGGTAATTATTTATTTAGATATTCCCTCGGAGAAGTTCACTTCGGTTCAGTTGAAAGACTTCAAAAATAAAATACCCATAAAGCCAACAGCTTTAATGCCAACTCAAGTGAATAACACAATAATTAAACACATTTTTCTTAGAACCACTCACACACACCTGAAGCTATAAATTTGGTTTGTAATTAATGCAAAAGCCAACGCAAGTTATGCAACCCTAAACTTCCATCTCGCCAGAAAACAGCAATACTGTCGATAAGTATTTTTCAAAAAGCACATTCATACATTTATCAACTTTAATTAGTGCTAATCGCGGCGGGCCAAAAATAAACACAAAGAAAAGCACTTGGCAAATAAATAAACAAACTAGTAACGGCCAGTACGTGATTCAAATGATTGCAGCCAAAGCTTTTTGAACTCCTCAGAAGTGACTGCATCCGAATTATGCGATTAGATTTGCATACTTAAGTGAATAATGTTTTCTTAAATCATTTATGACAAGACTATAGTTTTTTTTTTACTATGTTGAAAGTTATTTATTGCCTTTATATTCTTCCATTTTTTAGTCACGAAATCAAGTGTGGCCAATTGGAATAGCTTTACACAATAATGAGCTGTACCTAAAAATATTTGCTTACGTGATGTTTTCTTTGGGAAGTAATTTTACTAAAGATGAAATACTTTGGTTTAATGTTTAAAAACTTAAACTTCCCGAAACTTAAATGCTCTGCAAAGGGTACTCACCCACACAACTTAATGTCGAAATCTGAGTAATTTATACCGAACAAACAGAAACTTTTTGATAAGACTAAGGCCAAAGTATGAATTGGCCGAAGAACACGTAAAACGCTGCACAATATATAAAAAATGGCACGGTGGCAGAATGGTTGCTTCTGATAGTACAAAATAGTTTTATGCCAGACGATTTCATTGATTTAGTCGATTTTGGGGGTTCGATGGGCGTGGGGAGAGCTTCCTAGAATTGTGTGTGTGGTTCTTAGGCAAATGCAAAGCAGTCAATATTGTAACTGAATTCAATGCGAACTCCGCAGTGCTTGAAGCGCTTCTTGCGACCCTACATCTGCATCATGGAGCTGCCAATCAGTCGACCTGGAAGTGGGAATCTACTGCTGGGGCTCACCTCCGTGGTGGGTCTCATCGGAGGCGCCTACCTGCTGCAGTGCGGCGCCCAGCAGCTCTTGGGGTGAGTTAATAAAATGGAGATAAAGCAAAAAATTGGGTCCCATGGATGCAAGTTCCGATACGTGAGCTAAACTACGGATCCGCACGTGCGGATGCATCGGTGATACAAATGCAGCGCGAGATAAGTCCAAATTGAAAATGAAACCAAACTTTCTTGACTGCAGCTTCAACCCGGTTACGTGTCCATCGATTTGCACGACTTGATTGCGTTTGCGTGTGGGAAATGGCCAAGTAAAGCAGATTTGACATAATTGTTGCCATTTCTCCAGCCGCCATTGCCATTTGCCACTTGCCTCTTGCTACTTACCACTTGCCTCGGCAGCAGTTGCTCACTTTGGGCATCGAGTACGTAGCTTCGACTTAATCAGGGATTGCGCAATCTCCGCCACCTGTTTCCAATTTATGCTGCACCTGTTGTGCTCTATCGATGGTCTGCCGGTCCGTTAGACGTTTCATAACATTCCCAGACCAACTGTCATTGACTTCCCGTGAATTTGGCCGTAAGAACCGCAGAATCTTGAGGAATGGCCAACGGAAGTTGTTGGCCAACAAAGGGCACTACATTCCCCCATCCCCATACCCCCCTATTCGCGTTTTCCTTAAAAAGCGTCACGAATTGCCAATAACAATTAGCCGTGGCCAACAACGCCCCTCGATTGTTTGCCTTTCGTCACCTTCAATGGCAACTTAATTAGCCGCTTTGTTGACAATTTTATTTGTATTACTACTATAGCGATGGTTACACATCATTTTTGAGTGTGCTAGCATACTATGCGTTTCGAAACTGTATAACTTCAAGCAAATCCCACACTTTAATGCAACAGACTACATTTTTTCTTGGTCTTGATCAAGATTTTAGAACACTTGTGCAAGCCATGAAAAATTCATGTCGCATTTCAAAATGTAAGTAAGGACGGAATTAAAAATAAAGTTGGATTGCTAATATCGTTTAACAAATTAATTATTCCTTTCCGAACAACCAAGAGCAATAAAAATAATTTTATACCCTTATAATTTCAGTCAGAAGTTCGAAGAACTTCAGCAAAAAACAGCAAAGTTAAAATTTTTTCCATTTATTTTTCCGATTGTTTCTATATAGAGAGCTATATGCTATAGTCGTCCGATCCGGCTTGTTCTGACTTATATACTACCTGCAATAGAAAGACAACTTTTGGGGAAGTTTCATGAAGATAGCTTTAAAACTGAGAGACTACTTTGCGTAGAAACGGACGGACAGACGGACATGGCTAGATCGACTCTCCTAGTGATGCTGATCACGAATATATATACCTTATAAAGTCGAAGATATCTCCTTCACTGCGTTGCAAACTTCTGACTGAAATTATACAAAATTGTTGCTGAACGGTATATAAACTTCGGATTTCCTAAATATGCTTCCTATCATGCTAGATTTGAAAAATGCAAAGATAATTTCAAAAATTATAAGATTCCAAATTTAATTTATTTTAAGTAAAAATTCGAACGTTTAAGAACTTGGGCTTATAAAATACAAATGAATGAGGCTCAGCCCATAGTGTAAACAAACTTTAGTGTGTCTGAAGAGCAATTTGAAAACACTTTATTTCACTTATCATTTCGCGGTTTTTAAAGACGTCTTGATGTTATAAATGTCCAACTGAATAGTTAACGCTAAGAGCCAAACAAGTTGTGGAATTGTGGAAAGTCAGCCAAATGCAATTAACGCTGGCCGATGCCACAGTAGAGATATCCACAGATATTCTGAGTTTTTATTTGCTACTTAAGTGAGAACAAACGAGTTATGTTGGCCTTGTGGTAAGTGAAAAGCAACAAAAAATTTATATCTAAACCATTTTTAACGGTGGAAAGTAGGATCTAAAGCCGCATGTGAGAGTTAGAACAATAACAAGTTGCAGACGGGAAAAGTGTGTGAAATGTTTTAACAAAAGCGATTTTAGCCATATGTGATTTACTAATATTTTATTTGAGCTAAGACTGTGGCAAAAGTCTCTGAAAACACAGCCCACTTTGCTCGTATTTTAGTGCATGCTTTTAGGCTTCCTTTTTTAAATTTAAAATTTATTTCTTTGAAAATTTCGACTAGGAAATTATGCTCTTTAAGTTAGTTCCTTACACTTAATGTCAGTAATGACCTCTCAAAAGTCAGAAAATAACACATACTTTGAGTTTCTTAAAACTTTATCAACCCTTCAAAACAATTTTATCACGCCACTTACTCACATCAAATATGTACTATACCAAGAATATATTAATCTTCAACTTCAACTTCTGGGGATTTCTGAAGATTCTATTATCAATGAAGCGTTTGTGAAAGCTCTTGGTTGTGTTATTAATAAAGACAGAACCTAAGGGCTTGACGCTTTCTCGTGCGGGAATATGCTAATCGGATACATGAGACTTACATATATTAACCCAGATTCTCAACACAGATTTCTGGGAATCTCAAGACATGAGATTTGTTTCTGGAAAATGTTCGCCAAACTTCGAGCGGATGAAAGTGTTGCCGATTCGTGGCGCCATTTGTTGCCGAAATAATAATTAAAATAGACTCGAATCCAGTCAGCAGTCGATTGATTAGTTAATAAACCGCTCGCAGCATGCATACATTAATTTTTGCCAGACAAGAACTAAGCTAACTCGTTTGCGGAATGCTTCTCACAATTAGCATTTGGAAATTAATGAAGTTCAGGCCAAGACGGCAAGCGGGAAAAACATTGCCAAAAATAAATTAGTAGACAAATGAATGCAGTGGACAGCCGATGATGCTGCCTGCTGAGGTTGGACCACGTATCTCCCCCAAAACGGTTCCTGTTCGACCAGATTCCCAGCTCTTGGGGAGCCCAGATTTCGGAGAAGAAAGGCGATAAATCTGACTGCAAATATGCGCAGTCATGGCTCGGATTCCGCTACATAGACCTGTTCGACGGGGGCTATATGCAGGGGGACTACAGTACTTACGTCATGAACGAGTTTGTTTAGCGCTAGAGAGTGTAGAGTGGAGATCGCAGTGCTCCCGCTCGGTCTCTCCGCGTTTGAAACCGGCATGGGATATGGATATGGATATGGATGTGGATGTGGCGCTATGGAGAATGGCGAACGGCGAATGGAGAATGGAGAGGCCATAGGGAGGCTATAGAGACCCGATCTCAGCTGTTGACCGCCGACTCTCAAAGCCAACTGCGCATAACAAAGGCGAACCTTGTGCGAGAAAGTTGTCAGTGTCGTGGGACGCGGATCGCGATTTGATAGCGAATTGGCATTTAGTGCTTCCATTGGCGAAATCGGTTCAACGCGAGTGCCATGCCAAATCCCGGCAAGCCCAGCGGCGCTAATCAGTCGACAAACATTTTGAATACCTGAAAAACCGATCGCACTGGAGTCCGGACACTGGGGCCAGCACAGAAAGACCATCCAGACTATCCAGACCCAGGGAGAATGTTCTTCTCCCCGGAGGTCTTGTGCCAGGTGGAGCGGCTGATGTGCCTGCCGATCAGTTTTGCGGTGCTGGGGTTCCTCTTCATGGCCTGCACCATGGAGGTGGTGCTGCTCAAGCTGACCACCAGCGATCCGGTCTTCGGACCGCCCGCCGACGATTGGGAGGAGAACGGAGGCCCGGATGCGGAGGAGCAGATCTACTACGAGAATCTGGAGAACAACTACGAGCACTGGGCCCGCAGGAGGATGCGGTTCCACCAGCGACAGCAGCAACACCAGCAGCAACAGCAGCAGCAGCAGCAACACCTGCCCGCCTAATGGGACTTGGGCTTAAATTTAAGTTAGTTGTAGCGGCTATAAGCGGGTATACTGACTGAGCTTTCTTTTTCACTTTTGTTTTTAGTTGATTTGAATGGCATATGCAAAATATTGAAATCTTTCGCCAGTGTAATGTTTTCGCTAGCTTTTCCTTAAATTATATTTGTTTGTTTGTAAGCGAAATTGCGAATTTTGCCATTTGAATAAGTTAAGCAGCAAACCGATTGGCGATTGCTCATTTCGAGCACGTACAAGACACCCAGGAATTCCCTTCTTCTCCCTTGTGTAAGAACTGTAAGTGACTGACATAATCCGAATGCATATCGAGACAGGGCGTCTCGTTAGATTGTAAGATGTGTGATAGAGCTACATGTATTTTAAGCTATCCGATACTGCTTTAGTAAGATGATTAAACTTGGCTATAAAACCACATTGAGTGCTTGTTTGCCTGGTCCAACGGGTTTGGTTTGTTATGCAATTCGCTGGGTATCCAGGGAGAAAGTCAATTGCCACATGCAATTGCGTTTGGGTGGAGCGTCGACTCTTTGTTTGGGGAATGGTTTGACCACTTCCAAAGTTTGGCAACACGATCGATGGCTACCGACTAATTGCTAAAATTCCGCCAACGACCTTCTGGCCGTTGAATAACCCCGGCGGTTCGTCAGATCTGACCTGACTAATCGTCTGGTTTTCGATTATCCAAGCGTTATAGAAATAACATCTGCGATTCCTTCCGCCTTTTTTGCAGCAAACTAGCCAATAAGAAGTGGAAGAAGGAGGAGACCAGCGAGGATAACCACTGCAACGTCTGCTGTGCGGACTTGGATCTGAGCAGTGACAAAAAGTGAGTAAAGGTCCTAAAGGTCGGAATACACGCAATCAGCTTTTTTAAGAAATACATTTCTATTTATTAAGGAATTTGTTATACACAATAACACTAAAAGTGTTTTAGGAGTGGGATACCACTGTTTTGTGACAGCACTTAATTCGTATAAAATTGTATATTTTAATATTTTCAAATTATACTACTATTATTATTATATCCAAAATAAAAATCTTTGATGCAGATTAATAAATAAGGTCTTTTATACAAATCTCAGTTTTCTAGAAATTTTTATTCTAAAAACATACCTATTCTGAGAAATTTAAAACAAATATTGATCCAAATTAAAGAAGAACAACATTTAAATATTTAGATACTCTAATATTATAGATCAGAACGTCCAAAGAAGCAATCATCTTTATGGGTGTTTCGATGAATTTGTTTAGACTTGGGGCCAAATCCTTTTTGTCCTTTAAAATCCGAAATTAACTACCTATTCGAAACATTTTTCTCCCTCCCAGCTACGTGACATGTTGCACCTGCGGAAAAGCCGTTTGCCGCGGGCCAAAGTGCGCCGACTGGCGACCCAAGGACGCCAAGTGGGAGTGCCAGCTGTGCCAGAGCTCCAAGGAGTCGCTGGCCCACACCTCGTCGTGGGTGGCCGAGCAAATGTCCTTCAACCAGCACAAGTTCGTCTACCCAATGAGGGCGAGGAGCGAGGTCTACATACCCATTGTGGGCGACGGCAACGACAGCAGCATGCGTAAGTCGACCCACAAGCCACACATGGGACATGATCTGGACTTACAGTACCCATTTGGTTGCAGAGTTCGAGAGCGTTAGCCAGATCGGCCAGACTGCCGGTCTGGACGAGCGGGCCAAGATCCGCGAGTACGTGGAGGAGATCGTGGCCGAAATGCTGGGCGGGAACTTGGACCACATCAAAGTGGGGCAGCTGTCCAAAAGCGAGAACTGTAAGTACTCAGATTGCCAGAGATTCGATTAGAGCAAATGCAATTCATGCAATTTGTGGAAATGAGATTCAATTGGCTCGGCAACATCTCCATTCAAAATTGGCAACAAATGTTGCCAAGGCTGTAGCAACATTTGTTGCTGGCCTGCGAAACTCAAATCGAAGCATACTTTTAGGCAAGCTTTCTAGGGAAAGCTTTCTAGAATATCTTTCTGTCTACTTTGTTTTGTTAGCTCATTAACCAATATTTGCACACCCCACATACACACACACGCACACACACATGCTTCACACACAACCACACACACATGCAAATCAGACTTGCAACTCTTTGATAAATTCCATGCGAAGCTGAGTAACCTGCTTATCAATGTGGAGAACGGTTTGTGCGCGCGAGCGCTCAAGGCAGGTAAGTAATCGGTAATCGATAGTAACTAATTGATCGAGCTCGCACGCTTTAATCGTCTGATTTGTACGCTAACCCAGATCCTATCGATTCGTATTTACCGTAGGCAGTATGTTAATGGATGTCTCTATAAATTTTGTTATAAATTTCTTTTATATTATTGAGATATGATATGCCAATTAAAAAATATTATAATTTGATCCCAAGTACATAGATAAGTTTATATAAGTATAGTCGGCTATGTAGTTTTCACTCACTTTCAATGCATTGTTATTTTTACCAGCACCAATTGTTCAACTTTAAAGTGCACAAAAGATCACAACGGATACAGAATCTAATAAAATAACATAGTGAGAGTCTTGTAGAAAACCAAAGGTCCAATTTATTAACAAGTGAATTTTAATTAATAATGAACTAATTTTTATTTTCAAAACCAAACAAATAACGGCCACAATAAATATATTTTTCATTAATTTTTTTTAGTAAATCATAACTATAACTAGTTGTCGGAGTACCCAAGAAATTCGTAATTTTGTTTCAGCCTTGGCTTGCATGTGCTCAAGCATTGCACTGTAGGCCATAAAAAAAAACGATGAATCAATGATTGAAGCTAAAGTAAATGCTAGTTCTTATCAGCAAGCTTTAATCAGAGAGCCCAATTAAAATGGCAAAATCAACACTCTGTACTCTGTCTCCCAGCAATCTCTGCCTCTCTTTTCAACCTACTGAAATCGCGGTCAATGCTGATTGATAAGAAGCGCCAAAGAGTCAGCTAGTCGTTGATAAGGCCCCAGAGCTGTGATAAGGTTTTTTAGCTATTGAAGTGCCGAGAACATTATGATACAACAATTTCAAGTGCTGCCCCTAGCTCAGATGGCAGACAGCGATAGGCATTAATCATACGCACCGTTGGCGCATTGCTCAGGGGGTTCCGTGATCAGAAAATTGGCGTAAATGTCTTATTTACAAGACCACTCAAGGGGCTGTGCCCTAACAACCGATTGACTTGCTCACGCTTACAGCTTAAATCGGCAAAGCGCTTGTAAATTACAAAGCCAAACTTAGCCTCTCGGCCAAATCTCACAATCGGCCCCACTGTAGGGTCTCCATGCGCATACAAAATACAAAATATGAACTCATGTGTGTGAGTGAGCGTTTAGACGCTCGCCGCTCACCGGTCGGCAATCGCACGGCACCGCTTCAGTTGTCAGAAGCGTCCCGCCGTGATCGTAACGCCAATTCAGCTACGGGCCAAAACAGTCCGTCCGCGTGTGATAACATGGAATAAGTCAACATTCTACGCGTACATAGAACAAGAATTTGGCCGGCAGATATAGGAACTTTTCCAGCTGCAGAGATAAGCCCCAAAGCAAACAGACCAAGAAACCGCATTAGGTGATGAGTTATCACCAACCTTGACCCGACACCAAGTTGGCAAAAAATGAAATGAGCTAAATTAGAAATCAATAATCGTGAGGTAAAACAACGCGGCAGATGTGGAAGAGGCCTTAATCAACGCTAATAAATATTAATGATCCCCGATATCCCCGCTTAGAGCTCTGAATGTGTAATCCCAAAATTAACAACAAATTATGATCGTGAAAACGATGATCGCAGACTTTCAACACGTTTCCGTAACTAAAAACAATTGGCTGTAGTTTATCTTTGACCTCAACTAAATAAGACCTTGTGTACCCAACTTATCGCGGCCCCAGTTAACTGATCCAAGTCGGACCCATCTGAGCGACTTTATCGGGCCACTTGAACCCACTGGCAGGGCGGGAGCTATTAATATAAAAAGTGGAAAATAGCCAGTGATAATTGTCAGTGTGATTTCGCTTGAACCCTGAACTTTGGAGTCGTACAATAATGCCAGATTCTGAGAAGTGATCCGGCTGGTTCTGTCCTAGGGTCCAGTTTCTGGGGCTATTTCCATTGATGACTCGCACTTTAATGCCTGTTCTCGATACAAAAGTTTGTGTCTGTGACATTTTTGCACACCTGAATGACTAACGGGGGACTAGCCATTCAGGCAGGTAGCCATTCAGCAGATAAAGAAATATGGGCGGTATTGTAACGCAAAATAGATAACTCGGGGTTATTCATTATGCGCCGTGGTATTTACCGCAATACGTTAACAGACTTAGCATGTCAAAGAAAATGATGAATATGCCAACATAGTCGCGATTTTCAGCCCGAGTAGAGTTGATCGAAGTTTGGAGAGCTCCGTTTACTCAAGCGTTTAGGGGAGGCGGTGACAAATTTATGTTCAGGGCTCAATTAGGGGAACAAAGCCGAAAAAAACACAACTCAAATATTTGCTCAATATAATTAACAGCTCAGCCGACCGTTATATCAATGAAAGCTCTAGAAAAAACCGAAATACAAACACCAACTCTGCATTGGGACAGCAACAGCAAACGTAAATAAACAAATAAACAAATAGGCGCGATATCAACGACTCAGCGGTATCAGACGTATCAGACGTATCAGACGCATACGATATTTGCGAATATAGCCCATATATACGTATGCATGCATGCAGCATGGACTTCACTTTGGGCCTAGTAACGGGCATGTATGCCGTTGTGGCCGTAATTGTCTTTTACGTGGTTTACGTCATTGAGGTGAAATTAGGTATGGCTAAAACACTCACACACTCACACACTCACTTACTTTCTTTGCCTTTCACACACTCACTCACACACACACTCACACGCCTAGAAGTAACCGAGTTTTCACTTTTAATTGTATCGATCTCTGCTAACCAAGCATATTGTTAGTGTGTGGTACTGGCAAGCATTCTTGGCCGTGTATTTTTGCTCACAAAGCTCGACACTTGCTTTCAGATCTGCCAGCCATAGTAAATGGCCACAACAGCGGCCAAGGCAATGGCCCGAACAATAACAATAACAATAACAATAATAATAACAACAATGCCGACTCCGAGCTGGCCGACATCTCGCAGACCCGACTACGCAGTCTCATCGAGACCATCATAGCGGAGACCCTGCGGAGCTCGTCCTTGAGCGCCAGCGGAGCCGTATCGGAGATCAGTCTGGACACCCGATCCCACGCCTCCGAGCTGGCCAACGGGAATGGCGTGAGGCGGCGCCATCGCACCGAGCACTATTTCGAGCCGAAGATCTACCAGGATCTTCTGGCCACGGCGGTGCTGAACAAGGTAAGCCGCCACCCGCCCCAACCCCAATCCTACCACTTTGTAAGCCTTGTTCGAGCTGTTTCCGCCATTTTCACTGGCCGCGTAAGTCCGGTTTTCGCTTTCGTTCGACCTGCACTTGGGCGGCTTCGATTGGCCAGTTGCCACATCGCCGAAGCGGACCAGGCTAATTAGTTGCAGCCCATTCTCTTGCCCGTGCAGACGTTTTAGCCAACCAACGAGCAGCAGCAGCGGAAGAACACTAAAATCAATTGCAGCACTAATTGGATAAATCAATTCGTGGGAAAATCGAGAGAGTTTTATCAGCAGAATCAGAATCATGGCCGACGATCCAGAGGATCAAGTAAATATGGCAGAAAAACACATTACCGGAGTAGTGTTCCTGGGTTGCTGCTACTTTTACTCAACTAGCGATAGCAGCTACGCTGTGGTATTCGGATCATATCAAAACGTCACTGATCCAGTCAGCGTTAAACTGCCCAATTACGCACTACGATTACAAATAGCTTTCTGCAACGTGGTCAGTAATTGACTTCGTCTTGGCACTCAATCAATATTGGCTGGTAATCGATGACGAAACGAAAGAATGGCCGTCAAGTGGATAGTGAAATATTGCGGGGTCTAATCTGCTTAAGGGCACAAGCAGTTGACCCACAACAAATCGGGAACTCAGGGGTTCAACAACACTTTTCTTGCACAATGCCAAGGCCAATGGGCTAAAATATTGATATTTTCCTTTTGCGTTTTCTTCCCCAGATTGCGGATAAGGAAGGGAATACAAGGCTGTTGGCCGAGAGTACGCCGGACTTGAGTGGTCGCCACATTGACGAGAATTTCAATGCCGAAGCGCTGAGCACCACGTCCGGAAGCTCGATAGAACCACGCAGTGACTGCAGCCTCACTGATCATGAAATCGGACTGGATGTAAGTGGATTCGTGGATAGAGTTCCAGCACGGTTACTAAACTATTTGCTTGCAGAATGGCAAATCCAAGTCCCTGCAAACGGATTTGGAAAGGGAGTCCGTCCTTAGTGATTATATAGCCGCACATATGGTGCCACTGCCAGACTTTTCAGCATCCGTCACCGAATCCGAGGATGGTAAGTGAACGCCCCCTATTGAAAGCCACACCTTTGAGATGTTAAACAATTTTTCCCACCCTCTATCAGATATAGGATCCATCTCCTCGGGCGTTATCGGTGAAGGAAACTGGGAAGACAACTGGCTGTTCAAGAAGAAACGCAGCTCGGCCACCCCGAGCAGCATTGGCATGCTGGTGCCCGCACCCAGGGAGAATGTCCGGGCCCAGATTGGCGACAAGACCACTGACGAGGTCAGCGATCTGTCGGAGATGGGCTCGGATATCGAGGAGAGCTCTCTGGATCTGTTGCGATGCAACGACCTGAACGATCGTCTGCTGAGCAAACACCTTATTGGAGGTCAGAACACTAAGCTGGTCCTCGACGAGCTCGTAGACCGCACCAGTCTGACGTCCCACACATTGCTGGAGGAGCACGAGCCAGCGTTTACGGAGACAACCAACGAGTTTGTGGTGTCTCCCATGGCCGTGCCATCTGATATTAAAGCTCCCTCCCGGACACCACCACCACCACCACCGCCAATGATATTCCAAGACGACTTGGTGAATGAGGAGCCAGACCACACTCCCATTGCAGGTAATTGCTTTAAACGTGTCCTCTGTACCTCCGAATATTGTATCTCATCCCTACTGCTAAGACTTGGATTAACCCTTAGACATAGATCACTAGCCCCTAGATCGCTGCCACCATCTTAGAGCCCTGCCCTTTAGTAGCTCAGCCCACTTGTGCGTGGTCTTAAAGCATAGGCACTCAGCAGTCGTTTGTGTTGCAGACCCACGCGAAACCGAAGAGCTGACCAGCCTCGATGGCTGCACTGGCTTCAGCACTGTCGAGTACATCGACGAAGAGCAAATGCACGAGACCGTACCGTCGGTAATTGAGATCCTGGCGGCCATGGCCTTGGGACCCATGCTAGCGGTTCCTGCATCCGAGCAGCCCGGCGCCATGACTCCCAGCGAGTTGCACACACTCAAGGAGCTGAGTGACTTGGCCCTCGCCGAGATTAACGCTCGCTCAGTGGACCTGGCGCGCGCGCACTCGCTGGACATCATTGAAGAGGAGAACTCCGAGCCGTTAGAGCCTGCTCTAGAGTCATATTTTTGTACTGAACAACCGCCAGCACTCACAGCAACTCCAACTCCAGATCTAAACTCCGCAGAAGAAATTGTTCCACCCCCACCAGCACTAGAACTGGTTCCTGAGTTTAAGTCTCCGCCGCCGACTGAAGTTGTTCAAGAGACCGAAACTGCCTTCATGGATTCTTCAGTTACTCTTGAAACAGAATTGGATAAAGTGGAACAGTCAACCCCTGCCGTTGTAGATCCACCGTCACCTGTGCAAGTTTCTCAAGTAGACTCTTTCGTCGTGAGTCAAACAGAGCCTGTGGAAATTTTTGCAGAAAACCAGCCCGTAGAAGTCAATATACCAGCTCCTTTGGATCCCATGGAACCACATTCTAAGGCAGAAGTTATTTTTCTGAAAAATCCTGTGGATGTGGATTTCCATAAGCCTATTCAATTTGTTCAAGAAGCTGGAAATGACACTTTGGAAAATGTTGTTGATACACAGACCTCCGTGTTGGATATAACACCGCCTTTGGATACCGGCACAGGAATAGAACCCGTCACAGCGCCTACGGATTTTCAATCTGACTTAGCGGATCCCCCAGAAGTCGCCGAACATGCAGAATTTGCTACCGAAATTCAATCAGACAAAGTCGATCGACCATCTGAACCTGTAGAAATAATTTCAGAGCCTGTAACAAAAATAAACCCTGAGCCCAGTGAAAATGCTTCAAAAACTGGTTGTAGCGAAGTGAAACTGCCAGAGTCTGATGAAAATGTTCCAGAAACGGAGCCCCTTATAGTGGATGTACCAGCGCCAATTGAAGTTGTACCAGAACAACAATCTAATGAAGTGGATCTACTAGAAACTATAGAAGATTTTCCACGGATTGCATCCGACATCGTGGAAATTATTCCGCAACCCTCAACAACGGATCTCCCTGAATCTGTCGAAATTGTTTCAGAAACAATATGTTGTGGACATGATCCTTCACAGTCGGTGAAAACTGTTCCAGAAACACAACCTTTGGTCGTGGATTTACCAGCGCCAATTGTTATTGTTCCAGAACCCGTAGCAGTGAAACTCCCTGAATCAGTTGAAATTGTTTCAGAAACAGGATGTGGCGTAGCAGTGAAACTCCCGGAATCTGTTGAAATTGTCTCAGAAACAGGATGTGACGGACTTGATCCTTCCCAGTCGGTAGAAACTGTTCCAGCAACACAGCCCTTGGTAGTGGATCTAACAGCGCCCATTCCAATTGCTTCAGAGCCCGTAGCAGCGGTACTTCCAGAACCTGTTCAAATAAAACCAGAAAAAGGGTGTGGCGAACTAGATCCCCAACAGTCTACAGAAACTGTTTCTGAAACCATGCTGTTTGTAGGGGATCTACCAGCGCCAATTGAAGTTCTTACTGAACAGCAACCTATTGCAGTGGATCAACCAGGCACTATAAAAGACGCTCCACAGATAACAGCGGAAACTTCAAAGGCTATTGACATTATTTTCGAAACAGTATTTTTCGAAACACGTCTGAAAGAATCAGCAGGAATTGTTCCTGAAACACAGCACTCTGCAGCAGTTGATCCGCTAACTGAAACTATTCCAGTGATACCACTAGAACCATTAGAAGATATTTCAGAAACTCTGCCTGCACACGTAGAATTTGTTTCTCAGGCCGGATCCTTGGATGTGGAATCATCAACGCCTTCGCAAATTATTTCTACAACTCAGGAAGTCCAAGAAACAAGTTTGGTAGCAGTAGACACACCAGTAACTGAAGAAGATGTTTCTCTGAAAGAATCTGTACTTGTAGAAATTACTTCAGAGCCCGTGACAGCGGATCTCCATAAACCTATTGAAATTATTTCAGAAACAGGATATGGCGAAGTGCATCCATTAGAGTCTGCTGAAACTGTTCCACAACTACAGTCTATTGAAGTGGATCCACCGAAAACTATAGAAGACGTTTCACAGATAGCATTTGTACTATTAGAAAGTAGTCAAGAACCTGTAGAAGCGGCACTCCCTGAACCTATTGAAATAGTTTCAGATACTGGATGTAGCGAGGTGGATCTGCCAGAGTGTGCTGAAACTGTTCCAGAAACAGATCCCTATAGAGTGGATATACCAGCGCCAATTGGAGTTGCTCCAGAACAACAATCTGATGAAGTGGAACCTCCAAGAATAATAGAAGGAATACCACAGATTGCATCTGTCACATCGGAAATTATTCTGGAAACCGTAGCAGCGCAATTCCCTGAATCTGTTAAAATGGTTTCAGAAGCAGAATGTGGCGAACTTGATCCTCCACAGTCTGCAGAAACTGTTCCCTTGGAAGTGGATCTACCAGCGCCAATTGCAATTGTTCCAGAACAACAGCCTAATGCAGATGATCCACCAAAAAGTATAGACGATTTTTCACAAATACCTTCTGTACTTGTAGAAAATATTCCAGAACCCTTAGTAGCGGAATTCAACGAACCTGTTGAAATTGTTTCAGAAACAGAATGTGACGAGCTGCATCCGCCACAGTCTGCAGAAACTGTTTCTGAAACACCGCCCTTTGTAGTGGATCTACCATTGCCAGTTGAAATTGATCAACAACAACAGCCTATTTCAGTGGAAACACCAGAAGCTATAGAAGATATTCCAAAGACAGCTGCGGACATCCCAACGGCTATTGAAATTATTTCCGAAACAGTACTGTGCGAGTTAGGTCTGCCAGAATTTGCAGAAATTATTGCTGAAACACAACCCCACGCGGAAATTGATCCACTTACTGAAACAATTGGAGAACCAGAACCATTCGAGATTATTTCTGAAACTCAACCTGTTGTTTTACAGGCAGAACACGACGATGTAGAATCATCAAAGCCTTTGCAAGTTATCCCTTCGAAAGTCGTTTCAAGTCCAGTAGAAATCGCAACAACTGAGGAAGTTCAAGAAACGAATTTAAATACAGTGGACACACCAGTAACTGTAAATGATGTTCCGCACTGTTCTGTACCGGTAGAAATTAATTCAGAACCCGTTACAGCAGATCTCTCTGAACATAATAACATTATTTCAGAAACAGGATGTGGCGAAACAAATTCGGTCGCATTGGACATAACAGTAACTGCAGAAAATGTTCCCCAGAAAGAACCTGTCGATACGAAGCTCCCAGCGCCTTTGGAAACCATCATTCTATCTGATGAAGTGGTTGCCCAAACTGATGACCTCATAGTAGAACCCCCAGCGACCGTGGAAGGTTTTCCAGTAGTACAATCTATGGTCGAAAATCCACCTTCAGAATTATTACCTGAAGCACATTGTGTGGAAATTATGGATCCGTCGCCTGAGGAGCCTGAATCTTTCGCTGTAAGTTCTCCAGAATCTGTAGAAGCCATTATAGTGGCACAATCTGTCGCAGTGGAGAAGCTGGTGCCTGAAGAAATGTTTTCTAAGACGGATTGTTCAGCTGTTGAAGCAATGGCTACTGTGGAGGAAACTGTTTCCGAAATACAACCACTTGTTTCAGTCGGCGTCAAACTACCGGAGCTTTTGGAAAATGTCCCAGAAACACATGGCGCTGCAGAAGAACCGTCTCCAGAATCAGAACAAACTACATTTATAGATCCCCCTGAGCCAATAGAATGTGTTTCTCAAGTGGAAAATGACTGCGTAAACGTACCAACGTCTGAGGAAGTAGTTTCAGACACACATCTCCACGAAATGGATAGCCAAACGTCTGTTGAAAATGCTGTCCAAGCTGAATCTGTTCCAATGGAGCCACCAACTCATGTTGTCAAGGTTTCTCAACCCATATCCCCCACACTGCCGCAAACGGTTTTAGGCACGGAATCTATTGACACGGATTCAACGGTGTTGGTGAAAGATGTTCCTCAAACAGCTTCTGTCGTTCTTAGTTCATCTCCGACTTCTGAAATTAGTGCAGAAACACAATTCACATTGACTCCTGTTCCTCTGGAAGTTGTAGATGCTCCAGCATCTAATATTTTACAGATAGAATTAGAGAACAAAGAGTCAACGTATATGGTTGCCCAACCTGAAACTCCTGCAATGCCAACATTAGCGCCTGTGGAAATGGTTCAAGAAATTTCACCTATCATAACAACTTCAACAGCGCTAGAACCATTACCTCTTGAAGATTTACCACTACCTTCAGAAGTGGTTCCACAATTAGAACCTGCCGATCTGGAATCCCTACCGGCAACGGAAGTTAACGCAAAATCTGTTGCAATAAGTAATGCGGAAGTGGTACTCGAAACAGGAATGGTCACGGAGAAACAACCCGATCCTCCGGATATTCTCGCAGACACAGACAAAGAGTCAACCCAAGCTGTTCTTTCAAGCGAAAATGTCTCGGTGGAGTCCCCTACGCCTGAAGAAATTATTGCTTTCCTTCCAAAAGGGGAACGGGAATTTATTGTTGTTGATCCACCAGAAGCTCAAGTTGTTCGGGATTTGGGAATTGATTTAGTCCAGCACGAGAAGGATGTTCCCAACACTAAATCTATCGACATGGAACCCCCTGCCCAATTGGAAATGGTTTTGGGAGCACAACTGATCACTTTGGATACAATAACGTCTGAGGAAGTTATATGTCAAGAACTTGCTTTTTCCGAAAATCAAACAACAGTTGCGGAAATTCTCTCTGTGAATACACTTGAATCTGAGAAAGTTCCAATAGATCATGACTCTGTCGCAGTTGAACTCACTTCACCTGGAGAAACTTTTTCTGAGACGGAATCTAACTCTGTAAAAACAAATTCAACCGGTGCAGAGTTTAACACGGCTTCTGAGGAAATTGTTTCAAAGGAAATCGTTTCAGAGCCGTTGGCAAATGCAGAAAATGAACCACAAGTAAAATCAGCGAATGTAAGTCCGCCGTTAAATATGGAAACCGTTCCAGAAAATTCTTTACTATTGGATCCCACCGCGTCTGCAAAAATTGTTCCAGAAACACAGCCTAGTGCAATAGGTCCATCAGAATCTGTAGGAAAAATTTTAGTAGCACAATCTATCTGTGTGGAAATGTCGTCTGAAGCAGAACCAGTCACAATGCATACCAGAGTGCCCGAGGAAGTTGTCCCTCAAACTGCAGAAGTCGCCGTAGCCCTACCAAAGTTTGGGGAAACTGTGGAGAAAAAGCTAGGAAACGTACAATCACTAGCAGCACTAGCAGAATCTATTGATGTAGAACTTCCTTCTCGGGAGAAAAAAATTGACTGTATTGCAGTGGATCCGCCAGCTTCTGCGGAAATTCTTTCAGAAATCGACACATCCGAAGATCCTGCCATTAATACGCCAGAGCCCATAATCGAACTTTCAGAAAAAGAAACTGATAACATGGAAGTTTCAGTGCCTCCAGAAACTCTCTCGGGAACTATATATCTCGCAGCGGATTCTCCAGAATGTTGGCCACCAGCGCTAGGAGAAGTGGTTTCAGAAAAAGAATCTCCAGCATGCGTGAAAATTGACCCACAATTGCAATCTGTGTCAGTGGATTCTTCAGAATCACTAAAAGTTATTGTAGAGGCAGACTCCATCGCACAGAAACCGGTAACACCGGAACTCTTCGCTACTGCGGAAGTTGGGCCAGAAGCACAAGTGGTCGCCATGGAGGTGGATCCGTCAGACTCACTGGATCAACCAGCAACTGCAGAACCAATAAAAAAAACAGATTTTGTCAACGAACACTCACCCGAAACTCTGAAAGTAATTTTAATGGGAGAACCTATAGCAGTGGAAACCCCAATGCCCATGGAACTTAATCCAGAGATGGAATCTGTCACTGCGGAACCATTAAATACAGAGAAAGTCATTCCCCAAGCAGATACTGTTTCAGAAAACGGATCCGACAATAAAGATACGGCTTCAAAAAGTGCACCCGAAACACACTCTGTTTTAGGAGATACTCCGGAAGATGTGGCACAGGGTGACAATGTCGGTGTGAGCACATCAGATCCTGTGCCAATGCTTCCTACAAATTTGGAACAGTCAGCTCCATTGGATATTGTTCCAGAAACGCAAGCCGTCACAATGGAAATAGAACCGAAAGCTCAAGCTGTCGCAATGGGAGCAGAAGTAACAGTAGTTAATTTGGAAATTCAATCTATCACCGAGCCATTGAAAGTGGTTCCGGAGGCAGAAACTCTTGCTGTGGAACTTACAGCTCCGGTGGAAATTGCGAAAATTAACTCAGAAGTCAAACCAATCGAAATGCAACCTCCAAAAACAGATGTTGACAATACGAAACCCCCAGTATCATTGAAAATGACACCAGTGACTATGGAATTTTCGCCAGAGGCGCTGACTACCTCTGCGGAACCCTTAGCTGCTATTGAAGTTATTGATCAAGCCGAGAATGTTACTTTGGAGTTCAGAAGCAGTTCCCCTGAAGCAATTCCCAAGACGGATTCGGTCGCTGTGGATTCTCCATTTTTAGAGCACATTATTCCTGAACGAGACTTAGTTCCTGAACCCCAAGTTGATGTGAAAACTAATTCAGAAACAGTGTCTGCCCCGGTGGATTTAACTGCAATTGTACAAGGAGAAACCACAGCACCTGTCAACGTTCTTTCAGAAGATAGCTCTATTGCAATGGATCCACCCGATCTTATCGATGTCGAACTGAATACACTTCTAGGATCCCAATGCCTGTCAGCAGGACCCCTTAAGCCTATAAATGTTGAAATTATTCCTGATCTTCAGCCAGTGGAAGTTGTTCCTGAAAAACAATCTGTTAAAGACGAAAACGAAGTTCCTGCTGAAATCGATGTAGATGCACAAGCAGCCGCAGTCGTTTCTGTTGAAGTTCTTCCTGAAACAGAATCCTGCCCAGTACTACCACCAATATATGTGGACAATCTGGAAGAAGTGGAGATTGTCGCTAAAGAAACACCACCATCTGCAGAAGACATTTCGAAGAATGATAAGGATTGCACCGAAGCGCCCGATAATTCACAATCAGCCAGCACAGAGCGAGAGTTGCAAAGCAAATCGGAATTCACATCAGATAAGTCTGCAGGAGGTATCCAAAGACGTGATTCGATAGACTCCACTAAGAGCGATTGTTCCGCTCTAGGTAAAGCCACCCACAAGTTTCTGCGAAGGCAGCCAAACATTCTTGACACAACACCGAGTGAAGGAGAGTCGCCCATTAGATCCCAGCCCGTGAACCTCTTTGGGACCATTTGCAAGTTTTACATAAAAGACAAACGACTGCTTGCCACAATCGAACGAAGACGCCGCCGCTCTCTGATCATGCACAAGTACCTCAGTTCCTTTGATTCCATGGAAGATAGCATAGACGAAGTTCCCTATGAGTCCCATTCCAGCCTCTACGAGGAACTGAATGAATTCAGCTTAGCTTCCTCCATAGATTTACAACCACCGACAGGCAGGGCAGAAACTCCAACTTCTGAAGTTGACCCAATTGGTTTTGTTGATGATTGTTTTGCATTTGATATAGATAAGACTGAAACTGATGTGGTAGATGAACTTAGCATGGATGCAGAAACATCCAATTATCCGTTTAGTTTTAAAAATATGCCTGAGTCTCATTCAAATGATATAACAACTGAAATTGATAGGAGTAAAGGTAGTGTTTTAGCAGCAACGTCACTTAAAATCGTTAGTTCTCAAAGCGATTCAGAATCTCTTGACTTAGAATGTGAAGCTGATATGGTTATTGGTAGTAATTCAGATGCAGAAGAGTCGAAAGGTTTGAGTAGCACGGACGACAAGCCTGAAGATCACATTACTCATGATAATTTAATCCTAAGATTAGATATGGCTAGCCAAACATCTTGTGATATGGCTGATGAACTAGAAGTAGAAACTGATTCCATCATTGCGTTTAGTTTGAGCGAAATCACATATAACTTTATCAACGAAATTCTCTTCTCAGATCAGTTAAGTTCAGAGTCAATTCAAAGCGATGAGAGTGAACCCTCCACTGCCTGTGAGACGTTCACTGGAGAAGGTGACTCTGAACAGGAGTCTGTGAACGAGAGGGTCTTAGTCCTTGACCAGCAGCGATCACTGAATACTAACCCCAACTCTAACAGCAATCTGCACTCCCACCTGCATCTTCCTCTAACCCAAACTAACAACCCGACTTCGGGCACTAGACGCACTAACGGAAAACTAACAAATGGTTCCCTTCGATGGTCTGGTAGCTATACCACCGAACTGCAAAACGGTGGCCTAGTGGCTGCCCAACAAGACGATGTTGCCGATGACGATGTTGTTCTGTTGCGGCGATTTGTGCCAGGTAACGCTCGGTTGTGGCCATAACTGTCATCTCTCGGTGTTTGCTGTCCTCCCCTTAATGCTTTAATATGTGTGTATGTTAGCCTGGCTCTAGTGTCTTTTATGTGTTTGCGACCCGTCGAAGGCTGATCCCAAACATAAGGATGGGTCGATTTATTTCATAAATAATCTAAAAGAGCGAAAAATAATCTTTGGCACATACACTATTGATACCATCCTCTAAAACAAAAGAAACTCGTGATCTTTTTGTTATGAAACTACATATTTCGATTCTAAAGAAAATATTGAAAAATTTGTATTTACTGTTTTTGTTTGATTTCAAAGCTTTAGACTCTTAAAATTCACACTTCTTTGTATACATAATAGAGTTAAATAACATATAATACAAACCAACTTGAAATTATGCAATAAAGAAGATAGTTATGAATTTTAATGGGAGTCAAACAAAAAGATTTTTTCTGAAAAAACGTTGTTTCTTTTGTAAATGGGGAGGTGTAAGCCAAAAGCTGTTAAATTAAAAATAAAGAAATGTTACTTTTTGCTCACTCAAGAGTCCTTTAAAATTACAATAAATCGACCCAATCGGTGACTTACGCATAAATTCCTTAACCACTGCATCCGCACGCATTTCCAGGTTCCATTGCGGAGCGCGAGGTGAAGAAGTGGTACAATGCCGTTGAAATGCCAAATAATCCATACGCCCCGGAGGCTCTGAAGCAGCGCATCAGCGGCACCCAGGAGCGGTACATGGATGTGCCAAACATCAGTCCGAGTGCGGAGCAAAAGGCTCTGGCATCGGCGCTGACGGAAAATCCGGAACCGTCAACGCCACAAACGGACTATAAGCGGTGGGTCGGCAAAAGAGATACCCAATGATATCCCTCTATAACTCTAGTTATTTATTTATCCCCAATACTTTAGGTACAGCCGCGACTACTACATCAACAATGCTCCCATCCCCACAGACATCACGGGAAGCGGAAGGGCCCCATCCTCCATCTCCGAGCCGCAGCGTGCTGCCGAGGATGTGGAGGACATCGTGATCAACGAGGTAAATCAAGAACCAGAACCAGAACCACATCCACCGCATGGCCGCATTTCAAGTAGCGCTCAGAGCACCGCTGCCGACCTCTCTCATTGGACGCTTTCCACGCCAGTGCGCCGTAGCAGTTCGCTAAAGTTCATTAACAGCCGCCCCTCCCACACCCACACCCACACCCACTCTCCCTCACCCTCCCACTCCCTGTCCTTGGGCTACGAAAGGTCAGTGCCCCTGGAACGACCATCCACCTCCGCGTCCCATTACCGCGAGTCCAGTCTGGGGTTGGGTGACGACGATGACTTCGACTCGAGGTCCCAGCGCTCCTGGCGCAGCAGCTACAGTTCGCTGCCCAAGCGGCACACCCAGTCCTCCTTGAGTCTGCACAGCCATGGTAGTGGGGTGTCCTTCGGCTCGTCCGTGTCCAAGAGGCGGGCGGCGGCAGGCGGTCCCTCCGCCGGCGTACTCACCCAATTCGAGAAGCAGCTGCTGCACAAGGACCTCAAGCGCAACAGCTTCCGGGCGGTGTCTTCGACCTCGAAGGATTTTGTGATGAATCCGCTGTTCGAGAGCGAGCCGCTGGCGGGGAAGCTGGCCCTGCGCCCCGAAGCGGAGGACCAGGGCGACTCGGGGGTGGACAGCTGCCTGAACGGTTTCAGCGGCGCGGACACCAAGTACAGCAACAATAGTCTGCTCTTCTAGGGACCTTGGGAACGGGTTGGGTCTTGGGCCCCTACGGATATTTGCCAAATCGCGCATAGCTTAGTCAAACAGATGTTAAACACTAGTCAGCATAGCAAAGCCAATTTCTCTGTACATATGGTAAAAACAAGATGGGCAGGGCGGGAATACACATACACACAAAGAAACGGAAAGAAAGCACGCACTGAATCTCCCGCACTGGATGGGCATCCGATGACCTTTCCACTGCACCACCACCACTCCTGCACCGACCCAGCAACCTGCAACCTGCAACCTGCAACCTGCAAGATTTCTGCGAACGAGAGTGTCGAGCTAGTGTTCTGATCGTACCTTTAGTTAATACCACTTACGTAATGCTAATGCCCTAGAGTATGCAACGTTTGTTTTTAATCATTATACTTGCTGTTAATTTTATGAAATAATATATAATAATTCCTGTACCGTATCTGTATGCACACCGCTAACGCTCTTTTCTTATGAACAACCATATTCACATATGCCTAGCGATATCTATAATGCATTAATTCCAAATAAAGCCAAACAATAAACAAACCAACAATGAAAGCAAACACTGAACCCCAGAAACAAATGTTTTTAGTATCCCAAAAACCTATCGAATTGGTGAGTACAGAATCGGGAACTAACCGATATAGTTAGTTTTGTGTTTGGGTTGCTTTTGGATTTGACTAACAGCATTTGTTTCGAAACCATTTCAAGCGATTGCAACTGCCTGAATGACTGTAGCGAGATCATCCTGCCCGCATGCTGCTGCCTGAGCGTTTTCACCCACAAAACCACCGCATCACTCTTTGCCTTAGTCTAGATCAAATCCACAACCACGCCTACACTAATATTAGATACTAAAGCACCTACACTTCTTCTTTCCATTGAACTCCTAACCACCCAAACTAACCAACAAAACAACACACACCCACCGAAACCAACTGCCAACTACCAAACCGAAAATGTTTAATCAAAAGGCTCAAAAAGCAAGCGAACCTGCCCCAGAGCAGGAACCGTCACAGGATTCGGTGTACAAAGCCTTGCCAGTTCAGGTCCTGGATGACTCCCTGGATTCCCAGTCGAATCCCTCGCTGCACTCCCTGCAAACCACGACTACGACCACCAGCGACGAGTCCGACACGGTGCGCATCTACGACTTCAACAAGCAGGAAACGACGGTTATCAAGGCTGCTCGGGAGGAGCAGCTGCCCAGCACCTCCACCTCGTCGTCTATGGAGTCCGCCCAGAGTGCTTCCTTTGACTCGTCGGCCTCCAAGAAGCGGGAGCGACCTGTGGTCCTCCAGTTCGGTCCAGGCCAATCGGCGCCCACAATTGGCTCACCTGTCGGTACACCCACGCGGGGATCGACTCCGCCTGCCTTTAGGTTCTTGCAGCCGAAACGCCGCCTGATCGATCCCAGTCAAGTGCTGTCTGTCGATGAAGACGATGTGGTGAGTGTGCTCCATTTAACGATTCGGGTAGTTGGGTAAACCTTCCTGCCTTGACAGCCTGAACCTTCCACTCCCGCGGCGGAGAAGCCCGCCATCGAAGATGAAGTGGTCCACTCCATGCCGTCTGTCAAGGCTCTGGCTCAGGCCTTTCTTCTGACCAGCAAGCACACACAACCGCAGCGAAGATGGCGGGCAACGGTGAGAAAATCAAATATATCCATATCCTATTTGTGATTTTTGCTAAATATGGCATTGGTTTGCATTTCTCCAAAAATTCTTAACTTGTATTTTATTTGTCATGGAAAAACTGCTTTAAAAGACTTTTATATATAACTTCATTTAAAACAAGAAAGGAAGCTAACTTCAGCAAGCCGGAGCTATTGCAAAAATTAAATATTCTTCAAAACATTTAAACTATGATTTACTTGTGTAAATGATTAAAACATTGAAGCCATGATGATTTCCAGCTCAATTATTCGATAGTTTCAATGGCAGCTATATCATATCGTTTACCGGTTTTAATAAAATTAAAAGCGTAACTCTGAACTGTCAAATTATAAATAAGTCAAAAAGGATTACAAAATAGAAAAGTTAAAAAAATTTTTTTTTTTATTTATAGTTGTCCGAATTTGATAAAATATAAACCCTAATTCTAAAACATTTGACCATTTCTATTTGTCAAAGAACTAAAATAAACAAGAAAGGAAGCAAACTTCGGCAAGCCGAAGTTCATACACCATTGCAGCTAATGCAAAAATTAAATATTCTTAAAAAGAATAAAATTATGATTTACTTGCGTGTATGTTTAAAACATTGAAGCTATGATGTTTTGCAGTTCAATTATTTGACTGTTCATATGGCAGCTATATGTTATCGTTTTCCGATTTAAATAAAATTAAACTTAATGTCCAATTATTAATAAGTCAAAAAGAATTTACAACAAGAAAGGAAGCAAACTTCGGCGTGCCGAAGTTCATATACCCTTGCAGCTATTTCAAAAACTAAATACTCTTGAAAACGTTAAAATTATGATTTACTTGCGTGTATGTTTAAAAACATTGAAGCTATGATGATTTTCAGCTTAATTATTCGATAGTTCCTATGCCAGCCAGATTGTTGCTATGGGAGCTAAATGCTATAGTCGACCGATTTTGATGAAATTTAAAACATAATTCTGAAATATTTAACCATTACTATATCTCGAAGCACTAAAAAAAACATTTATAAACACCAAAGTTATAATTTTTTTTATTTATTTTTATGGTTGTTCCTTTGGGAGCTATATGCTATAGTCGTCCGATTTTGATGAATTTAAACCGTAATTCTGAAATATTTGACCATTACTATATCTCGAAGAACTAAAAAAAAATTAAAAAACAGAAAAGTTTTATTTTTTTTCATTTATTTTTATGATTGTTCCTATGGGAGCTATATGCTATAGTAGTCCGATTTTGATGAAATTTAAACCGTAATTCTGAAATATTTAACGATTACTATATATCGAAGAACTAAAAGAAAAAGTTAAAAACAGCAAAGTTATAATTTTTTTTTTTTATTTTTCCGATTGTTCCTATGGGAGCTATATGCTATAGTCATCCGATCCGGCTCGTTCCGAATTATATACTACCTGCAATAAAAAGACAACTTTTGGGAAAGTTTCATGCAGATAGCTTTAAAACTGAGAGACTAGTTTGCGTAGAAACGGACGGACAGTTGAAGAGACGGACGGACAGACGGATATGGCTAGATCGACTCTCCTAGTGATGCAGATCAAGAATATATATACCTTATAAAGTCGAAGATATCTCCTTCACTGCGTTGCAAACTTCTGACTGAAATTATAAAACCTCTGCAAAGGTTTAAAAATATTATTATTTTATTAATGTTGATAAAATTTGAAGGTACAAATTATTGTGAGGGTCAAAAAAATAATTAAAGTAGCTTGGGTAATCTGTGTCAGCATTAGTTATAATGGTGATACGCTTTTCGTTCGGGATATTTCCTACACTACACTACACTACTAGTTTTAAACTTATTTAACTGGAAATGAAAATTTGAAATTTCGTTAATTTGTACATGGGATCTGTGGTGTTCACTTGCTCATGGATGGCATGGCTGAGCGCCTTCAGAGTGGGTTCGTCCATCTGGCGGATGAGGGACAAAGAGGCGGACAGCAGATTGCCATTCAAGTGTAGACGTCTCTGCTGCGCTGCACCACCTCCATTGCTGGCATAAAAGGAGTTGGCCACCATATCCTGGCATCCTGGCATCCTGGCGGACTTGTTGAACAATGCCTCTTCCGCTCCCGCTCCTTCTTCAGTTCCGGCTTCTTCACCCGCTATCGCTCCTCCTGCCGCTCCTCCTGCCGCTCCTCCTCCTGCTCCCTTTCCCGATCCCGCTCCAGACGCTCGCGACAGGGTTCATCTTGGCGCCACAAGTCGAGAGCGCTGACTCCGCCCCCCGGGCCACTGATGGCACTCTTCTGCTCCGGATAGGACTCGTGGCGAAGGGCGGCCTGCATCTCCAGCTCGGTGGCTACCACGTTGTCCAGTATTTTTAACTGCGGCAGCTTTCGAAGCACACAGGCCCTATAGTTGCTACCAGCTTCCACGGAGCATGGATTGTCCTCCAACCAAAGCGAGGTCAAAGAACGGGCATTGGCCAGCTAATTTAGCTCCTCGAAACTGGGGATCTTGTTCTTGCGCATATGGAGCTCCTTCAGCCGGTGACAATTCTGCAGACTGCTCAGCGTATTGATCTTGTTCACACTGAGAGACAGTATTTAAAAGTGAGGCATCTCCAAGCAGATCTTGATGTCTTCCAAATTGCTGCCCCAAGCATTCAGATTCACGACATGGCGGTAGTCCGAGCACTTGGACTTGCCCTCCACCAGCTGCTCCGTCAGTCTATTCACCATCTTGATCTATCACATTTGTCATACAATTTGGAATTTGAATTGTACATGCTGTACAAAACAAATCCAAACTGTCAAGCCGTTCATATACCCTTGCAACTATTGAAAAAAATTACATAAAAATGTTAAATTAAATTAAAATATTCTTGAAAACATTAAAATTGGGATTAACTTGCGAATATGTTTAAAAACAGCTCAATTATTTAATAGTTCCTATGACAGCTATGCGATATCGTTTTCCGACTTTAAAAAAATTAATAGCGTAGTTCTGAACTGTCAAATTATTAGTAAGTCAAAAAGAGTTTTAAAAAAAGTTTCATTTTTTAAACATTTTTTTTTATTGTTCTCATTAGAGCTTTATGTTATAGTCGTCCGATTTTAATTAAATTTAAACCGTAATTCTGAAATATTTAACAATTACTACATGTCGAAGAACTAAAAAAATAACTAAAAACCAGCAAAACTACCATTTTTTCCCGATTGTTCCTATGGGAGCTATAAGCTATAGTCGTCCGATCCGGCCCGTTTCGACTTATGTACTGCCTGCAATAGAAAGTCAACTTTTGGGAAAGTTTCATGCAGATAGCTTCAAAACTAGTTAGCCTAGAACGGACGGACAGACGGATAAACGGACAGACATGGCTAGATCGACTCTCCTAGTTATGCTGATCAAGAATATATATACTCTATAGGGTCGGAAATGTCTCCTTCACTGCGTTGCAAACTTCTGAAAGGGTATAAACATAAGTCAGTGAGTTTTATACTTTGGTTTCCATTTGCCGTAGTGTAACTCCTGTTATAATTTTCGAACCACCCGTGTTACCATGTTTGACACCACCATTATATTTTGTCGTGTTATTTGACTGCGATTTCTTTACATGTTGGGAAATCTAATTGTCTAATTCAAATTCGCAATTATTTGTATAATTATAATTGTGTTAACAGACTACGATTTCCAGTCAATTTGAGTACTTTTTTTCTGAGGTTTCCTACCAGTTCATGGTAGGTAAGGTAAAGTACAATATTTAAGGATAAATACTTGAAGATTTTATTTAATTATTTATTTTAATACTTAATTCTTTTTTATATTTTTTTATAAAAATATTAAGGTTAATGTTAGGAAGCACTTTAGCTAAATAGTGACAGCTGTAACTATTTTTGGTAGCTGTTACTGGTTTCATTAAACCCTTAATTAACCTGTTACAAATTAAGTAAAAAGTTATAAGTGCCTTAATATGCTTACAATATGTGTGATTTATTATAGGTAAGAATAGCTGCCCCGCCAGATACTTCCGATAAGCCGAGTTCGTCACTGGGAAAGCGTAACAAGCTGGAGCATGCCGTCTCCATGGCGGAAGTTGCGGATGAATCGACGATCGCCTCCGACCTATCATCCCTCGAAACGTTAGTTACGTTTTGCTATAAAGTTACTCCCACTCTAAATCAAATCTCGTTTCAGCGATCCATCGATACATTCGGAAGGCAATCCACCCATAGCCTCGCCGGCGAGTCCTGTGCCCGTGCGGCATGGCTTCCTCCGGAGCAATATTGCTTTCTTTGAGAATTTAAAGTTCAAGTGAATATGCGCCTGCGGTTTCGTAAGTGTGCGGCCATTGGACGATTTTTCCGAAAGGAGAAAATGCTCTGTAATAGCGAGGCACACAGCCCATAATCCAAACCAAATCTTCGCCAAAAACCATGTGCCATGGCCTCCATCCTCAGACCGAAAATTCATCGTTACTTCAATTGGCACTCAACGTGCGCCATTGTTAATTGTTAATTGTAGTCCGTATTTACTATTACAAAATTCTTATATCCATGGATACTATTTATTTAGCTCTAAGATATGTATTATGTACTTTTTAGGCTTAAGCAAACTGTTTCCAATTTCAGCTGAACAATGTTACACTTCACCCATACTAGTTTAAATTTGACAATATTGTACTTAATAAAACATACAGAGAAGAAAATCTTGCGGGGCCTACACATACATATATTCACAACACAATCGGATCTTAGGATCGTTTTATTTGTTTTGGCTGCCAGGAGTGATGTGGAGCATAGCATAAACGTCTATATGCAACTTGGAAGCACGCAAATCGTAGTTATTTAAAAAGTACAGTACACAAGAGTCAATATAAAGTTATACATTTAGGTATAAAAATAAATTCCACTGCCTGCGACTGCATTTTGAATGCGCCCGGCTGATCTGAGAGAGAGAGAGGGAGATTGAGAGAGGGAGAGGGACAGGTGAGAAGTGAGAAGTTGCCGGTACATTTGGAATGATGATCACTTCGGGGGCGGGGGCGGGGGCGGGGATAGGCATCAACCCAACTACTGGGCGCTGTGATTGTGATGCGGATGCTCCGCCAGGTAGATGACGTAGACCAGCGGTATGACGACACACAGGGCGAGTATGAAGATCAGCAGACATATCCAGGACAAGTCGCAATCCGATCCAGACCAGTCGATGGCACTCAAAGAGGGTCCAGGGATGGGACGCACCAGCGGAGCATGCCTGTCCACCAGCATGTGGTTCAGCAAAGCGGCATTTTCCTCGAAGGGTTGCTCCATATTTGCTGAAGACAAAGATCAGAGTTTAACATAAGTAACTTCCAAGCGTTTGTAAGATAGATGCAATATATAAATTTAACTTTATAGCTTTCAGTTCATGGAGGTATGGGTTTCGCTTTATTTCAAGATTTTCCAGCTGCAGGATTGTTACAGATTTTCTCGCAGAGGTTACAGAAAAGTGCTAATAAAAATAAACTTAATTGTAGGTCATATAGCGGGGGGTGGCGCTGAACTTGGCGTAGCTCTTGATAACCTTGTTGACGGCCTCGAGGAAGTCCTTCTCAGTGGCCACCTTGCGACGCGCCCGAATGGCGAACATGCCCGCCTCCGTGCACACCGATCGGATCTCGGCACCAGTCGAGTTGGGACAGAGGCGCGCCAGCAGATCAAAGCGAATGTCGCGCTCCACAGACATGGAGCGGGCGTGGATCTTGAAAATGTGCGAGCGACCGTCCTGGTCGGGCAGGCCGAACTCCACCTTGCGGTCCAGACGGCCGGGACGCATCAGCGCCGGATCCAGGGTGTCGGGTCTGTTGGTAGCCATCAGCACTTTGATGTTTCCGCGCGGATCGAAGCCGTCCAACTGGTTGATAAGCTCCAACATGGTACGCTGCACCTCGTTATCGCCTCCGGCGCCATCATCGAAACGAGCGCCACCGATAGCGTCGATTTCGTCGAAGAAGATGAGGCAGGCTTTCTTGGAGCGCGCCATCTCGAAGAGCTCGCGCACCATACGCGCGCCCTCGCCTACGTACTTCTGCACCAGCTCAGAGCCAATTACGCGGATGAAGCAGGCGTCCGTGCGGTTGGCCACGGCGCGGGCACACAGCGTCTTGCCCGTTCCAGGTGGGCCGAACAGCAGCACTCCCTTGGGCGGCTCAATGCCCAGATTGACGAACTTCTCCGGGTGCAGCAGCGGCGTCTCCACCACCTCGCGCAGCTTCTCGATCTGCTCCTTGCAGCCGCCCACGTCGCTGTAGGTGACATCCGGCTTGTCCTCGACCTGCATCATGGTCACCGTGGGATCGATCTTGGGCGGCAGTGGAATGTGGATCTGGTACTTGTTGCGGTCGACGCCCACGCGCATTCCCTCCTCGATGTCGGTGGGGGCCACCGAGTCGGCCAGGTCCACCACGAACTTGGCGAACTGCTTCACGTTGATGATGTACTTGGGGTCGTCGGAATCCGCGTTGATGATCTTCGTGCAGCGGGCCACTTGAAGGGGCTGCTCGTTCTGCAGGATCTGCTTGTCGGCGGCCAGATCCCAGAGGGCGGGCGGCGCCAGGCCAGTGTCGCTCTCCTTGATCCCAGTCAGCTCGTTCACCTGCTTCACCGCCTTCTGGATGTCTTCCTCGATGCTCTTGATGGACTTGTGGTACTGGCTCTGGCCATACGTCTTCAGCAGCTCAATGTCGCCCTCGTCCAGCGATTTGATCTCCTTGTCCTCCTTCTCGTCGTGCTTTACCTTGCGCTGGTCGTCGCCCAGGTAGTCCGGCATCTTGTTCAATTGCAATTGGTATGATTTCGAAGGCGAAAAGTGAGTTGGGCTATGTTTTCTTTTTGTTTTACGGCGAGAATGACTGAACAATTTGGGATAGAGGTGGGAGAAGCATCGTTGGCACTATTTACTCATCGATGTATTTTTGTATTTTCCAGCACTGACGACTATCGATATTTGAACACTGTTAATTTCGAATGTTAAAATCCAATCCGTTAGCTTTTCGAAAAACCGCACTTTTAAGTATTGGGTAAAATTGCAAATCGGTTGGTTGCATTTAGATAAAAGCTAAATCTAAACTTTCTAAACTTCTTCAAAATTAAAGTTTCCAAAAAGTTTTTTTTTTTTGCAAAGCTCTCTTTTTCTCATTTTGCGATTTTTTTCTAAAAAAAAAAAATCTATTTAAAGGAAAACATTGCGTTTTTAACTTTATATGAGGTCTGCAAAAGTAGTGAACATTTTAAAATTCCTCCGATGTTATTTCCGAAACCGGACTATAAAGAACTTGTTATTTTTCCAGCACTGGCCTTACCTCACCAACACTGTTATTTTAAGTGTAACCAAAACCCGCGACGACTTCTAGGATAATCTTCACAAGCTTCTGGACTCACCTTCGTCATTGGGCGCACCCTGGGCTCCCTCGTAGAACTGCCCAGCCGCTCTGCTCGTCGATGGCAGGTCGGGATCCTGGGCGCCTGAGGCGTTCACCGCCGCAACCAGGAGTCGCTCGTCCAGCATTTGGCGCGCATCCTCGAGGGGATTGCGTTCGGGGGCTGGCTCCCGCTCCAGGTTGTGCCTGGGACTGTTGTTCCCGCTCCGGTGGACTGCGGGCAGGGCTTCGAACCCACCGTTGCCCAGCAGGACGTTGTGCACGGTGACCGGGATGCGGATTACCCGATGCGCGTGGATCTCGTTCTCGCGGTCGATCTTGTTCAGCCGCTTGATGTCCGCCACGGAGGAGTGGAAGCGCAGCGCCAGAGCCTGCAGAGTGTCGCCCTCCTGGACCTTCACCTCCAGCGTGTTCTCGTAGCGCCCCAGGCGGGCGTGGCCGTTGGGTCTCCTGGCCAGTGGGAGCAGGTCCTCGAACTCGTCGTCGTCGTAGGCGGGACGGGCGAAGATGTCCTCCACGTCGTCGGGGTCCACGTCCTCCAGATTGTGAAGTTGCTGTCGCCTGCAGAAGAGAGCACTGGCGCACTGATCATTCTGTTCTTTTGGAAAGGCATCAGTCGAGTTGGCGGTGACTTACGCATTGCGTCGCATTGTTCTTCCTGGCTGGCTTGGCGGGGTGTCCTGGCCCAGATCTAGGCTTCCTTTTCGGTTTATTCTGCAGTCGCGTCACAGCTCTTTGTTTAGCTTCGGCCAATTAATTAAGGTAATTAAATTTATTTACGTGTAAAAACTGTTTTCGTTAGCAGCAGCCCACAAACAACAAGTCACAGATGATTGAAAATATCGATAACTCTGCTAACAGCGGCCTGTTAACTTTAACAGGGTAAACACAGCTGTTTTCGTTTACCAGCTAATTTATATATTTTGTTTTCGTAAAATGTCACTATTTGCGTTTTTAAGGAACCGCACCGTTTTCTGGCTAAGCCTCACCGGTACCACGACAGGATTGGCCTTCTTCGTCAAGTGGGAGCTGCTGTTTCCACGCAGAATCCACTAGTTTTAACCACATTTCGCTTTACAGGGACCTTATGCAAGGCGGTCAGTTCACCAAAGAGACCAATGAAACCGGCAAAGTGGTAATCGTGACCGGCGCCAACACGGGAATCGGCAAGGAGACGGCCAGGGAGATTGCAAGGCGCGGTGGCACAGTCTATATGGCATGCAGGAACATCAAAAAATGTGAAGAGGTATGTACTTCATGGGTATTAATCCTTAAGACCTGACCGGCAACTTTCCCCTATACAGGCGCGCGAGGAAATCGTTCTGGAGACACAGAACAAATATGTGTACTGCCGCCAATGCGACCTGGCCTCCCAGGAATCCATCCGTCACTTTGTTGCTGCGTAAGTCTGGAGATCAATAACATGCAATTCGCTCTACAACCGATACCCACAGTTTTAAACGGGAACAGGAACACCTGCACGTACTCATAAACAACGCCGGTGTCATGCGCTGTCCCAGATCACTCACCTCAGATGGCATCGAACTGCAGCTGGGAGTGAACCACATGGGCCACTTCCTGCTCACCAACTTGCTTTTGGATCTACTGAAGGTGCACCGAAGCTTTGTCAAGCGTAAAACCCTGGTTTAACCCTTTTTGTCCATAGAAATCCGCGCCCAGTCGGATCGTAAATGTCTCCAGTTTGGCGCACACTCGAGGAGAAATCAACACGGGCGATCTGAACAGTGACAAATCCTACGACGAAGGCAAGGCCTACAGTCAGAGTAAACTGGCCAATGTGCTCTTCACAAGGGAGTTGGCCAAAAGACTGGAGGGCACTAAGGTAACGGCAAATGCCCTGCATCCTGGTGTGGTGGACACAGAAATTATCAGACACATGGCCTTCTTCAATAACTTCTTTGCTGGGTGGGTATAAACGGATACCTTTGAATGTATATGTTACCGGAGATCTCTTTTATTTCAGGCTGTTTGTTAAGCCCTTGTTTTGGCCCTTCGTTAAGACTCCCAGGAACGGTGCTCAGACCACGTTGTATGTGGCTCTGGATCCCGAACTGGAAAAGGTGACTGGTCAATACTTCAGCGACTGCAAGCTGAAGGAAATGTCACCGGCTGCCACGGACACACAAACAGCCAAATGGCTCTGGGCTGTCAGTGAAAAGTGGACCAGACCAACGATGATCAAAGTACACTAGTTCGTGTTGTAAAATATGTTTCTGACAATTATTCTGTTACTTCGCATAAATTTGCAGTTTTTTACAGTCAACCATGCTCCTATTTGTCTTCTTTTAGCCATGCTAACTTGGCTAACTTGTGCGTTAGCCGGCTAAAGACAGTTGAAAGCTCAAGATTTGAATGTGTACGAACGTATGTACTTCGAAACCGGTTAGGGGGCAATTTCTACATCATTTGTTTAAAATAGATATGTATATCCATTACATCTACAACTTGAGCCTTCAGTCCAAAAGTTTAGGGTCATTTCACCAGTCGGAAACAATCACGTTCTCGTGAAAGTCACTCGGTTTTCGGCTTCTAATCGCAGTTATCTATGCTCAATGTCTTGAGTATTGGCTCCCTGATTGCAGACTACTCGTAGAACACCACACTATCAGTTTTATCAGTTGTCGTCCGTTAATCGCAGCGGCGATCACTTAAAAACTCGCGAAATTACGCCCGCGAAGGCACTTTTGAATAGACCACGAATTCGGCCGGACCGATTGACTGGAATGGAAATCATAATACACTTTCTGCACAAAATCGCCCCCATATTTCTGGCCCACGGCATTGTCGGCATTATCGCCTTTTGTGTGAGGTAAGTGAGACCCCGATTTGAAGTATAACGATTAACGGGCATAAGTTACCCCGACTCAGGCTGTATATGCAAGGGGGAAAGTTCAGGAAGCAGACCGATGAGACGGGCAAAGTGGCCATCGTCACTGGCGGAAACACGGGTCTCGGCAGGGAAACGGTGATGGAGTTGGCCAGAAGAGGAGCCACCGTCTACATGGCCTGTCGGAGTAAGGAAAAAGGCGAAAGAGCTCGGAAGGAAATCGTCAAAAGGACCGGAAACCCGAACGTTTTCTCCCGGGAGTGCGACTTGTCCTCTCTGGACTCCATTCGCCAGTTTGCAGCAGAGTGAGTCACACCATAGACCAAATGCTTTGCCTACAACATGATAACCTATTCACCATTAGCTTCAAGAAAGAGCAAAGCCAACTGCACGTCCTGATAAACAATGCCGGTGTGTTTTGGGAGCCGCGCAGACTGACGAAGGAGGGATTCGAAATGCACCTGGGAGTCAACCACATTGGCCACTTCTTGCTGACCAACCTGTTGCTCGATGTGCTGGAGAGGACAGCTCCTAGCCGGGTGGTGGTGGTGGCAAGTAAGGCGCACGAACGGGGTCAGATCCACGTGGAGGACATGCACGGCCAGGACTTCTACGACGAGGGAGTGGCCTACTGCCAGAGCAAGCTGGCCAACATTCTGTTCGCCCGCGAGCTTGCCAAGCGTCTGGAGGGAACGGGCGTCACGGTCAACGCCCTCAACCCCGGCATCGCGGACACGGAGATTGCCAGGAACATGATCTTCTTCCAAACAAAGTTCGCTCAGTATGTGGTAGAGTGTGTCCTCTTCAAGTGGCCTTTTCCTATTAGACGAGTTAATTGGTACCGTTTTCAGGACCCTTCTGAGGCCGCTGCTCTGGTCAGTGATGAAGACCCCCAGAAACGGGGCCCAGACCACGTTATATGCTGCCCTGGACCCCGATCTCGCCAAGGTGTCGGGCCAGTACTTCAGCGACTGCAAACTGGCTCATTTAGCTCCCGCTGCTTTGGACGATCAGATGGCCAACTGGCTGTGGGCCCAGTCGGAGAAGTGGGCGCAAATTGCTCTCTAAATTGGGTCATACGGGTACTGTTATCTAGCTAGCTAGTCGCTATTTAAGACAACTAATTGTATATAAAGACATTGTTATTTATTAATAAAATTTACGCAGGTTTGATTTTAGATACCAACAAGAAGATTAATTAATTTCAGATAACAAATGTCAAACGTATTTAGATTAGAAATCATAGAAATATGAAATTTACTTGAACAGTAGAGAGTGAATATCACATTAAGACACAAGTTTGTAGTTAAAAGAAGTTTTAATCCCTATTAGGTAAGTTTATAAATTTTACAAGCGTAAGAAATTAATTCGACAGTTCACTCCGGCCCCAAAAATGTAAAAGACTAATGATTGAACAATGTTCACTTACAATTTTGTAAGGTTTTCATAATTTGTTTAAGTTTCCTCTTAAAAGCTTGTGCCTCGTGCTATGCAAAACTTAATAGCACCATTCTTATGGTCAATAAAATAGTTAGTTATGGCGGATCAGACCAAATTCAAGAATGAGTTTGATTTTACCATTAGCCATGGTTAGTGATTTTACTCTATTTACTATACCCGTTACTCGTAGAATACAATAATTTATTATATTCGGTTGGAAGAAATCGTTTCCGACTTTATAAAGTATATATATTTTTGATCAGGATCAATAGGCGACCCTAAGATCCCCCTCTAACGCCCACAAATCGCGAAAGTCTTTCATGTCACTCTGAGACATGCTAGAGGTCAATTAAAATGCTTTGTACGTTAAATCGGTCAATTGCTATCGACTCATCGAAAAATCCTTCAAATCGGACTACATTTAAATTGTCGGTAGATGGAGCCACCTAAAACCCGATTATGTTCTAGGCGCATATTTATTTTGAAATTGGTTAGCTGAGTAACGTGTATCTAGTTTTTGTTCTTGTTTGTTTTAATAATCGCCTAATTACCTTTTTATACCCTTGCAGAGGGTATTATAATTTCAGTCAGAAGTTTGCAACGCAGTAAGGAGACATCTCCGACCCTATAAAGTATGTATATTCTTGATCAGCATCACTAGGAGAGTCGATCTAGCCATGTCCGTCTGTCCGTCTGTCCGTCCGTCTGTCCGTCCGTATATAGCTCCCATAGGAACAATCGGAAAGATAAACAAAAAAAAATTATAACTTTGGTGTTTTTTAATTTTTTTTTTAGTTCTTCGAGATATAGTAATGGTTAAATATTTCAGAATTACGGTTTAAATTTCATCAAAATCGGACGACTATAGCATATAGCTCTCATAGGAGCAATTGGCAAAATAAATAAAAAAAAATTATAACCTTGGTGTTTTTTAATTTTTTTTTTAGTTCTTCGAGATATAGTAATGGTTAAATATTTCAGAATTACGGTTTAAATTTCAACAAAATCGGACGACTATAGCATATAGCTCCCATAGAAACAATCGTATAGCTGCCATAGGAACTATCAAAATTAAGCTGAAAATCATCATAGCTTCAATGTTTTTAAGCATACACGCAAAATTTTAACGTTTTCAAGAGTATTTAATTTTTGAAATAGCTGCAAGGGTATATGAACTTCGGCTTGCCGAAGTTTGCTTCCTTTCTTGTTTTTTTTGAAAAACTTTTATTATTTGATTTGTTGAATCTTTTTGGGGTGCTACTTGTGCGTAACACATTCCTTGATAGGTTGACCACATGAAATCGTGTACTGGACCAGCGACAATGCTGTCAAGATGGCCGTAAGGATATAGTCCAGGACGAACTGCCGATCGCAAGTGGTGCCCAAAATGATCAGATTCTGGAGTGGTTCCAGTTTCTGATGAAGAATAAGGGAGGTATGCTGTGAAAATAAACAGGTAGAGAAATTTCGCAGTTATGAACAATCTCACCTCGTTGTCAAGTACCGAAATGGCTAGAGGACGTGGGTCTACTTTTCTCATGTACAAGCCGTGAATGATAACAATGTGCTGCTGTAGTTGCAACTCAGCTTCGCGAAATCGGTCAGTGCACATCCCCAATATCAGCACATACAGGATCGGAATAAACACGGGTCCCAAACAACCGTCCGCAATGATGTAGATCTTGTTTTCGAGCTCATCCTCGGCAAATAGACTGCACTCCAGTAGGAGTTCCATGTTGAAGATGCAGGTGAAGATCATCAGGTAAATGGAGGATGACAGCCAGGACAGATTATCCGTAATATATTTGTGCAAGCGGCTAATGCGAAGATGCAGCTGGAAGAGCAGGAACAACCGCTCGTGGCAGATGCCCTCAATGTCCTGCCGACTCTCGTTGCTCTTGATGAACCGCTTCAAGAACAGGGTGATAGTGCGATACCAGTTGAGCACAACTAGCTGGTACAGGAAATACCCTGCGAAGCAGTACTCCATCAGCACCCAGTAGAGAAAGTTGAGCACCAGGAAGTAGGGCTTGTTCCAGAGGGAGTCCAGCAGGATGTAGAGTAACCACAGTTTGCACAAGTAAACTCCCAGCAGTACGATATCGCAGCTATACACCATACCGATCTTTCGCTCGATCTCGCTGGTAATTAGCAGGATCTCGTTCACTATATGCTTCACACACCTCCGATCCCCCTTCAAGTGCAGAAACATCAACAGGCGCCGCAGGACGTTAATACTTATGCCCTGAATCATAGCACTCAATACGAAGCTCTGAGCAGCGCTGCCGTTTACCAAACTTGCTTGGATGTAGATGGCCATAACGAACACCATATAGAGTAGATATTGGCTAGTCAGTAGGCAAACCTTGATGGCAATTACAATCTTGGACCACGTTCGATGGTATCGGGCCTCCTCCAGTTGATTTGATCGTCCATTGTAGTGTAGCTTGAAAAAGTGGCATCCGCAGGCGATCCCGTAAAGGGTCAATGCACTCCCCTTAAATAGCCACTGGTGTACAATCTGATTAGGATACCCGCGAAGCCGAAAATCATCATTATTCCACATGGCGACTGACCCAAATGACCGAATTTCTGTAACACCCACTTCATGTAATGGCAGTTAATGCCAGAGCGAATATTCCCATTACGAAATAGATTTCGAATGAAATCATTAAATAATGCATTACAGCCTGGACTACCGTGGCATAGGCATGGTCGGTTAGTGATACAGGACATATGAACATTTCTACACTGATACAAAAAAGAATAGAAAACAACATATATCTGACTATTTAATTCGAAATTGTATATTTAATGTTGAAATTAAATGCATGATTTAGTACTTAAATATTATAATTAATGTTGAAAAAATTAGATTTAAAATAATTTCGTTTTGATTAAAATCCATTTTATTTAAGTAAAATATGGTTTATATTTAAGTTAAATTTTCAGATCTTAAAATCACTTCCATACATAGCCAAATCAAAAATTTTAAAATATTGTTATTTAAATATTTAAAATAACTGAAAACTATTTAAAATGAGGAAAAAAAATCGATTTATTACTTTTTGTTACCAGTGCACTAATGGGATATGTATGTGAGAGCCGAATCGCTCTCTCTATACTTAGTTTTAGTGCAATAAGCTTACGAAAAAAAAATCGTTCTCTATGTAAGAATCGAACCTGGGTGTACTTGTCCGTTACCGATAGGTAAATGTTTAACTCCTTAAACTACACCTAAAACCATGTTGTTGTTTTTGGAGTTTTGAAACACAATTGTGGCGGAGGAGAATCGACAATACAAAGCAGTGTGAGCATCGATTACAACTTGGTTGGCTAAAAATGCAAATGTAATCCATTACTTATGAGCCAAAAGTAATGAATTTTTTCTCTAGACCCTATTTACTATTTTACCGCAGGGTATGTTCATCGAATCAAATAAGGTTTTTTACCACATATTAATGCCATTAATGAAATGTGCCAAATTAATAGTTGAGGACTTTAACAAACAGAAAAATAATAGAAGTGATGTTAAATACCAACTACTAAAAATGATCATCACTGTGGAAGGCAGTCCCGTAGTGACGACGAGCAGCGGAAAGCGTGCGGAAGGAGTCTTCTGCATTGGTTCCGGAGAAATGGAGGTGAAAGTGCTCTATTGGAGCTGTTGAAACAAAAAATGTATGGCATGTTTGTATCTTGGCTTTGAATTCGCGTCCAACGACACCTCAATCATCTTAATCTCATACTTCGTTTAAAAGATATTCAATTAACAAGATTTAGACTGCATTTATGAAGTGACAACTTTTGTCCTTCTGTTGGTTTGTTTGAAAACGCCAGTAAAGATTTATTTTTATTTGCGAATCATTTTAGCTTTTGATATTATCACAATTGATATATATTATTTTTCTTGAAAAATTCGCTTTTGGGAGTAATTCAAAATTCAACCCATTGAGATCTTTTTATTTTAGCATTTTATGCTTATTTACATGCCCAGAAATCTATCCCAAACCAGTTTGATGATACAAAATTCTTATTAGAGGTTTTTAAGTATAATGGAAACATAAGCAAGGGTATTATAGACAAACATAATTTTGTATGATCCGGGGTCAGAACTTTTTTCTTCGGTTTATTCAATGTCCACGTAATATGAGGAAGACTCCTGTTCATGGTATTGGTGTACTTTAATATGCAATTTGATTTTAGGTGCCCTGTGCAAATTAATAACAACATCTGACAAACAAATTAAATATATATAAATATATAAAACTTCTTTTATCAGATTTTGTTACGATTACTATTTATTTTACCATAAAAAATTATTTTATTTTGATTCAATTAGTTTCGTATTTGGCACAAAGCTGCACAGTGAAATCAGTCTTGTTACTTAACAATTTTGAAGCAGCGTGCCGATTACAAAGCTAACTAACTTAACATTTACTAGCTAGTTTACGACTAAAAGATCAGCGGATATAAAGATTTCTATATTCCGAAGATCAAACTTTGACCAGACGATAAAAAGTCTAGGAAGCATTAGTTGTTGATGCTGTATACCGGTCCATGAACGTTAATGTGGCATATATACACATTCCAAGTTTTTAATTTTATCAGTATAAAGAAAAATATAAGTGGCTCTCATCTTGCCAGTCGACACTTGAAGCTGGTAGCCTTCTGAGCGGAACAATGAGTGCAACTACCGATTACCTGTTAAACCCTCTGCTATATGCCTCAGCTTTGTCTGGCATTGGCATATATCTGCTTAGGTGAAGTTAATAGCCTTCCTGTGATGATCCAATAACATTTGCTCTTCAGAGAATATATGCAGGGAGGTCGTTTCACCAAAAAAACGGATGAGACTGGCCGGGTAGCGATTGTAACCGGATGCAATCAGGGAATCGGAAAGGAGACCGTGCTGGAGCTGGCTCGGAGGGGAGCCACCGTTTACATGGCTTGTCGCGATATGAGAAAGTGCGACCAGGCACGGAAGGAGATCATCGAGGCGACCAACAATCAGAATGTTTTCTCCCGAGAATTGGATCTGTGTTCCATGGAATCTATAAGGAGCTTTGCAGCTGGGTAAACAGTCCCCTGCATACCCTGTAAAAATATATAAAATATTTAACTTGGTATTTCAAGCTTTAAGCGAGAGCAAAACAACCTACACATTCTGATCAACAACGCCGGCATTATGGACTGCCCCAAGATGCTAACGAAGGACGGTTTCGAAATGCAAATAGGCGTTAATCACATGGGCCACTTCCTGCTCACCCTTCTGCTCCTCGACATCCTAAAGAGTTCGGCCCCCAGTCGCATCGTGGTCTTGTCCAGCCTTGCACACCGGTTCGGGAGAATCAACAGAGATGATCTGAACAGCGAAAAGTCCTATGACCGAAAGATGGCCTATTGCCAGAGCAAACTGGCCAATATCCTATTCACGAGGACGTTGTCCAAGCGGCTGGAGGGAACTGGCGTCACGGTAAATGCCATACATCCTGGAGTAGTGAACACAGAGCTCTTTCGAAATACCCCATTCTTGGGATCAAAATTCGGAAAGTATGTTTGTTAATTGGTTAGACACCACAAATCGATTCATTTATGGTTTCATTTTAGACTACTCATTGCACCATTTATATGGATTTTTATCAAAACTAAGAAGAATGGAGCACAGACGTCCTTATATGCAGCGCTGGATCCCAGTTTGAAAGATGTCTCAGGACTGTATTTCAGCGATTGCAAGCCAATGAAGGTTGGGTCTGCAGCCCAATATGACGAGGATGCTGAATTTCTGTGGGCCGAGAGTGTGAAGTGGACGGGAATTAATATTTAACAGACTTACCTTTTCACTCTTCAACCTTTTTGATATTAAATAGTTCAAATGGAATGCACAAATAACTTCAAAGTCCTCTTATATTTTTCGCACCAGCGTTATTGTTGTTTATAAATAAATCTTGTATATATTTGTAAAACAATGGATGTACATAAAGTTAGCAACTACACTTTGAAATTCAAACATTTATTTTATTCATAATCATTTGTAATTCATTATTGGCAAACTAACGGCAAAATTTGACAATAATTAAGAAAGAAAAAAATATATATTTTTATTAATATATGTTTAAGCAAGATCGTTAAACTTTTTTGTTCACGAATAATTTAAGGATAGTTAACTTTTTAGTAGGGGAGCATTGAAAAAATTGAACAAAAATTTGTATTACTTATAATAAACGGCTGACTATAGAAATGCAAGCACCCCGTGATTTCGTTTCTGAAGTAACTAAAAAAGTGTATTTATTTAGTCGAATGCTTATTGATTTTTCGTCACAAAATTTGATATTAGACGTTTTTTTTTTAAATGTAACAATGTCTGAAACAATTATCCATTACATTGTATCAAAGTATCAGAAGTATGATTGGATTTGTTAAGGCTGGCAATGGTATATTAACTTTGGCTATTTAAAGTTTGCTTCCTATTTCGTTTTTTATTCAATAATTTAATGGGCACTATGATATTTGTTCTTCATATATGCGGTATTTTCCTTTCGAAAACGCGGAATAAGATTACAATTCTTTTGCAAATGCGGAGGGTCAATAGAAAACTTTGCCTATACTTTGCGACCCACATTAGTCGAACTAAATAATTAATTAATTTTTTTAACTAATTATTGGCTTACCGTATCCATATTTGGGCCCCCATAGCATAACGTATACGTAATTTAATGCAAAACATTGAGATTTAATTGCTTTTCCTCTCTTACCTTTTTGTTCTCTTCTCGTAATTACACTCATCGTGACTAGGCACTTTTTGTAGCTTTTTGAAGCTTTTCACAGAAAGCGCGCACTGTATTTAAACGGCAGTTGTAACAGGCTTGGCTTGCATTCGCTGAGAGATTCCACAACTAAACCTACAGCACAATAAATAACACTATACAAAAACAAAATGGCTGACTATAAAAATGTAAGCACCCCGTAATTTCGTTTCTGGAGAAATTAAAAAAGTGTATTTACTTAGTCGAATGCTTATTGATTTTTCGGCATAAAGTTTGATGTTAGATGTTTTGTATGTTGTAGGTCGATTGTAACGACTTTTAAGAGGTATTTTTCTTTAATATCAGATGTTTTTGTTTTAAATGTAACAATGTCTGAAACAATTATCCATTACATTATCAAAGTATTAGATCGACGAAATCCTTACCCCGCTTATGAGAGGTAGCGAGTGGCAAATAACCGGCGTACACTTTTCGTCAGTGCCTTTTTGCACCCCGGTATTCCGATCGACCAAAAAAAAATACACCAACAAATTGCAAAGCGTTGCCAGATTTCTCTGGCGAACGTACGCCAGGCCCGGGTGTAAAGATTAAAAAGTTAAATTTTTTCTGGTTGGAGTTGGCAGAGCATAGATTTGTCAGATCAAAAAATGGACGGAAAAAACAAAAATTCAACAAAATCTACTGCAATAATACATTGTTGACTACAATTATTCTCGGTCCACTTATATGCAACTTTTGTTGAACGTTGGTTAAATTTGAATTGTTTTTCCGTTTGTCAACGAGTTTAGCTGATGAAAGTAAGACCGTAAGTTCAAAACTTCGGTCACACTAGAAAGAAAAAACTTTTACGCTGGCGTAACTGTTTGTCGATCTGAGTACTAGGCTTAAACTTGAAATCATTTTTATACCCTTGCAGAGGGTATTATAATTTCAGTCAGAAGTTTGCAACGCAGTGAAGGAGACATTTCCGACCCTATAAAGTATATATATACTTGATCAGCATCACTAGAGTCGATCTAGCCATGTCCGTGTGTCCCTCCGTCTGTCAGTCTGTCCGTCTGTCCGTCCGTTTCTACGCAAACTAGTCTCTCAGTTTTAAAGCTATCTGCATGAAACTTTCCCAAAAGTTGTCTTTCTATTGCAGGTAGTATATAAGTCGGAATGAGCCGGACGACTATAGCATATAGCTCCCATAGGAACAATCGAAAAAAAAAAATAAAAAAAAATTATAACTTTGGTGTTGTTAACTTTTTTTTTAGTTCTTCGACATATAATAATGCTTAATTATTTCAGAGTTACGGTTAAAATTTTCTCAAAATCGGACGACTATAGCATATAGCTCCCATAGGAACAATCTGAAAAATAAATGAAAAAAATTATAACTTTGCTGTTTTTTAATTTTTGTTGTAGTTCTTCGACATATTGTAATGGTTAAATATTTCAGAATTTCGTTTTAAATTTCATCAAAATCGGGCGACTATAACTTAAAGCTCCCATGGAAACAATAAAAATGTAAAAAAATTTTTTTTTAATTTAACTTTTTTATTCTGTAATTTTTTTTTAGAGTTCTTTATGATTAATTAATAATTTGACAGTTCAGAATTACGCTTTTAATTTTATTAAAATCGGAAAACGATATCATATAGCTGCCATAGGAACTATCAAATAAGCTTAAAATAGCTTCAATGTAAAGCAAATCATAATTTTAATGTTTTCAAGAATATTTAATTTTCGCAATAGCTGCAAGGGTATATGAACTTCGGCTTGCCGAAGTTTGCTTCCGTTCTTGTTTTATATCATTTTCCTCACACAGTTAATGGTGCATACTTTTAGGAGGAGAAAAGTTGCCGTTTTTGTTGCAATAGCTTTCGAAAACGTCCATCGAAAAATACGTTTTATATACCAAAAAACGAGGAATCCCATGGACTATATACGTAAAAATATAACGTTAGAGCCGTTTTTAAAATATTTGCAAAAAAAGTGTTAGAAAAAAAAAACAAATTAAATTATTTTTTATTTAGACCAATTCTGTTAAGACACTCAACTGTAGCTTTACTAGTTTAGAATTTGAGGGCATGCAAGGCTTAGCTATTTTTAGCCAATTTTCTGCTAAATAATCTATTTTTTAAAAAAAGTCGTGAAACAAACTTTTTTGTAACGATTTGTCCAACACCTTGATAAATTATTCCAGAACTCTAAAACAAGTCCTTAAAATTGTTTGAAACTGACAAACAGACACCGAAAAATGTTAGTTTTTGGAATCATTTTGAACAACTTTTGAACGGAGCACCGCGTATTTTCGACAACATTTGGCTGTACTTCCGAAAAGCTCCAACACCCGATCAGTTTCGAATTTTAAATTTGAAAATGATCGGGAGTTATTCCAACATTTAAACTGTGCTAAAAAATTTTTTACCAACCCGAGCTCAAGAACTCCACTTAAAAAATTGTTTAGAATGTGACTTTCACAGCCCATTCTCCTTAATCAATTAATTTTCCTAATTTCTTTGTATGTTATCCCTATTCTTTTAACGATAATTTTGCGATTGGTGTATTACTCACCAGTACTCACAGCAGATTTTCAGTTCTGCGGTTAAATATATACATACATACATATATAGACTATATTCTACTATAGTAAACTTAACCGCTTTTGGTGCGCATCATCACTACATATACTGCCTTAGTGATACAAATCGGACCACAATATGATTAGATTTGTTAAAGCTGGCAATGGTATATTAACTTTGGCTATCTTAAGTTTGCTTCCTATTTCGTTTTATATTCAATAATTTTAATGGGTACTATGATACATGTATCCGGTATTTTAATTTCAAAAACGCGGAAGAAGATTGCAAAGGTTAATATGACAATGTAACTAATAAACCAGTATTTTTCTTTTGCAAATGCGGAGGGTCAATAGAAAAGTTTTTAGTATTGCCTATACTTTGCGACCCACATTAGTCGAACTAAATAATTAATTAATTTCTTTAACTGGTTATTGGCTTAACGACTAACTGAAAACCTACGTTTTCTGAAAGCCGGAATACATAATATTTTAAAACATTGTAAATTAATTGCTCTTCCTCTCTTACCTTTTTTGTTCTCTTCTCGTAATTTCGAATTACACTCATCGTGACTAGGCACTTTTTGTAGCTTTTTAAAGCTTTTCACAGAAGGCGCGCACTTTATTTAAACGACAGTTGTAACAGGCTTGGCTTGCATTCGTTGAGAGATCCCAAAACTGAAACTACTGCACAATAAATTATACTGAACACAAACAAAATGGCTGTTCCGATTTACTGTTTGGTGGCCAACATCATTTTTTGGCCAGCTTTTCTTGTCGGAGCTGTATATTTTCTGAGGTAATATTGGCATGAAATAAATGGACCCCGTGTTACTGTGTAATAACCAAAGTTCTACTGTTGGTGTTTCAGGAAATATATGCAGGGCGGTCAGTTCACCAAGCAGACCGATGAAACCGGCAAAGTATTCATTGTCACCGGTGCCAACACGGGAATCGGCAAGGAGACGGCTCTGGAGTTTGCCAGGCGGGGAGGAACCATCTATATGGCTTGCCGGGACATGAACAGGTGTGAAAATGCCCGCCAGGATATCATCAGGGAGACGAATAACCCCAACATATTCGGCCGCCAATTGGATTTGAGTTCGCAGGAATCCATTCGTAATTTTGCCGCAGGGTGAGCAAACACGACCAACTAATAGTTGAACGGAAGAATAACTTTCGTTGTTGTAAATTAGTTTCAAGAAGGAGCAGGACAAGCTCCATGTCCTGGTCAACAATGCTGGCGTGATGCGAGGCCCCAAGATGTTAACAAAGGACGGTGTCGAAATGCAGCTGGGTGTGAACCACATCGGCCACTTCTTGCTGACCAACTTGTTGCTCGATGTGCTAAAGGTAAGTTGGTATGAGTCACTCAGGAATATCGGGTGAAGAGTGTGGAACGTTTTCCAGAAATCGGCTCCAAGTCGCGTTGTCGTCCTGTCAAGCATCGCCCATACGATAGGTGCCATAAACGTGGCCGACCTGAACAGCGAGAAGTCCTACGACGAGGGCAAGGCCTACAACCAGAGCAAGTTGGCCACCGTGCTGTTTACCCGGGAATTGGCCAAGCGCTTGAAGGGCAGTGGCGTCACGGTCAACGCCCTGCATCCTGGTCTTGTGGACACGGGGCTGGCGCGGAACTGGGCCTTCTTCCAGACCATTTTCGGGAAGTAAGTGCAAGCTAAATGAAAAAGGAACTTTGTTAATTAAAGTCTTAACCTCAGATATCTCATCCAGCCATTGTTTTGGCCGTTCCTGAAGACACCTAAAAGTGGAGCACAGACATCCATCTATGCTGCCCTGGATCCGGATCTGCAAGAGGTCAGTGGCTTGTACTTTAGCGACTGCAAGCCCAAGAACGTGGCTCCTGCAGCCTTGGATGATGCGGTGGGGAAGTTCCTGTGGACTGAGAGTGAGAAATTCACGGGCTTGGATAAACCAACAGTGCCGTCCTTTTTGGACTCTGATAAAGCTTAACCGTAAAGCTTAAAGTAGCAATCCGAGAATGGGACTACTGATCTCGAAGAAAATGTGAATAAACCAAGGCGAAAACTCATCCAACCGAGAACGGGACTCCTGTGGAGCATCCAACGTACGAGCAACGCACTGTCGATTGTAAATGTATGCAAGGTTAAGCAGGGTTAGAACAAGCGGTTTATTTAATTGTAATACTAGCTGTTTTTTCTCGACTAGGTTAATTTAATAAATACATATCTTTACAGCTTTCATAAAGCGTGTTTTATGTTTTTGATAAATTCGATTTATATGCCGAAGGGCTAATTAGGTTCATTTCCGTTGCGCCCGCTGTGTTGCACACCCTGGAGTGGAGCGCATTGGCGGTGGGTTCCTTCTCCTAAGGCACATTGGTAACGTATGTGTACACCACCGCCTGGAAGTACTCGACCAAGGCGTTGAGCCGCGCCTGGTACAAGTTGTCCGTGGCGTCGCCAGTGGAATCGCCATCGTTCGTTTCCTTGGCGTCCTTCGACTCCGCACCACCGGAACCGTGGAGGCCCTGACTTACTACTCCCTTACCCCCATAATTTCTATTCACAAGAAATTAATGCTCTGCGCTTACGCAGACCATTTCCACCTCCTCATCGAGCACAACCAACTCAAAAACCCCACAACCAACCTAGAATCAATCTTCAAACAAATAAATGACTTGTGCACGCTCTAGGGTACTCAGTCCTGTTGAAGGACAAGTGTCAGACACTCCATGCCTGCCGAAAACAAAACTGCTTACAGGAAACACATCCATAAAATCTACACAAACTCTAAAAATCTTAGACCTTACCATCAACAGCAGATACCATTGGACATCCCATATAATCAAACTTAAAGCCAATCTTGCTAGAACTCTCGGAATAGGAAAACACTTCTCCTCCCTGAAATACAATAAAACAAATAAAAGGAAACAGAGATACCCTAGCACACTAGATATGTAGATCAATCCAAATTTGTAAAATACCAGAACATCCCATACCAATCAATAAAAAAAAAACACTTGCAACTTACATCATCGCGTACAGTGTTACCAATGAAAACAATGTTATTAAAACAGGTCTACTACCCACCTATTCTACAGTTCTTTCCAGCGAAATAATAGCCATCCGTCAAGCTGCACAAATCTGCATAAAGAAAATAGGCTAGCACGCCATGTGTTCCGACTCCCTTTGCTCAATCAGCTCCATCCCTCCATCGCAAACCCTAACAACAATTTCTACTACCCCACCTCGATCCAAAATCGACTTTCCAAACACTTTCCCAGAATAATAATAATAATAATAATAGGGATACCAAGCCATGTTGGCATCAAAGGAAACCAAACGGTGGACTCTGAACCAAAAAAAGCAATTAGACAACCCCTAATATACACAGCCAATCACAACTCACAACAGCCCCTTAAAAAATCATTAAAACACAAACACAGAATTAAAAAACAAAACCTCGACATGATACCAAAACATGTCCAAACTAACTACCCCCATAATTTCCCCAAACTTAATAGAAACAGCAAATAGAAAATAGGCCAAATATGACAAACGCACGCTATCTTGACCATTACCGTTACCGTTCAATACCGAACACATGCCCGCTATGCAACAACGCTTCTTTAGCCTCTTTTATTGTATTTAAATCGGACAGATATTTAGTAATGGTTTTATATTTCAGAATTATGGTTTTAATTTCACCCAAATCGGACAAAGATATAAATAATAAATAAATAAATAAAAGCTATAAATTGACAAAGCTTTATTATTTTAAAACATATGTACATACATATATAGTTTGTTTACTTCTATTACATGATACACGCATGACTAAACCAATAATAGTTTTAAACCGTTTGCTATCTGTATGTGTTCATTTATGCATCAAATACCAATAACTTTTATTTGTTATTCGTTACCTCAAAAAAAAATATAATTTCGATCGGTCAAGTTCTCACTCCCTAGTATAACAAAAGCTTTATTTCTCTTAGCCTCTCTTTAACTTCTCTTAAACATGGAAGTACGAACGATTTAGCCGATTTCTCAATGTTCTCACCGTGAATTAGCAAAAACAAACATTTGTATCGAAGTAGTCGTGTTGTTCAGTATTTCAACAGCTGCTCTTACTGTTTTGCTCGCATTCTACGAGGAACTCCCAGCTGACAACAACCTTAAAAATAAAATTAAGTTTATTCAAAATGTGCATTTTCACCGATTGTTTATTGAGCCCCGTAATACTGTGGCCAGCTATCATCGGCGTGACTATCTACCTGTTGAAGTAAGTTCTGGAAATTATGATACGAAAAATGAAAGCGCATTAGTTTCCGACTTGCAAAGAATGGGGTTTTCGGCTAATTCTTATTCATGATTTTAGGGAATACATGCAGGGCGGCCAGTTCACAAAGGACACAGATGAAAGCGGAAAGGTGTTCATTGTCACGGGAGCCAACACGGGAATCGGCAAGGAGACGGCTCTGGAGTTCGCCAGACGAGGGGGCACCGTGTACATGGCTTGCAGGGATATGAACAGATGCGATAGGGCCCGTAAGGAAATCATCAAGGAGACGAACAATCAGAATGTATTCTCCCGAGAACTTGATTTGAGTTCCCTGGAGTCCGTTCGTCAATTCGTGGCTGGGTGAGCTAGCCAGAGATGCCTCTAACGTTATATATATCCATTTACAAGTATATTCCCTTACTAATTAGCTTCAAGAAAGAGCAGGACAAGCTCCATGTCCTGGTCAACAATGCTGGCGTGATGCGCTGCCCCAAGATGTTAACCAAGGACGGTTTCGAAATGCAGTTGGGTGTGAACCACATCGGCCACTTCTTGCTGACCAACTTGTTGCTCGATGTGCTAAAGGTTAGTTGGTATGAGTCACTCAGGAATATCGGGTGAAGAGTGTGGAACGTTTTCCAGAAATCGGCTCCTAGTCGTGTTGTCGTCCTGTCCAGCCTGGCCCATACACGAGGTGCCATTAACTTGGCCGACCTGAATAGCGAAAAATCCTATGACGAGGGCCTGGCCTACAGCCAGAGCAAGTTGGCCAACGTGCTGTTTACCCGAGAATTGGCCAAGCGCTTGGAGGGAAGTGGCGTCACGGTCAACTCCCTGCATCCTGGTGTTGTGGACACGGAGCTGGCGCGGAACTGGGCCTTCTTCCAGACCAACTTGGTGAAGTAAGTGCAAACTAAATAAAAATGAACTTTGTTAGTTAAATTCTTAACCTCAGATATCTTATCAAGCCAATGATTTGGCCGCTTCTGAAGACACCTAAAAGTGGAGCACAGACCTCCATCTATGCAGCCCTGGATCCGGATCTGCAGAAGGTCAGTGGCTTGTACTTCAGCGACTGCAAGCCCAAGGACGTCGCTCCTGCAGCCTTGGATGATGCTGTTGGAAAGTTCCTGTGGACTGAGAGTGAGAAATTCACGGGCTTGGATAAACCCACAGTACCAGCCAAAAAAGAAGCTGATAAAGCTTAACCGAAAGTTAAAAATGTGACTACTGAATTCGAAGAAAATGTCAATATCAACCAAAGCGAAAACTCTGCAAACCGAGAACGTGCCTCCTGTAAAGTATTTAACGTCCGAGCAATGCACTGTAGATTGTAAATGTAAAGAAGATTGAGCAGGGTTAGAACAAGCGGTTTATTTAATTGTAATACTAGCAGTTTTTTTTCACGAATAGGTTAATTTAATAAATACATAACTTCCCAGCTTTCATAAAGCATGTTTTCGAATTATATGTCGTAGTGCTAATAAGGTTTATTTCAGGCCATTTCAGTTGGCCTTTTCCTCAGTTGCGCCTGCTGTGATGAACACCCTGGAGTGGAGCGCATGGGTGGTGGGCTCCTTCTTCTCAGGCGCATTGGTAACGGTGTTTACGTATGTGTACTGCATGAAAAAGCCAAGTATGACGTCCGTGCTCGAGGGCAGCTCCGCATCCGGGGTAAACTGCAGCCGTACGAGGACCTTGTTGCCCTTGCGCCAGACAATAAACTTGGGCTCCTCGGTAGGCAGCTGCACGTACTCGTCGAACTCTTTGGAGTCGTCGCGCTGGCTGAGCACAAACTCGCTCTCCAGCGGCACGATCTCGGCATTGGAGGCATCCAATACCTCTCGCTTAACCTCCCGGGTTGAGTTTTGACGCGACAGCGTGATGCCAACAGTCTTGAGAAGTGGTGACGAGGAGATCGGTTCCTCCTTCACCGCCCGAGTGGTCTCCGCTGATAATTGCGGATCCTCTGGTGGAGCTGCAGTCAGCAGGCGAATGGTCATGTCGTACATGGTCGGATTGGTGAGCTTCAGCAGGATGGCGTTGCTCTTGCCGGGCACCAGCGGCTGCTCGCAGCGCACCATCACCACCTCGGGCACATGGTAGCTGGCGAAGAGCTGGATGCGGTACTTGATGGAAGTGGGATGGTACTCCGGCTTAATGAGGTTGTGCTCGCACTGGCGGCAGCGCAGCGACCGCTTGATCCACAGCGACCGCCGCTGCGGATACAAGCTGCCCACGGCCGTGGGTTGATCCGCCGGCTGGCTGTGGCGCTGTGCGATCGTCGTGACATTGCGCAGGTTCAGCTGTTCCGTGAAGATGCTCGCCGGCAGTTCCTCCACCTCCGCCGTGGCCTCTGCCGGCGTGATCACGGCCTTGGCTTTGGGAACCTTGTCGTTCCATCCGATCTGGCGGCGAATGAGCGATACAGTCAGTCCAGTGCGATCCGTAAGGCTGGGGAACTTGTGCTGCTTGGGCGCCTTGCGCCGCATGAACTCCAGTTTCTCCTGCTTCTCCTGCAGCACCACCGCCTGGAAGTACTCGACTAAGGCGTTGAACCGCGCCTGGTACAGGCACTCGTTGTCCGGCCAGGTGCCCGTGGCCACGCCCTGGTCGGGAATGCCCACGTCTCGCGTTGTCCAGCGGCAGGACAGGCACGACAGGTAGTACATCTTCTTGGTGGTGGGCACCGCCGAGGGCTTGCTGCTCGCCGGGACCGGGGGCGTGGCTTCGCCAGTGGAATCGCCATCCTTCGGTTCCTTGGCGTCCTTCGACTCCTCTGACTTGCGCACCACCGGAACCGTGGAGGCTCTGGCGGACAGGGTGTGCTGGCAGCAGGGGCAGTCGAAGCAGTTGGCGCAGCAGTTTTTCTTGTGTCTCGCCTCCGTGGACGGGATGTTCTCCAAACAGTTGGAGCAGAAGTGCGACTCGATCTCGTGCGTCACGCAGAAGCCGCAGTGCAGCTTGGGGCAGTGCCGGCAGAAGAAGAGCTTGTTGATCGGGTTCAGGATGCCGCAGGAGCACGCGTACTTAACGGGACTCGGTTGCATGAAGCTCATCTTGTCAACAACGATTTTCTCCTGCTTTCTTTGTAAATTTGCAAATCTCTCCTCTTCTTCCACAAATGACGACAGCTGTTTTATCGATACATCGATGTTTCGAAACGTAACTATCGATGCTTGCAACGACCGTTATACGCAAATCCCACAGAGAACAGCCCATCGAAATGGCTGGCATTTTTTGAAATGCCTGAATTAATGGCTGAAAACAGAGGTGGTAAAATTCATAGAATACAACATTTCATGTAATATAATATTATAAAGTTAATTACAAAAAAATAACCACATTGTTGTTGGCCTGATCGGTCTTATCAACCACCAATACAATTGTTAAATGTAAAAGACTGCATGACACAGTCCCATATGCAAAGGCATTTATACAACTTATAGTTATTCTGAACACAAATTGAGACGAAACCTTTTAGAAAATATAATGTTTGTAGTGTTATACAAGAAGTGTTGTAGTTTTATACAAGAAACTTATTAAGAAACTTTCGGCCCGGGAAAACCTACTAAACCATGCCCGAAATGTAAAGTATCCAAAGCACATCTTTGGATATAAGAAATAGATAAAGATCACTTGCAAATTTAATGAAATGCTTATATTTATGACAATAATCTAGTTGATAAATTTTAGCTCCATTTATAGAAAATATAACTTAGTATAATAAAAACCAGAGCCCTGCATAGGTGGAATCATAAGGCCAAAATATTTTTTCGATTCGTTCATTTAATGGAGCTCAAGGATGCCGGATCAATACTTTTTTTTCTGTTGACAACGAACCCTAGGTGAGTTACACGAGTCACTTCATGAACTCAATTAGCCATGAGCTGTACTGGTTTCTAATGAATCAAGTAGATCAAATATCATGTTATGAGCTATGATTCATAGGAGTAATGAGCCCCATGAGATATAAGTTAATAAACATGAGAGGATCGAATGGCTCATGAAAACAAAGGGAACTAAATCATGCAGGGCTCTAGTAAAAACAATAAAAAAATTGTATAATAAATTTAAACAATTTGTTAACTTGCTTTGTAGTTTTATTGTAATTTTGTTTATATAATTAAGATTACCTTTTTGTATGAAAATATGCACTTTAATTAGATAATATATATTAAACATGAAGTTCACTTTTAATTTTAATATTTAACCCCTTCCGGACCAACTTTTTTCCTGTTGCCTGATATTTTGTTTGTTGTTTTTTTATAATAGTAATAATTTAGGTAAATGTTTACCAAATTTGAAGTTGCCACGCCCATTGGTTTTTTGTATATACACAAATTGTTTTTTTTTTTTAATCGTTTAAATGTTGTTCATATAATTGTTAAATATTTACTTTTAAAAATGTCTCATTTTTATATTTTACTTTTAATTGAAAAGCAATACCTTTGCCGAATTTAACAAAACATCAAATAACTTCTCCAAATGATCCTAAAAAAAACTTTTATAAGATCATATTTTCGATAGACACACGCAGTATGAGAAAGAATGAGCAGAAAAAACGAAAGGAAAGATTACCGCAAGTCTTCAAAGAGACGAAGTTGGTACCGAAAGGATAAACAGTACAAAATTGATTCGCAATTCTTTTTCACGAGGGCGATTACCCACAAATATGTTTTTTGCTCATATTGTTTATTTTAAATGATCACATCACTCAAAATGGTTTGCTGTACCTACAAAAAGTATAAATAATAATAAATGCTATTCTGATTTTGATAAACCGGCTAAGTGTTCAATTAGCACCGAAATGCCAAGTTAAATAGACACTTTACGGGTGATCAAATTCTATTCGGCACTTTTCATTAAAATGTGGGAGGATCGTCAGGGAAAGCGTTCGCTGATAAGCAAATGTTCGGATACCAATTGTTTGAATTTCGAATTCGAATTTTTTGCGTTCTTCAGGGAATATTTGACAACCTATACTTGTGATGACGGAATGAATTCGACTTTGTAGACTGTAAATTACAATCAATTTAAAAAAAAAATTTTTAGAAAAACAAATTTAATTAAAATGTTACGATTGTTAGTGGTGTGAAACCGGAATAATAATTATTTGGTTGAGAAATATTTTCATAAATGTTTTCATATATTTAGTAGGTTTTGGGTGTTTAAATATAATTCGGTCATTTGGACGGGTATAAAATAGGTAATAGTATAAGTATAAGGTACTTTTTGGTGTGGTAGCCACGCGACTATCCTACAGCTAAGCCTACGCTAATCATCCTCAGTCTGTACTCTCAGTCCCGGCAGGAGGACCGGAAGGACTCCTCCAGCTCCTAGCCGAAGAAGTTGGGCACGAAGAGCTTCTTGCGCTTGGTCTTGGTCTGCCGGACGCGCACGATCGGGGTGAACTTGACGTTGTGGGGCAGGGCAGCGCCCTCGGGTTGGACGTCCTCGCGGCGGGTGTAGCCCGCACTGGCGGCCACGGGGGCGATGTAGCCGTCGTCCACGTAGTAGTAGCCCGGGCTCAGCTTCTTGAGGCGGTTGTCGGTGAGCGGCTTCCCGTAGGTCAGGGCGTACGAGGAGTCGCCGTTGGAGTCGTAGCGGTCGGTGTCGTAGGCCTCGTAGCTGTCCAGGTCGTAGTAGGTGGGCTTGGCACTGGACTGGGACACCTTGCAGATGACGATGCTGACCAGCAGGCAGACCCACGAGTACAAGTGCTGAGGGTAGAGATCTGGGTGAGCTGGACTGCTTTGGAGGTCTCTCGGTTTCGTGCTTACCTTTAGATCCATGACGTTTTTCGGTGTAAACTAGTTAATGTCTGTTAAATCCTGAGTGGGCTGTTGGATATCCTTTGATTTCTGTCTGGTGGTTCTGATTGCTCTGAACGTCCGGGGAGTTCTGTGTGCTTGGCTGTGGAGAACCCTTCCCTTATATACCCACCGCCATATTCGCACCCAAATGTGAAAATTTGATTTCGGGCAGAGCCGATGCTCCGGCTGTGACGCAAGTCCGGAGGAAACGCAGCGACATTTTCGACGATCTGCGGCTGACGTCGACGTCTGGGTTTTTGCGCATGCGCGGATGCTGTGACATCTTCGACTTATCGCTATGGAATTCGCTGGGACGAAAGGCTCTAATTGTTTGGCTCGGAAAACTTTTTACAATGCGGAAAGATACGGCCCATTGTGTGCGACTATTTTGTTTTTACTCGAATTAATTATAATATTAATTTTGTTTTTCGGACACTCTGACGTCGGCCAGTGAGCGATGGAAAGTAATTAGGGGCTTTCGGATCTCGGTCGGAAAGGTTTGCGGCGCACACGGCGCATGAGTAATTTGTGTACCAGGCGCTGTGGTCGCCGGGTGGTAATTTTTGTGTGGTCACACGCTAAGTCTAAATCCAGACCTCGAACGTCGTTGTAATGAAATTCGGCGTTTTTTATAAATCAGCATAGATACGCAAATAGGATGGCGTCTAAAAATACGGCTCAGACTTTATAAATATCCAACCGCAGCGGTTCATGCGACGGTTAATCAATTCGTCGTGAAAATGTGGCCGGCTGATTCAGGAAGTGATAAATACCGCGATTTTCTAGAAAAACATGAACTGCCTTTGGGAGCAATAAAATAATTAACAAACACACTCGACCTGGCTGCGGTGGGCGCTTTGAATCAAGCTCCAAAAGGGGGCATGACTTCAGTTTCCGGGGCCTGCACTCAAAGAGATGAATCAGAAGCCAACTAGACTTTTGTAAACCATCGTTAAGCAGACTTGAGCAGAATTAAGAAGAGACTTATGCTTGGACCCGGACCAATTCGCACTCAATTATCGCTGGTTGTTTCGAAAAGTTTTGGGGCGTAAATATAAACCCGCTAATTGAATAAATTTATACAATTATATAAATATAAATCCCAGGCGCCCGCAAGGGGCAATAACAACATTCAGTTGTTTTCCACATCACCACCTTTTTCCATGCCACCCAATTGGGGGTAAATATTTTTGCACACCCGAAACATCGTCAACAACAACAGAAAGGTGCGAGATTCGCCGGCGGTAAAGGAAACATAAACAATCCAGTTGGAATCAGATCGCATTACGTATACGCACGGTTGCCTGCATTGGCGCCCAGCGCAGCGATTCTGCCTTTTGATTGAGAGCTCCGGCGGAGGCACGTTTTTCTTCATTCTTTTTCTTTTTTTTTTTTTGTCACACCCCCGCTGCGTTCGAAACCTGAAAGACGGTGCCAAATTTCGAACTCCTCGGCTAATTTCTGCAAGAAGTGCGACAAACATTCTGCATTCTAAGCCGACTCCAAGTGACGATCAACTGCTTAGAAAATTTCCTCAGACTTGATTTCTTTGTTGGCTGAACGTGCGAATGTAAATAGCTAAATTTGCACCCTGCAATATTTTAATATTTACAGTGGCACTTTATACCCTTACTTAATTGCCACTTTTACCATTTTTGGCCTGGTGTGAGTTGGTAGTAACAAAGAGTTATGGAAATTTTTAGGTCTGACACCTGGGGGCTCAATGGGAAGTGTTAAGCCTTGCAAAGTCTTGTCTTGATGTTACCTGGCACTGTTGGGCGGTTGGAACGCCAACAAGCAAGTCTTCCACCCAATTTAAAGCCAATCAGCCGGTTAATCGGTCTCTACGAAAACATGCCTAAGTGGAGCACGTTTCTGTGGCTTTGATTATGCCGTGCAAAATTCTTGATATCCTAACCGAAAAGACAAACACTCGGGAAAACAAGGGAGCTCCACTGGCAAGGTGCGCAAATATTTAACTGGCAAACTGTGGTACATATTTATTGATAAAAGCAAATATTAGGCTTCACATTCTCTATGGTTGGTTGGCTTTGCTGGCACGATCTATATGTTAATCTGTCCAGGTTGGCCCAGTGGCATCTGGACCACGTTGCGCAGGCCGGAAGAGGAGATCCAGCCTGTAACTGGCCTTCGGCAATCACTTACAAATAAACAGATGCCCCGACTTCCTTGTTTGCAAAAATAGTTTGATAAGTGACTCGAATGCGCGAGCGTAAGCCTTCTATTAGCAGCTAATGTGCGAATGGGAGCCCACGCCCGCCTTAATAGCTAAGCGTGGCCCCCTCGGAAAAGCGCGCAACGCTTTCATCTAGTCTAAATGCCAGGACACGCTACTCCGGCAAGTGCGTCACTGGCGTTTTAACACTCAATTAAGATGCGGCAGGTGTGTCGCCCAGTTGCAATTAAATCCCCATTAGCGATACGTCTAATGAACCGTCGACTGCGCCACGCTTGCTGTCTGAGGAACGTTTTTGAAACGTGTTTTGGGCAAACATGTGTCCACATCACAAGACCATCGTATAATTTCGTCTCCATTCACTAAGCGACTTATGATAACTTATACAGGCTAAGATTAGGAGGCTACTTCTTCTGTTTGAGCAACAGGTGGCCCTTGGGCTTCAATTTGTTTTGGATGAGGCGCTGCTTCTCGGATTCGGCGGTCTCCTTCAGGCGTTCATGTCGCTGCTTGGCAAACTCGAGCTCCCCACTTAGCTCCACGATCCTGGCGGCGATACTCTGCTGCTTCAGCAGACGTCTCTTCTGGTTGGCCTGTAAAACAAGTATTATTCGGATGTTATTTAAATGGATTTGGGTGTGTATTTGATGTAGACCTTTATGAGCGCAGCCTAGGTTCCCTTATGAACCGAATGGATCTATCTCGAACTAAGCTAGTAGCACAATCAAATTTCTCATAGCACCACTGTCTTTGCGGATAGATATTGAGTTTAAATTTAACATGAATAATGAATAATTAAGTTGACCAACTCTGAGCTTAATCTGTGATTTTAAAACCGAATCAATAAACATGAGCTAAGCAACTCGAACCTATTTTTAAACCCTTTTGCATAGGGTATTGTTATTTCAGTCAAAAGTTTGCAACGCAGCAAAGGAGACATTTCCGACCGTATAAAGTAAATATATTATTGATCAACATAACCAAACGAATACTCAAACTAATTTCTTAGTTTTAAAGCTTATTTCTATTGCAGGTTACCACTATAACATATAGGTTCCATAGGAACAATCGGGAAAATAAGGGAAATAAAGTTATAGCTCTGCTGTTTTAAGATTATTTGAAATCGGACAACGATATCTCATAAGCTGACAAAAGAACGATCGAAAAATGCAAAGAAAAATTAACACCTTCGTTGTTTTTAAAAATAGCTTAGTTCTTGCTTCCTTTCTTGTTCAAAGTAGTTTTAAGGGGTCTCTTGGCCGCACACGTGTTCTACTCTATTACTTACACCCAGGGGCGTGGGTCTGCCATCTAGGTATGTGAAGTCAGGCAAATTGGTAAGTGGGCCAAAGGCATTTGGGTTTTCCGGCAATCCCTTGCCTGCACGCCACTTTTGATCAATGGAGCGGGCGGCCGTTAGAGCAATACCTCGCTGAGCTGCGTGGAAGGAGACAAGCAATGAATTATAGCAGGGTTATTATTGAGTAAGGTAATCACCTGCAACTGTGGCGGAGGCAGCCAGGCAGAGCCTCGTTATTTGTAGCATTGTTTATCAAAATTGACCAATTGTCAAAGAAAAAACTAAATTCACATAACCAAACAGCTGACGGCAGGGTTGTCGCTGACAACTAGAGCTGGGAATCTATCGATGGCACTATCGAGGTATCGACTTTTTACACATCTGAGCCACCATCGATAGTTTTTTGTCGCTATACCTTACGTGTAGTTTACATTTTGAAGATTACATTTGATTTTTCTTGGATTTTGAGGATCATTTGGGAATTAACTTTGGTGTGGTTTGGCTAAGGCCTGGATGTAGCTTAGATAGGGAAATGATGAGGGTCGTTGTGCAGAGAGAGAAGGGCAGAGGGAAGGATGTATTGCTCGTCTAGAGGAGCGTTGTTGCATAGCAGGGAATAACGGTAACGGTAACGATCAAGATAGTGTGCGTTTGACATCTTTGTGTGGCCTAGACGCAAGCGGGTGTTTACTATTTGCAGTCTCCTATTTAGTTTGGGGATATAATGGGGGTAGTTAATTTGGTGATAATTTTGACATATTTTGGTACAATGTCGAGGTTTTGTTTATTAATTCTGTGTGTCTGTGTCTTAGTGATTTTTTAAGGGGCTGGGTGATATCGCTGGATTTGTGATTGGCTGTGTTGTGATTGAATTGTGATAAACCGCTGGGCAGGGCCATCTATGAGGCAAAATCTGAAAGTGGCGCCATCTAGGGGTCAGTTAGGTGTTGCGATTGGGGTACGAATTTTCGGATATAAAGACGCAACAGAGTCAGTTGTGATTTCCCCGGAAAACGGAGACTTATCCAATGGTGGCTAACTTAGCTTCCCGCCCAGAGCCACGAGCTGCTGGCTTTCTTTCCCTTTTCGGCAGTCATCGAGTGCAGTTCAATTTAATTGTAAGTGCAAGTTTAGTTAGTTGGTGCGAATTGACCTAAAATCGCTATCACTGTAGTTGCATCGAGTTGAAGTGACGGGCAGAATTTCCGGATTAGCTTAAATATAGCGCTAAATCCTGTTTATGGGTAAGGAAAAGAAACAATACTGTGGAAATTGCAGACCCAAAAGTTTTTATTTAGGTTTGGCGCTCTGTGTCAGATATTGGATCCGGTCTTTGCTTTGTAGAGGGAATAATACCTCAAGATACCCAAAGGAGAGCGAATTCATCCTACAGAAGGGAAATTATCGTCACCCAAAGGGATCTCAAAAGCCTAAAAGTCACTCAAGTTTTATTTATTTAATAAAAAAAAAAGGAAAAGTGTCAAAGAGAGCTCAAGTTTCAACACCTTCCCAAATTACACCTATATTGCATTTATTCGTCATCTTCATTATCTTCGTTATCTCCCACAAGCGAGCGTGAATTGCCGAAGCTCAGCTTGGCAGGCAGTTTTTCGGCGCGCTGACGTAGGCAAGACGCTTCGGTCCACGATCGGTCTAATTTAATTCAACTCGGCATAACAATATAAAATAATAGTTTTAAGTTAGTACCGCTAGAAATGTAAAGAAATAAGTAAAAAACGGATAATTTACATATATGTAAGTTCATTTATAATTTTTTTTTGTCTAGGTTAAGTGAAATGAGCATGTGAGTGTAATAGAAAAAAAGGGAAAGAGGAAAATGTGGTGATAGTTAAAAGGCCAGGCTTTTGTGAGAGGCTAAAGGCTTAGGCCTTTTAATTTTGTTTGGTGGTTAAATGAAAAAGAATGTGTTAAAAGAAGCCTAAAGGAAAAAGTGAGAGAAATGGCTGTTGGTTTTGCACAGTGGGCTTTTAGTGTATATGTATATGGATATACATATGGATCTCCCGAATAGTGGTGAGTCAAATATCTCATTTTTTTAATGTCTCCATAAAAATATATACCAAAATAATTATTTTATGTCCCACCGTACAAAACATAACAAATTGAATAGTCCATAAAGGAAAAAGAAAAGAGAGCGATATTATCATCTCTCTCGACTCTCGAATTTATGAGTGAGACAAATTTTGAAAGAAGGAAAACCACTCTATTTGATTTCGCCGAAAGCTCATCACTGCAATTTCTGTAAGTTCCATAAACGTACTCTTAAAGGTTATTTTTGATTTTAAATGTCCATCTTACTTCGGGTATACATTTTTTAATCTAATTTTATTGCATGTATTTATGTTCTTATTTAATATCTCTTTTAATATGTTCTCTAGTACTAAGAAATTTTATTAGTTTTTAAATATATTTATATTTAAATCATTAATTTGCTAAAGTCTATTTTGTTTGCCTTTGACTAGGATGAGTCCCCTGTAAAACCCGATGCAGTGAAAGGGGCCATTCAGTGATATTGTGGGAGGTTTTCGGTAAAGAATGGCCAAGGCAGGGATGGCAGATGTAGTTCCTTTTAAACACCTTAGGAAAACTAGGAATTCCGCTAGTGAAATAGCTATCCCTCTTCGTGTTCATATAATTTTGCCTATCCTATACCACTTGTCACTACACGCAAAATTTAATAAAATTTTAGAATTTAACTGGCTCATGATAAAGGACAAGACCACCACCCCAAATAGCCGACAAGGAACAGCTGGACCTTATCATCATATAGTAACAGCCCAGGCACCTACTCGTTACAAGTATTACAATTTAATAATAAACAGCTTGTTCTAACCCGGCTCAACCTTCTTTACATTTACAATCGACAGTACATTGCTCGGACTTGCTCAGGAGTCCCGTTCTCGGTTGGCTGAGTTTTCGCTTTGGCTTATTGACATTTCCTTCGAATTCAGTAGTCACATCCTCGGATTGCTACTTTTTAACTTTCGGTTAAGCTTTATCGGCTTCCTTTTTGGCTGGTACTGTTGGTTTATCCAAGCCCGTGAATTTCTCACTCTCAGTCCACAGGAACTTCCCCATCGCATCATCCAAGGCTGCAGGAGCTGCGTTCTTGGGCTTGCAGTCGCTAAAGTACAAGCCAGTGACCTTCTGCAGATCCGGATTCAGGGCAGCATAGATGGAGGTCTGTGCTCCACTTTTAGGTGTCTTCAGGAACGGCCAAAACAATGGCTGGATGAGATATCTGAGGTTAAGAATTTAATTAACAAAGTTCCGTTTTCATTTAGCTTGCACTTACTTCCCGAAGATGGTCTGGAAGAAGGCCCAGTTCCGCGCCAACCCCGTGTCCACAAGACCAGGATGCAGGGCGTTGACCGTGACGCCACTGCCCTCCAAGCGCTTGGCCAATTCCCGGGTAAACAGCAAGTTGGCCAACTTGCTTTGGTTGTAGGCCTTGCCCTCGTCGTAGGACTTCTCGCTGTTCAGGTCGGCCACGTTGATGGCACCTATCGTATGGGCGATGCTTGACAGGACGACAACGCGACTTGGAGCCGATTTCTGGAAAACGTTTCACACTCTTCACCTGATTATCTTGAGTGACTTTTGCCAACTTACCTTTAGCACATCGAGCAACAAGTTGGTCAGCAAGAAGTGGCCGATGTGGTTCACACCCAGCTGCATTTCGACACCGTCCTTGGTTAACATCTTGGGGCCGCGCATCACGCCAGCATTGTTGACCAGGACATGGAGCTTATCCTGCTCTTTCTTGAAGCTAATATGTAAGGGAACATGCTTTTTAATGGATACATATAACGTTAACGAATCTCTGACTAGCTCACCCAGCCACGAATTGACGAACGGACTCCAGGGAACTCAAATCAAGTTCTCGGGAGAATACATTCTGATTGTTCGTCTCCTTGATGATTTCCTTACGGGCCCTATCGCATCTGTTCATATCCCTGCAAGCCATGTACACGGTGCCCCCTCGTCTGGCGAACTCCAGAGCCGTCTCCTTGCCGATTCCCGTGTTGGCTCCCGTGACAATGAACACCTTTCCGCTTTCATCTGTGTCCTTTGTGAACTGGCCGCCCTGCATGTATTCCCTGAAATCACGAATTAGAATTAGCCGAAAACCCCATTATCTGCAAGTCGGAAACTAATGCGCTTTCATTGTTCGTTTCATAATTTCCAGAACTCACTTCAACAGGTAGATAGTCACGCCGATGATAGCTGGCCACAGTATTAAGGGGCTCAATAAACAATCGGTGAAAATGCACATTTTGAATAAACTTAATTTTATGTTTAAGGGTGTTGTCAGCTGGAAGTTCTTCGTAGAATGTGAGCAAAACAGTAAGAGCAGCAGTTGATATACTACTGAACAACACGACTACTTCGATACAAATGTTTGTTTTTGCTAATTCACGGTGACAACATTAAGAAAGCGGAAATATCGTTTGAAGTTCCATGCTTAAGAGAAGTTAAAGAGAAACTAAGAGAAATAAAGCTTTTATTATACTATGGAGTAAGAATTTGACCAATCGAAATTAGATTTTTTTTTAAATGATGAGTAACTAATAAAAGTGTTAACACACATAGATAGCAAACGGTTAAACACTATTATTGGCTTAGTAATGTGTGTATCATGTAATAGAGCAACAAGAAAGAAAGAAAACTTCGGCGAACCTCATACCTTAGCAGTTAAAACAAAAACTAAATATTATTAAAAACTAACTAATTCGATTTGAATGCGTTTATGATTTAAAACAATGAAACTTTGTAAATTTTCCGCTGACTCGAAAATATGGCAGTTATGTACATATATATCTTTGTCCGATTTGAGTCAAATTATAACCATAATTTGGGTTTGCGATGGAGGTGATGGAGGAAAGGGAGTCGGAACATATGGCGCGCTTGCCTCTTTTCTTTATGCAGATTTGTGCAGCTTAATGGCTGGCTAAAGAGAACTGTTGAATAGGTATGTTCATAAAGTTAGCAGAACAACTTTTGAAATTTTAACTTTTTCTTATCGACAATTTGCCGTTATTTATTCGTAAATTATTCGTTAAAGAAAAAAATTTGCCACTCAATTTTTTTAAAATTATGAGATGCTCTGCCAACTTGATATTAAGTTATTTGTGAAAAAAAAAAATTTGCCGCTCCTGTTTTAAGGATTTTTTTTTTAAAACATACTTGTTCTGCTAACTTGATATCAAGTTGGCAGAACATCTTACTAAACTTGAACTTTTCCAAAATGTTTTTAACTGGCAATTGCCGTTATTTATCCGTAAGTTATTCATTAAAGAAATTATTATTTATTTAATTTAATTATTTTTAAATTATTTAAAAGCAATAATAAACAAAATTTTAAAAATGAATGCATACATATGTATATGAAACTCGTGGACGCCGACAGAGCTCTGCTAGCTTGTCAATGTGTGTGCGACGTGGCGGCATAGGCCGACACATACAGTGTAAAGCCGCATCATCCCTGCAGTTCCAATCCCTAAAGATTCCCTAAGTAATCCCCCGGGCGGCGCCAAGAATTCCTTAGGAATCCCGGGGAATTCTCCATACAAAACGGCAATGAATTTGTATAAAGCAGGCGTTACCGGCGAGTAATTCGAAGATTGGTAGGAATCCTGAAGGAATTGCTAGGGAATTCATTGATAATTCCTGGGGAATGTCGAAAAAAATCCGTGGTATTTTTTTATCGGGTTCCCCCCGGAATCTCTCAGGAATATGGAACTTAATCAGTATGCAAATTCTCGAGCAATTCCTGAGGAAAATATTAAAAAGTCCACAGGAATTCTAGTGAAAATCCACGGGAATTCCCATGGAATTCCTGCGGAAATAATAGTAAATACACCTCGGAATTTCTCGGGAATTCCTGGTGAAAACCGCATGCAATCCTGCCAGAATTCCTAAGGAAGATCTTCAGGAATTCCTGGGGAAAAGTGCAAGGAATCCTCTAGGAACCCTCAGGAATCCTTACGGAAATCATAGTAAAAAACATCAAAAATTCAATTTATAAACATTTATTAAAATTAATGCTATTAGCATTTATTTTTGTTTATTTTTTTGTTGGCGTTGTTTTTGGCGTAGGCTAAGGCGTGCGCAAGAGACTTTTCCGGCGTCTGCTGGCCCCCCAACGCGGATATGCTGATATATAAATAAGATTATATTTATTTATTATATTTATTTTATTTATTATTATTATTATTATAATTATTTTATCTGCTGTTATTAATTTTTTTTAACACCGTGAAATTTTTATTCTTGATAATCGGTTTTAGTGTACAAATTTTTTTTAAACTTTTCAACCTGACCTAACCCAACTTTTGAGACGCGTATAAATTTTACAATAACAGCACTTTCACATAAACTGCACTTTTATCACCAAAAACAAATGGATTCCGTAGAAGGCGTTTTTTTTTAACAACTTTTACCGCGATTTAATTTTACAGCGGTTTAAACAAAGATTGAAATCCCATCCAGTTAATGCGCTTTTGCCGCGCTTAGACACCGTAGTTCAAATGTGCAAATATATTTATTTATTTATTATTTATTTTATTATATTTATGCATTTATACCTGATTTATTAAAAATCGCTTTAAATTTTCACTTTTAAAAACACTTCCTCACTCTGTTGCAGTCGATTTTAAGTGCAAAGGGAATGGGGAGAACGAAAAACGAAACCGAAATTTCTGCCTGACGCGTGCCAGGGTATATCCGACCATAACAATGCCTTGTAGTTAAAATCACATAAGGCAGATAATCAAATATGAACATTTTCAGATCCATGTTTTTTTTTATCCAAAATGTTTTTACATTTAATCAATAAAAATCATTAATATATTTTCCTAAAAATTAATAAATATACTAGCGCTTCAAAAAAAGGGTATTCAAAAGTCTACACAGTTATTTTTGTTCTTGACATTTTGATTTTTTTTCTCCGTTTTCTCATCCGTCCAAATCCGTCAAGTTAGCAGAAGAACAATGTTTTTATACCCTTGCTGAGAGTATTATATTATAGTATTATCAGTCAGAAGTTTGCAACACAGTGAAGGAGACATTTTGGTCCTTATAAAGTATATATTCTTGATCAGCATCACTAGGAGAGTCGATCTAGCCATGTCCGTCTGTCTGTTCGTCCGACTGTTCGTCCGTCTGTCCGTCCGCTGTCCGACCGTTTCTACGCAAACTACTAATCTCTAAGTTTTAAAGCTATCTGCATGAAACTTTCCCAAATGTTGTCTTTCTGTTGCAAATAGTATATAAGTCGGAACGAGGCGAATCGGACGACTATAGCATATAGCTCCCATAGGAACAACCGGAAAAATAAATAAAAAAAAAAAAATTATAACTTTGGTGTTTCTTAATTTTCAGTTTTTCGACATGTAGTAATAGTTAAATATTTAAGAATTACGGTTTTAATTTTATCAAAATCGGACGACTATATCATATAGCTCCCATAGGAACAATCGGAAAAACAAATTTAAATAAAATTATAACTTTGCTGTTTTTTAATTTTTTTTTAGTTCTTCGACATATAGTAATGGTTAAGTATTTCAGAATAACGGTTTAAGTTTGATCAAAATCGGACGACTATATCATATAGGTCCCATGGAAACAATAAAAATGTAACTTTTCTATTTTGTAATTTTTTTTTTAAATTCTTTTTGACTTTTTAATAATTTGACAGTTCAGAATTACGCTTTTAATTTTATTTAAATCGGAAAACGATATCATATAGCTGCCATAGGAACTAACGATCAATTAAGCTGCAAATCATCATAGCTTCAATGTTTTTAAACATATACGCAAGTAAATGATAATTTTAATGTTTTCAAGAATATTTAATTTTTGCAGTAGCTGCAAGGGTATATAAACTTCGGCGTTCCGAAGTTTGCTTCATTTCTTGTTTAAAAAAAATCCTTAAACAGGAGCGGCAAATTTTTTTTTTTGATTGGTATGGGATGTTCTGGTTTTTACAAATCTGGATTGATCTATCTATTGTGCTAGGGTATCTGTGTTTCCCGAGAAGAAGGAGTCCACCACCAATGCGCTCCACTCCAGGGTGTTCATCACAGCGGGCGCGACTAAAGTGGCCTGAAATGAACCTAATTAGCTCTTCGGCATATACATACATAAATCGAAATTATCAAAAACATAAAACACGCTTTATTAAAGTTAAGAAGATATGTATTTATTAAATTAACCTATTCGTGAAAAAAAAACTGCTAGTATAACAATTGAATAAACCGCTTGCTCTAACCCTGCACAACCTTCTTTACATTTACAATCGACTGTGCATTGCTTGGACGTTGGATGCTCCACAGGAGTCCCGTTCTCGGTTGGATGAGTTTTCGCTTTGGTTTATTCACATTTTCTTCGAGATCAGTAGTCCCATTCTCGGATTGCTACTTTACGCTTTACGGTTAAGCTTTATCAGAGTTCAAAAAGGACGGCACTGTTGGTTTATCCAAGCCCGTGAATTTCTCACTCTCAGTCCACAGGAACTTCCCCATCGCATCATCCAAGGCTGCAGGAGCTGCGTTCTTGGGCTTGCAGTCGCTAAAGTACAAGCCAGTGACCTTCTGCAGATCCGGATCCAGGGCAGCATAAATGGAGGTCTGTGCTCCACTTTTAGGTGTCTTCAGGAACGGCCAAAACAATGGCTGGATGAGATATCTGAGGTTAAGAATTTAATTAACAAATTTCCGTTTTCATTTAGCTTGCACTTACTTCCCGAAGATGGTCTGGAAGAAGGCCCAGTTCCGCGCTAGCCCCGTGTCCACAAGACCAGGATGCAGGGCGTTGACCGTGACGCCACTGCCCTCCAAGCGCTTGGCCAATTCCCGGGTAAACAGCAAGTTGGCCAACTTGCTCTGGTTGTAGGCCTTGCCCTCGTCGTAGGACTTCTCGCTGTTCAGGTCGGCCACGTTGATGGCACCTATCGTATGGGCGATGCTTGACAGGACGACAACGCGACTTGGAGCCGATTTCTGGAAAACGTTTCACACTCTTCACCTGATTATCTTGAGTGACTTTTGCCAACTTACCTTTAGCACATCGAGCAACAAGTTGGTCAGCAAGAAGTGGCCGATGTGGTTCACACCCAGCTGCATTTCGACACCGTCCTTGGTTAACATCTTGGGGCCGCGCATCACGCCAGCATTGTTGACCAGGACATGGAGCTTATCCTGCTCCTTCTTGAAACTAATTTACAACAACGAAAGTTATTCTTCCGTTCAACTATTAGTTGGTCGTGTTTGCTCACCCTGCGGCAAAATTACGAATGGATTCCTGCGAACTCAAATCCAATTGGCGGCCGAATATGTTGGGGTTATTCGTCTCCCTGATGATATCCTGGCGGGCATTTTCACACCTGTTCATGTCCCGGCAAGCCATATAGATGGTTCCTCCCCGCCTGGCAAACTCCAGAGCCGTCTCCTTGCCGATTCCCGTGTTGGCACCGGTGACAATGAATACTTTGCCGGTTTCATCGGTCTGCTTGGTGAACTGACCGCCCTGCATATATTTCCTGAAACACCAACCGTAGAACTTTGGTTATTACACAGTAACACGGGGTCCATTTATTTCATGCCAACATTACCTCAGAAAATACACAGCTCCGACAAGAAAAGCTGGCCAAAAAATGATGTTGGCCACCAAAATGTAAATCCAAACAGCCATTTTGTTTGTTTATAGTGCAGTAGTTTCAGTTGTGGGATCTCTCAGCGAATGCAAGCCAAGCTGGTGCCAGCGGTCATTTAAATACAGTGCGCGCTTTCTGTGAAAAGCTTTACAACAACTACATAAAGTGCCTACTCACGATGAGTATAATTCGAAATTGCGAGAAGAGAGAGAGAGAACAAACTGGCCGCCCTGCATGTATTCCCTAAAATCATGAATAAGAATTAGCGGAAAACCCCATTATCTGCAAGTCGGAAACTAATGCGCCGTCATGGTACATTTCATTATTTCCAAAACTTCAAGAGGTAGATAGTAGTGTTCGAGGTTTCGAATTTTTACATATCTGAGCCACCATCGATAGTTTTTTGTCGCTATCGATGGTGCTGCGCATTTTTTACATCACTTAACTTAGCAAAAAATACGAGGTTTGGTTGCAGAATTTTGGGTAGGAAAAATGCAATAAATAAATTATTAAACTTTTCTTAAACAATGCATACTAAATTAACTTAAATTGGAGGTGGTGGAGTTAAGAGGTTTTTCGCTCCCAAAATATAGAATGGGGCCACCATCGATAATTTCGCCGCTCTACTAACAACACATAAGTAAATATAAGCTCCAATCGAATAGTCGCTGATGTGAATAGATTTCCCGTAATATCGATAGTATCGATTTTAATACCAGCTCTAGGCGATAGTGAAAAATTTAATTAACAAAATAATTTAAAGTGATTTGGGTCAAAGCTGAATCAAATAATGGCCACGAAAACAAGTACAATTGAGCGCAACGGACAGTCGGCCAAATCCTCCACACTGAGGGAAATTTGCGCGCGCGCCATTACAAAATCGGAGTGGGAGGACAAGGTGAGCAAAGTTCCGGATCGCAAAACCCGCATGCTAATCCTCGAATCCCCCGCAGGAGGAGTTTCTAGATGTGATATACTGGTCGCGCCAGGTGTTCGGCATCTTCCTGGGCGTCATCTGGGGCATAGTCCCGCTCAAGGGATTCCTGGGCCTCGTTCTGTGAGTAGCTATAACCTATAAATAGCCGGAGTGACTCCATTTGAATCTTATGCCTTCCAGATTCGCCGGCATCAGCTGCGGAATCGTCTACCTGTACGCCATTAACTTCCAGAATGTGGACGAAGACGCCTACGGCGGCGTATGGGAACTGGTCAAGGAGGGCTTCATGACGTCGTTCGCCGGATTCCTGGTCACGTGGATCATCTTCTACACCGGCCTGCACTACGACACCATAATGGCGGCGAAAGTGTCCTAATGGCACCTCCCAGTAATATCAAATGCGAGGCGCCATATCTCGATCCCCACCATTTCCACATAAGCTAGCCGACCCTCCTGTTTTTGACCCCTTCGAACTCGCTGTAGATTGTTAAACTTTTAGCCAATTACGTTCATGTAAACGCATTTCTTCGGTGGCCAGTTGTCCCAGATCTTTCCGTGAAAGGTCCTCCGGCCAATGGCCCGAGTTGAAAACAAAAGATACTCTATATATTTGTGTATGTCCAGAATGCAGAATGCGATGAATCAACTTGTGGCGGCGTTTTATTATAAAATATTGGTCTACGGTTATAAGGTAGCTGACGGATGAGCGGCTTATCCTAGTCTTAGTAATCCATGGCCACGGCCCCAGAGCCGTTGTGCCCAGCTCCGTTCTGCGCCGGCTCCTGCTCGTGCTGAAACTTCTCCGGCAGCTGGCCGCTCTGCAGGATCTGCGAGAGCCGCTCCACCTCTTCCAGCGAGCTGGCCCTCTTGATGGCCTCGCGGATACGCTGCATGTCCTCCGGATTGGCCAGTCGCCCGCCGTCCGATCCCCTTCCCTTGCCGTTCCCCGCCTCGGCGGCCAGTGCGGCTGCGGCGCTCATCTTGGACTTCCGGCTCACCTCCTTCAACATGTCCTTGCCCTGCTTGCTGCGGAAGAACTCCTGCGCCGCTTGGCGGTCCTTCTGCTTGATCTTCCGGAAGTCGAGCAGCCGCAGCTGCGGGAACTTGTAGGCCATGTACTCGCGATAGTTGGGCTTTGTGGACACCGGGTTGATGAGCAGGCAGATGGTGTCCAGCTTGGCGAACGCGGCCAGCGGCTCCAGGTCGCTCAGCTCCTGCAGGTTGTTGCCGGTAAGGATGACGGAGCTCAGGTTGGGCACCGCCTCCTCCAGTCCTTCGCTGATGCGCAGGATGCGGTTGTTGTTCAGCAACAGGCACTTGAGTCGGGGCAGGTGCGGCAGGTTGTCCAGCTTGCGCAGGTCGTTGTCCGACAGATCGATGGTGTCGAACTGGTCCAGGGTGGCACCTAGGTTCTCGATCTGTGGAATCTTGTAGCCGCGCAAATCGAGCTCGCGCTCCCGGCACGGGTTTATGTATTGCATGGACTGGTTGATCAGCTCCGGCGTTAGTTTCACCATCGTGGCAGTGTCTGTGCTTAGGCGGTTTGTCTGGACTCGGCCTGTTCTTACTCTTTATTCGTTTATTTTCCTAACACACGCAAAAAACAATTTGCAGCCGACGCGAGTTGGGGATGAACGACTTACCGATATCAAGCACTGCCGGCATCGATTGGCCCTAGAGATGGATTGCAGTGCTGCCTTTAATAGGGCTGGGACAATGCCACGAATTATCGATAACTCCGTATTTGCGTCCAGTGGGAATCAAATTTTCACATCTCACAAAAGTCCCAGCTGTTCCTTTGGAATGTGCTCTATGGGACTTTCCCATAAGCGGGCCAGCCTATCGAAATTTAAAAATAAAACTCTCACCACTTTTGTTTTCCGTTTAATTTGAATTTCAATAGATTACAATGAAGATTTTAATTGCTTAACATTAATGAACACGTTAAGTTTTGTGTAATTCGATTTGGGTTTTTGAAGTTGAATGGGAATCGGGTAACACTCAAAACTCGAAGTGTGTGGTCGGTGGTGGACTGGTTTAAACGCTTCTCTTTAAATTTCCTGTGTCGTTGGTGCAAACTACTAGATCTTCAAAATTGAAATTGATCGATTCGCGATTAGAGTACTTAGTTTTCTGTAGTGTTCGGTTTTCTGTCGTTTAAATGCATTAAGTAATTTTTTATCGGTTTCGTTCGCCTAATTTCTTAGCGTTAATTGTTAACTTTTTAGAAAATAATCAATAAGATCGTCGGTATCCGTTTCGTTTTTAAATAAATGCATTCGTTTCTGGCGGCACAGTGCGCGTTAAAAGTTGAAAACGGATTGTCGCTTGAATACTATAAGTATGTGTATAAGTTAGGTAAATTAAAATTGGAAAATAATAAACGATAAAATTTGTATTTGGAAGCAGTTATAAAAAATATTATATTTCATTTAGATTTGTCTAAGTTTAGACCATTAAAATAGTTCTTATGCACGCAATCGATTTACATAATATGTATAGTATATCATATTCATTGCGTTATCTTCGTTAGTTTCATTGAAATTGTTGTATAGCACACGCTAAAAATAGTTTAATGTTAATTCTGTATATAATTGGCACTTAACTCATTTTAAATACATAAAAATATAAAATATAGTACACAAAACATCTTTAAAAATATGCAAAGGTTAGTTTGGATAAAAGTATCAGGGTATATATCAATAAATAAATCACGTTCATTCTAAATTGCCAAATGAAAACAACACACACGCGCCATTGCACATAAATTAATGGTTCAGTACGAATAAGTTGCAACCTCGTTTCCATCTTTCCATCCGTCTCCATCATCTCATCATCATCATCATCATTATCATCATCATCACTTATTTTATCATCAACCCTACAATCGATCACGCAAAACTGTGGCAGGTGGAGGTTGCAGGTTGGGCGGAGGACTAGGAGCCGATGTGAGGGAATGTTGAGCATATAACTAGAACACTTATAAATCAACGACATCCTCCTTGGTGTAGGGCGAGTCTCTAAACATGCGTCTGCTCGCCATGCTCTGCTGCAGTTCTTCAACTAATGTCTCCTGCGGGAAAGTGGGAAAGTGTGTCCATTATTAGTCGGTTTGCTCACACAGGATGTCAACAGGCATACACAAACAATATGGAATACAGGCAACATGCGGCGTACTAGGTGGTAGACACAACTTAACGACTACACACTAAGCGACAAAGGCGGATGTTAGACGCACAGGAACATGATGAGCACCGAAATCAACGACGCATCGTGGCCACCAATTTTGAGCAGTGATCAATGCAAGCTGTCGTCCTCGCAGTTCAAACCTCGAAAAGCGTGGAGATCTCCTTGCCGGCGATCCGCTTCACGCCGCCGCTCTCCGCGCAGCTCCCGGACTTGGCCCCCAACTGCCCGTTGCGCATGCTCAGGATCTCGTTGCTGATCAGACTCGCACAGGCCTTGGCATGCTGCTTCTCGTGGCTGCTTGAGGAGGTGCTGGTGCTGGTGCTGGTGCTGCTGTGCTCTGTGGTGGTCTCTGTGCTGCCACTATTGCTCGTCGAGCTCACGATCCTCGATCGCGTCTGGCTCTGGTTTAATACTGTCGTCGAGGTCGTGATGGAGGTTGTGGATGAGCTTACTGACCCACCCACCCCGTTGGAGGTGGAGCCCGTGGAGGAGGTGCTCGTGCGGGCATTGGACGCGTTTAGCAGGGTTCTGGGCATAACGGGCGGCTTGAGGGGGAGTTCTTTACAAGTAAGGAGTGCAAGAAATCAATCAAAATATGAAAATAAATAAGATACAAAACATACGAAAATCAAAAGGGGTTGCATAGCTACAACAAACAGGGGAGCTAAGTACTTCGTCAAGCAGCTACTTGTGGACATGCTGAGCATTTGGCTTACCCATTCTATTGAGTCCCGCTGCAAGTTCCCGCACAGACTTCTTCTCGAGGGCGGCTCCTGAAAGGCAGTTGACCTTTTAGAAACAAGTGGGTTCAGTTGCGGTTATTTTTAAGTAATTACCTGGTGTGATGCCCACAATGCTGCCACCGCCACCCGCTGATAAGGCTATTCCCGGCGAGATGCCCACGATGGAGCCACCGCAGCTCGTTCCAAAGGTCACTACCTCGACATCATCTAAAAGTAAAGGATGTGTGATAGTACTCAACCCTCGTTTCTTGCCATTTGCTCCACCCACCTTCTTCTAGTTTGTCCGGCGTGGTCTTGCTGGAATCGGCATTTCCATTGCCTGTGATAAGCTCTCCACTTGGCTTGGGCTCACTGCCCACCACGGACCAAGGCCGCGGTTTCTGCAGGACAATGGGCGTTCGCAGGATGCCATTTCCCGTCTTCACAATTACGCTGCCCTCGCCTGTGGCATGGGTTTTGATCGAATCGCTGCTGGGCGAACGCGTCTTATCCTCGCGTGCAGTTGCCTTCAGAAGACTAGAGCTGGTCTCCTCAGGGCCGCCGGCAGTGCCCGAGCCAGGTCCGCCCTCTGTGCGCATCTTCACCAGCGGTGATTTGCGTCCCACCAGCGGCGAATACTTCTCCAGGTTGTCCGTGGACCGGGAGCGGGTTGCCCATGAGGCGCCTACGATTGTTTTAATTGAAATGAAAACTTAGAGCCCATCGCAATGCCCACATAAACTACACGTACTCTTAAGCAACGGTGACTGGCGCTCCAATTTAATTGGTCGGCGCTCCTCCAGAATGGGCGTGGTCTCCTCGGAGGTCATGTGTCCGTTGCCGTCGCGACTCATCGTGGGACTGTCCACGAAGGACAGCGAGCTGCACTCCTCCGACGTGGGCGAAACAAGGGGAGTCAGAGTCGTGGGCGTCACCGATCCGGGCCGGAAGAAGTGCTCCAGACCCTCGCCGATCTCCCGGCTGCCCCCGGCGCACTCGGCACTGACCAACGGCCGGGTGGGTGCACGCGTCTTGGCCCGCTTCGGCCGGCCCTTCACCAGGTGCTGCAGCTGGAACGAGGCGCTGGGCAGCTCGGTGATGGAGTCGCAGCACTCATCCACTCCACCGTCGTCCATGGCCGCAATGCTGTCGGTCATGTTGGTGGCTCCCGCCAAGGCGGCGGCGCCTGCAGCTGCGCGGGCGGACAACTGGGAGCTGGAGCGGTGCGAGGAGGGCGACTCCAGGAGGTCGGGGAAGTGGCCTAGGCTGAGATTCTCCACCACGGACTGGGGACGCACCTTTTTGGCCAGGCTGCGCCGCTTGGTGGGCAGATGCGGGGTTGCCTGTTTGGGAGGTAATATCAGGATTAGCATGGACATGTCTAAATGGATGTGTTATGTGATGCTTATGAGGCTTTAAAGTGTGTGTGAAATAATGAAGTTTGTTTTTGGTTCTTTCGGGGGTTACAATAGATTCTACAAATCAAAACGGTCACAGAAAAAGAAAGTCTACAGAAAAGAGCAGTCTACAGTTGGATAAAGATAAAGATAAAGATAAAGATAGGATTTTTGAGTGGGCTTTCCCAAACAGTGGTCAAAATTAGCAGGGAATTCCTGTGTAATTTCAAAACCACTGCCCCGGAAAAGTCGCTATAGACTGATAGATAGACTTAAGAACAAGACAAAAACTACTTACAAGGTTGAGATATTCCAATTTCTTTTTGTGTTTGTTTGGGTTTTGAAATGCAATTATGTAAATGAGTTGGAGACAAGGTTTAATTATAGTATGTATAGAGAACGAGTACGAGTACGAGTACGAGTATTTGCGATTTTGTACAATTGATTTTGTTTCGTTTTCGGTTTTGATTGATGGTTATGATGATGATGATGATCAGATCAGGGCAGGAAGACACGAGAAAAATAATGAGCATGAGCATTTGGTGTACACATTTAAGTAATTTATTAATGAGATACAATGTGTGTGTGTGTGTGTGTGTTGGAAAGCATAATGTGATGCATGTGGGGCTTTCTTTTATTTGCATGTGTCAACTACATCGGAATGGGTGTTGAGTTTTACACATGAATGTACTAAGCATATGTATGTGGTGGCGGGTATTTGGATGACTGTGGGGTAAATGTGAATGTGAATGTGAATGATATATCTTTCCGACACTTGGCACTCTACTGTTCGCATATACTCATTAATATATGATGTGGCTATGGACTAATATTTGGCTGATTGCGGAGGAGTCTATTGCATCCACTTGGGTAGCGAGAGATTTTCAACACTTACAGTGGGCGATTCCAAGCCCAGTTTGGGCAATATCGAGCCTCGTCCACCCGGGCGTATGATCAAGCCATCCGCATCCTAAACAAAATGAGGGAGAAGGAGTAATCGTTAGTGTCCAGGTCCACTCTAAATAGTTCTTTGATTCGGCAACTCCCCAAATTGGGTGAACTTTTTGTAATCGAATGTGCTGGCTGATAAGCAGAGCCAAACCAGCAGCACCGCCGATCACAAAACCAACTGCCTCAATTTTTGGGTCGAAGCGAAAGTAAGACTCGGCCGAGGGGCTTAGGGCCATGACATCACATTTGTCATTAGCTGGGCTGATAAGGCCACCCACTCGACCGATCGCCCCCGTATCGAATACAGCTACCGCACTTACATGGCTGGAGCGACTGCGCACGATGTCCGGTGTCTGCGGTTCGTCCAGCAGCACCGATGGCGACTCTGCGATGCCCATGCCACGGCGGTAGCGGGTCAGGGCCTCCAGCACCTCGTCTGTGGCGCGATCCGAGATGGCGGCGGCCAGGGATTGTTCGATCTCGCTGAGGAAGGACAAAGGATTTAATCAGGTTAGTAGGCAATAAACATAAGCCTTAACTACAACTACTTTTTATTAGAAACTTCCTCAGATTCCGGCCCTGCAAGCAGCTCCTCCGGTGGCTCCTCATCGGGACACTCTCTATAGGCTGGACTAGAGCCTAATGCCTTGGAATTCTGGCCACCGAAGCAGCAGCACAAAGTGCTCATTAGACCCATTTCCTGCAACAGCTGGAGGCGAACTAAAGGGATGTGAACTGGTCCCAGCCAATAAGCACAGATAAACCAATTTCGGGAGCAAGCCGTAATAAAAGTGTTTGTCTCCGAAATCCCGTCCACAGTGGAAATGCATTCAGCTGTTTCTGGTTTTTCGAGTGCTGTTTTTAATCTTATCTAAGCGTCGGCTCTATACACCAATGTGTATATGGGAATACCAAAACAAATAGAATATTTCGAACGTTCATGGGAAAAGAGCGTAAAGAGAGAAAAGAGCGAAAAGAGCGCTCCACACAAAGCTTGTTTTGGAAATAGAGTGCGCCGAAAAACTCAGCAATCAAGTGTATATTTCGGCTCTCTTTTCTTGCTCCTCATTCATGGCGATGTGCGAATTCTATTGCGAATTTCCAGAAATAACATGGCAAGTGTTAGGAATTACTCAGAACTTTTAAGCTTAATTTTCAGGGTTTGTTTACATTTCGGAGTTTTAATATCATTCTGTTTACCTCGAATTTACTCTACATTTCCTTATCTCAGCTACTCTATACATATATATGTACATATGTATATTATAATCTATTTTTTGCATTTTTCTAATCGTTTAGCCAACACTCATGGAATATGGTAAACAAGTGGCTTTCTCTCCTAACTTTTTTCTCACTTTTTATACCCTTGCAGAGAGTATCGTTATTTCAGTCATAAGTTTGCAACGCAGTGAAGACATAAAGTATACATATTATTAATTAGCATCACTAGGAGAGTCGATCTAGTCTTGTCTGTCGCTTCTAATTTTTAAACATTATAACTTTTCTGTTTTTTAATTTATACGAATTTTCTTCGATATATAGTAATAGTTTTAAGCTTTATTGTTTTTAAAGATATTTATGGAATATTTAATTTGTGTAACACCTGCAAGGGTATATAAACTTCTTTGCTCCCTCACTGGTTTTGTTAAATCTTAGTAAAGCTAGAAATGCTTTAAATAAACCTTGTTTTTATTCCAGTTACTCGTGAAGTTGAAGTGTTTTTGTAAAAGCATGTTTTTTTTTACTTGTTTCTCTTTTAACCACTCTCCCTACAAATATTATTCCCTTATTTAAAACTTACCAGACTTTGTTCATAATCTCGCTGCCGGCGTTGTTGAGTAAGCAGATCTGGAGAAACTCCTCGGGCACCACCAGACGCTCGCCGAGTCCCTTGCGAAGATCCTGCACTACGATCTGGTTGCCCAGCGTCTTGGGGCACTGCTCGATGCCAGTGCGCATCATCGTCTCCAGCGTCTCCTCCAGATAGCTCTTGATCGTGTAGCCCAGTTCGCTGGCCACTCGGGTCAGCTTCATCTCGATGGGATGGCTGTCGTTGCGAACGGCCTCCTGCAGCTTGGGCATCAGCTGCTTACAGTTCTCGGCGTCGGAAATCAGTCGCTGCACCGCCGACGCGGAATCACTGCCGCCCTTGGCCAGCGAAATAGTGTCCTGGGTCTCGGCCACCAGCTTGTCCACGAGCTGGTGCGTGGAGGAGAGCAAGAAGCCATGCTGCAGCCGGAACCCCTGGCCAGTGGTCCGCTTCAATCCATTGCAGTTGCGCTGCAGCAGCTCCTGCATCTTCCGCATCACCGCATCCGTCTTCTCCGGATGGCTCTTCAGATGCGGAGCGATGTCAAATACGGGAAAGGGAATGGTGCGCATGCTGTGGTTGTGCTCCAGCGCGTAAACGATGTCCGCATAGCCCTGCAGCGTCACCCCGTTCTTGTCCATGTATATGGTGCGCAGCCGGTTGTTGATCTGCAGAGCTTTCGCCAGCAGTCGAGCGCCCACGTCGCCCATGAAGTTGCCACTAATGTCCAGCTTCTGGAGGCTCTGGTTGCTGCCCAGTGCATTGATGAAGTCGTGCAGGTCGTGCTTCAGCTTGTTCTCCGACAGCACCAGCTCGGCCAGCGGGAAGTCGTCCTTTTGGATGAGGTTCACTAGAGCATCCATGACGGGCGGAATGTGCTTTGGCTTCATGCCCGTGAGGCTGCGCGTCAGGTGGAGCGTTCGGATCGAGGGGTTCTTCGAAATGGCCGTCAGCACGGGAGCCAGCTCAGCATCCAGATCTGGAAAATTTGTAGAGATTAGTATTAATGTTTTGACCAATGGTGATCTTGTTTAGCAGTACTACTTACTGTTATCACTGATGTCCAGGCTCTGCAGCACACGCACTCCATGGATGCAGGACTCGAGCACATGGGCACCTTGGGCGCCCAGCGTATTGCTACTGAGATCCAGGTAAAGCCCAGCCGTGGACTCGTTGCAGGCCAGACCAAGCAGAAGGTTTTCAGCGCCTCCATGGGTAGTTTACAGCCAGCGATGTTGAGGTGCTTCAGGCTGAAGGTGCTGGTGAAGAACTGCTTGAACGAGGGCGGTATCTCCTTGCCCTTTTTGGTGCTGAACGAGTTGTGCGAGACGTTCAGGTGGGCCAAATGCGTGGCACAGCCGCGCAACAGAGCGCCAAACAACTGGAATGCAAATAAAGCAGAGATTAGCACATAGGTTGACCTATCAAAAACTGTGGTCTTCATACGTTTTCCAGCGTAATGTCAGTCGAGGCCAGGTCCAAGTGCTCCAGCACATTGGGTTGAGCCAGGAAATTGTGCAGATTCTGCAAAAAATATGTATTAATTTGAAAACAATATAGATTTGGATTTAGTTTTAAGTACTTACGGTTATATCATCTTTGAGACTATTACCACTTAGGTCTAGATACGTGAGCGAGTTTGAAATACTTTGATTGAGCGTCAGGGAGTGCGACATCTGGTTGACTCCCTTCGAAGTGAGGCCACAGTGGGCCAAGGCCAGTTTGCACAAGCCCTTGGACACCTTGGCAATGGGCCCGGCCAGATGAATGGCACCTGAACCAGAAAAGACACCGCATATTAATAGCAGACAAGCAAACTCTAGAGTAACCCAAAAACAACGACTGTAGAATGAATTAAAAGCATGATCGTAAGACAATTCGAATACTTAAAGTTTCTTTGATCCAATTGTTTAATTTTGTTCACATAGAGAGCAGAATGTTCAAGGCGAGAATGAAGAAAAAGTATGGGAACTCCTTATCGAATGAGTTTTGACCTGTGTGGCCATTGTCGATGAAAAGAGTAGAAATGGACCATTGATCTGGACCATCTGAACAAAATGGTGTTGGTGGCTCGACAATGGTCACACAAGTCGGCAAATTAAATTGCAAACTTAGGGAAATAAGAAGAAAGGTAACGACAATATGGCAGTAACACAACAACAATGCAATGGCTAAGTTTTGTTTAGATGGCTGTGGTGCTATGGTGTCTATTGGTAGCTGCAAACCTTGTACAATCTTTCCAAATAGGGCGCACAATGAACTTGCTCCTACACAAATCGCAAATGAAAATGGCAAACCGACAACGACAACACATATAATCGTTGGGGAAGAGAAACGATAGCAGAGAGGTAGACAAGAACTGGATTAATTGGATTACACGAGGCGGTCTCGATTGCAATTCGATGGCAGTTGTGGGACAGCGTTGTCAGCAGGGGCAGGGCAGTTGATTGCCATCCAGGGATTTGAGTACGCACCTTTATCCTCAATTATATTGTGGCTCAGATCGATGGTACGAATGGCGGGATTACTATTCGATATCACAGATAGCGATAACTTGTTAAGGAAATCCCATCTGCAACAAGGATAAGAATTTATTAACTACAATGACCCACGTTTCACCGCTGAATGAACTTTGTACTTACCTTAAGCCCAATGCCTCCAGATGCAGCTCCTCCAGCCACATCGATCGCTTAAGCACGTGCAGGATGCGTTCCAGGGTCTCGTGGGACAGTCGCATGTGGGCCGCCTTCAGGCCACGAAAAAACGTGTTGTACTCCAGCGCCGAAACGATGGCCATCAAGTCTCTAATGGGAGTAATCAAGTATATTGGATTTACATTATTTATAACAGCATATAATGACAAACTCACTTTGGCTCCAGGTGGTCAAAGTCGCGCAGGTTGAGCACTCGCGTGTCGTGGGACAGGTAGATGGTGTCCACATCCCAGGCCACCTCCTCGCGGTACGGAACGCCGTGGAAATCGCACATGCAGGCGTACTGGGCACTGAATCCTCCACAAGGGCCAACATTTCGCGGATCGGAGGGTCGAAATTCCTCGGAGAATATGGTCTCCCGCTCCGGCGGCTGTATATCGATCTGGAGAAAAAAGGGAAAGACGAAACCAGTTCACTGACCTGATGCAAAAAAAAACGTTTACAAAGTTTTAAGAGTTTGCATAAAGGTCTCAAGACCTCTTCGCCTTTGTTTGTTGCTGAAGTTGACCAACTTGGAAAACAATGCAACTTTTCGGACTGCCAGCTAAACTTCTCGAAAGCAGCTCCTCCCTTCCTCTTATGCTCAACAATCTGCTTAAACTTAATATCGCATTTAACACTTGCCTAATGCGAATTTTAATGGGTACATTTTAAGGCGTCAACCCGATGACGCCCGGGTCGCGTGCCCTGCGGCAATTATCCCTGCCATGTAGCTTCAATTGTTGCTGCCACTTCCCAGTCGAATTGCTAGATAAAAGTCGCAAAACAACAACAATGGGTTGGGTGAACCATAGTGCCACCATAGTCGTGGGTGCCTCGTGGGCGGATCTCGGGCGATTTGCATAAACACAGCCAGCATAATTTACGACAAACTCGGGCCAGGAGCATTAAAAATGCATTGAATTACTAACCCCAACTTGCGCAGATGACGACGTTTATGTACTTACGGCCTAATTGAACAGGGGGCGGGGTTGGCATGCTGACACAGTGGGTGAGATGCCACTTATGTACATGTCCCCAAGTACCCACGACAGACACACACACATTGCTCACTAAATATTTAATTAAACATTAATTAAAGCCAGCAGTGAGTCAGTGGGCAAGCAGCGGTCGATACCGCACCACTCAACGATACCCAACGGGTTAAAGTGATGGGTCATAATTTTGATTTGCAGAAGAAATAAGCATATAAACATTTACTTTGTCGAAAGCTTTACTATGTTTTTAAATAAAACAAGTACGCAAAAAACGAGATTTACGTAGATTTCTTCAAAATTATCCTGATCGTTCCTATGGCATTTATATGATACAGTTCTCCGTTTGGTAAGGTTTTTTTAACGTGATCAGTGTACATACAGTACTAAAAATACGATTTATATTCAGTCAATCGATTTTGCTCAAAACTCATGGGCTAGGCTCTAGATACTATAAAAACATAATTTAACGAAAAAACCATATTTTGATCCACAAGTTAAAAAAAGAAAAGAGAAAACGCTATAGTCGAGTTTACCGACTATTAAATACAGAATACTCAGCCAATAAATTTCAAGCTAAGTATTCTACCTACAAAACAAACGAAGTTTAGGTCGCACCATCTGTCGAACTGCATAGACAACACTCGAAGCTAAGTTCGTGCAGCACCCCCACCCCCCGCTTACAGTTCTTTCGTTTTGTCTCTCTTCTGCAGTGTTTACCGGCAAGCAGCGGCCGAACAGCGGCGGAGCAGCGGCAGAGTTGCGTAAGACGCGCGGTAGAGCGGCATAAAACCCCATAACTTTTGTGTCTACCAATAGATATGACCGAAACACATACACAGAGTCCAACACCGAGGATCTAACATGCCTCAGAGTGACATCACATACATTCACGACTTGTGGACGCTAGAGTGGGCGTAACTCCGAAAATCTGCAAGCCAAGTCCCAAATCTCTACCGTGTATAGTTCCCAAGATCTCGACGTTCATACAGACGACTATTGATCCTGATCAAGAACATATAAATTTATAAGGTCGGAAACGCTTCCTTCTACCTGTTACATACTTTTCAACGAATACATTATGTATACCCTTTCACTCTTCGAGTAACGGGTATAAACACTGAAATCGAACAATTTTGATCTTATCGTTCCAATGGCAGCGCATTTTTCAAACTTGACCTGCATACACATTACAACTCAGCTTTTAAGCTGAGCTCGCAAACTGTATAAAAACAGACTGACAGCCGGATATAGCCATATCATCTCGTTTGGTCACACTGATACAGAATACATATAAAACTTTATATGGTGGGTGTCTCCTTCACTGCGTTAAAAATTTTAAATTACCCTCTGCAAGGGTATAAGTATTTAATTCATTCGTAAATTCTGCTGGCATCTGTCAAATTCAACTTATTATCTGACGTATTTATTTTAAAGTGAATAATTATTTAGATACCTATTTTTTAAGAAAACTGAATACTTTAAGTGTGACGAAAATCATCATTCTTTAACTAATTCCCTGAAATCCCGATTATAGCCCTTCAGTAGACGCATAGCCGGTACTTACCTTTCGGATAATGTATTTTAGAGGAACTGTTGGAAATATCTGCTTGATGGCCGAGGCGAGATCGGTCAAAATGACATCAGCGTTCTGCAGAATGAACACAACCGAAACGGAGATAATTACATATGGAACATTACATATAATAACCAGTAAGAGGTTTTGCCTTACCGAGCTGAAATTGCCCGCATCGCCAGTGGTGACAAACGAGTATGGCCGATCGCTGGTGACAATGGAGAAATGGCTTGACTTCTTGCTCTCGACTCCCACAATGTCCAGGTAGTGGAAGTGGCATTCGATCTGGGAGAAATAAGTATGTAATTAGTTATTGCGGCACATGCTATGTGGATAAAACTCACCTTCGTGGGCACTTTGGCACTGAGCAAATAGACCCTCACAGGGGTAAAAACCTGCGAAAGGAGAGGAGGTGCAAAACATGAGTGAAAAGTGTTGTAATTGGCAAAGAAAACACAGGCTAGACATGCGTGCCAACACGCTTGTCTAAAACTTCAAGGGGATGGGGCAGATGGAGACCATTCATCAGACTGTTAGTGGAGTGTAACTCCGTTATCACGAGCATAGGAGACTTTAAACTTAATTTGGCCGGCCTTTGTCTAGCGAAAATTGATTGAGAAAAGTTCGCTGCTATTAATGGCAAATCAAAGTGCGCAAAGTAATTAATTTAGCTTCTCAAATGCAGAGTCAAACACCAAATGGAGCTAGCAAATAGGAGGTGGAGGAGTTGGTCCCCACCGACTTTCGTAATTGGACACTTTGTCTTTGCCACCTTGTAAGCCGCTTGCACAAATCAATTTTCCAGCTGTATGCGCTCTCCAAGCGGCCGTATAAGTGGCCAGGTACTGAATTAGCATAGCCCGACCCCCAGGGAATGGCCAGGAGGTAGAAAAGTCGTGCCCCGCCGCCGCTAAGTATGCTATAAAATATCAAGTTCGGTTCTGGTTTCAGGTGCAAATCGGTTACCCTCTTGTAATGTGAAAGAGGTTTAGCTGAGTTTGCAGCTTAATAGACTAGTAAGTCTGCGTAATGCTTGTGCCCTCGCTTTTACTTCGCCTCTAAAAGCTAATATTTTCATAATTAAAATTAAAATAACGGGTTGAAACTAAAACTGATTATTTTATCTAATTATAAATAGGAAACAAGAAGGAAAGCAAACTTCGGCAAGCCGAAGTTCATATACCCTTGCAGCTATTGCATTAATTAAATACTTTTGAAAACATTTAAATTATGATTTACTTGAGTATGTGCTAAAAAAAAACATTGAAACTATGATGATTTGCAGCTCAATTATTAGATAGTTATTTTATATATTTTTATTATTTCTATGGGAGCTATATGCTATAGACGTCCGATTTTGATAAAATTTATACCATAATTCTGAAATAATTAAACATTGTTATATGTCGAAGAACTAAACAAAAAATTAAAAAACAGAAAAGTTATAATTTTTTTTCATTTATTTTTCCGATTGTTCCTATGGGAGCTATATGCTATAGTCGTCCGATCCGGCTCGTTCCGACTTATATACTACCTGCAATAGAAAGACAACTTTTGGGAAAGTTTCATGCAGATAGCTTAAAAACTGAGAGACTAGTTTGCATATAAACGGACGGACAGACGGACATGGCTAGATCGACTCTTCTAGTGATGCTGATCAAGAATATATATACTTTATATGGTCGGAAACGTCTCCTTCACTGCGTTGCAAACTTCTGACTGAAATTATAATACCCTCTGCAAGGGTATAAAGTGGGTATTTCCCCAAACGCCAGCCATATTTTGTGTACTTTAAAACTTTAATAACAATTATTAACAACCTTAAATTTGAATGGGAAAACGTTACAAACGTGTGTTGATAATACCTAAATTCTAACATGAAAATAAGTTTACAAAAATGAAAATCTAAACGATAAAAAAGGTATTAATCTATACTATGGACCTCTTTGGCCTTAATTGTTTTCCAGAACTTAAGAAGTCAGATTGCTTTAAGTAATACCACTAGCTGCAATCATGTTAGTTTAAGTATGTTTTGATCTAAAGCTATAGATTTTCTTATTAAGAACCTTCTCAAAAGTCTAACTCGACCCACATTATTACAGAGCTCGCGAGCCGTGGCTGTAGATATTCATTACTTAAATGGCACTCCAGGCGAAACGGTAGCCTCCTTCGAATTTAAGGCAATTAGACTGGGGGATGCAATTTCAAAGCCAAATTGGACCACAGACTGCCTGCAGATGCGGCAATTTGAATCTGTGCCGCTGACAGACAGTCCGAGAGATCTGAAGTAGCTGGCAGCAGGCCGAAAGCCAGGCCAATTAGCCAACTTCGGGAGGGGGATTCACTTACCAGAACACGGTTCTCCGTCTTGTCGCCTTTCGTCTCCAACTTGACCATATACTTGACGAGTATCTTTGTGTGGCGACCCAGAATGGATTTGACGCTTTCTGCAAAGAGATAATCGAGAGGAGCTTGAGAATCGGAACGGGAACGAAGATCGCTTGGAGACAGAACGGAAATGCAATTAAAAGCTACAGTGGCAGTTGCGTTCGCCGCTGAATTAGTCACATCCGAGGTCGGCACAAGTCGCTCTCGAAAACTGCGTCTTACGATAACAAAGGCACTCAAAAACAAAGGTTTTAATACTAATTTCAACTGGCATTAATCATTTCTTCATAATGTTTTGTAGAAATAAGCTTAAAATATAATTTAGTCATTGTAATTACAAACTAATTTGTTTTTATTTAATTCTCATCAGATAAAATGTAATAAGCGTTCAAATAGTTTAAGTCTTTTTTCTCCCTGTGCACAGCTGCATACATTATACAGAAATCTATATGTATGAATGACATTATTATATACCCAACTTTGGGGCTTTGTTGTGCATGCCAAACTCGAGTATTATATCACTGCCCGGCAGTAAAACGAATTGATTCAAACGTATTCAAACGACTCACGTAGAGGAGGCAATAACCTAACCAATAACCCTTAACCTCCCACCGGCTAAACCCCGATTCCCCGATCCAAAGCGATAGCTACTTAGCATATACCCCAACAGCACACGATACCCTCTTTTCTTTGGAAACACACGCCAGCGATGACGAATTATTTAGAGGGAGATATGTGTTTATATGGCAAAATGGAAAGGTTGAACGGGGGGAAGGCTTTAGGGGGGTGACATTATTATGTCATGCCTGGGGCATGTCGGATTCCCAAGCACCTCCAACATAAAGCCGAGAGTTATGACTCCCCGTCTGAGCATGCCACCACAATGGAATGAGAAAGGAGCAGGAGCTCCAGGAACAGCAAGCGAGTGCCAAAGGGGAAATGGAATTGAAATGTCGAAAATTCTGAATGCCAGCAAGGTTAGCATGCATAACTGCCACTCCCTCTTTTCCCTGATGCTCCGCACAAAAAGCTCATGTTGGTACCCTACAAGAGGGTATACCAAACTGTTGCGAAAGTAAATAAGCATCATTAGTAAATGCCTATATCTGCTCCATTAGCCGTATCGATAAGATCAGTAAACTACAAGATACTTGCAACATACAGACTAGTTTGTTAAAGCAATAAGATGTTATCACTTAAAATAAATTAAACTGAAATATATTAAATTCAAAATTTATTTTCGTTAAAAATACAAGAGCCTGTAATAATTAATATTACAGAAATACATACATAATGGTTAGGAACTCTAAAAGGAAAAACATCAAACTTACGCTGTTTTTAATGAATAATGTTCAAACCAAAAAAGAACAAGCTAATGAATCAGAACATAGAAGTTCTCGTGCAATTACCGAAATACTTCGAGAGTGAAAAGCTAGACGGGGAAATACGCCCATTAGCTTGACAATGGATTTGCATAAAGCGGGCCATAAACAGAGCTGCGGGGCACTCTCAATCCTGACCACACTCAAGCAACGAACACCCAAAGTGGGGCCAAAATAAATAAAGTCACAGTTTGTCTTTATGGCCCACCACAATAGACCGCGGGCTGAGGGGAGTGGGTGACTATGATAATGAGTGCCAATTGCGCGTTATGGCCAAAATAAATTGTTAAGACGGTTCGGCACGCACGATACACACACGCACACCCTGGGCTGAGTGATAAAAATCAAGCGAGCATAATCAACAACAGCTCACTGATTCCCTCTTAATTATAGAGCTCAAGCCACCATGTCAATATAGTGCGGAAGAAGCCATTCACAATTACCCAAAAGGAAATTACCGAAGTTTCCACGCGCTTCCGAAAGTGTTAGCTTTACTTGCTATCTGATTACAAAGTCCACGGTATAAGTACTCAATCCCAATTATCCTCCTGATATAAGGAAACAATCCACACAAATGAGGTCAGAGTCATGTTATAAAGAAAAAATCTATTCATATTATTCCAGGAAACATCAGAATTTAAAGCACTTAGATGTATATTATGGTTTATTATGGAATTGCTGCAATTTAAGTTACTTGAAGCCAAAATAGTTTTCTTTTGTGTTTTAATCAAAGAGTTTAATCGTTTATTACAACACATATTTCGATTACAATGCCAAAGCCAGTAATAGTTTTAAAACACCCCGCATTAAAAGGGTCACAATTACAAATTACGAGGTTTGCTGACAAGTCAGCAGAAAAAGAGCTGCTATCGAGGCGAAAGAGATGGCGAAAAGTGCAAACATTGAACTCTGACGAGGGCGTGGATGTTTACCTGTGTAGCAATACACCTAAGCTTGATGTTTGCGATTGGCTTGTGTCATATTTTGTCTGCCATTTGAGGGGCTGCATCGGGTTGCAGCGAAACTTCTTTGGCCATGACTACCTGTCTGCACCGGACATTGTCAGTTCGTTTATGTCCATTTCCGACTGAAGGAAATTCAACTTTAATTGGCTTTTGTGGTTATTTCACTCAATGGCCACGGTTAGATCGCTAAATTACTTCTCAAAATGAAGATGTACACTTGGGAAAAATATCCTAAATTAGGAGTTTTTGTTGTCTCCCTCTATTATAAGAATTATTGTTAATAATTTTATTACTTAGTTTTTAGCCAATTCTGCAATGAACAAACATGCATATCCGAATCAGATATACAAATGTTTTTGAACAAAATAAAATCTGAATTGGTTGAAAATTACTTTAATGTTAAAATCTTTTTAATTGATCGTAAAAGACAATACCACTACATTAAAAATTGAAAATCGACGTTTTGGCCGGCGGGTTCAAAGAACTGATTCTCGAAAAGTTAGTCAAAAAGTTTCCACTCAGCTGGGAACCTGCAGGCGGCAGGCGGAGGCATTGACAACAATCTAAGCTGGCATAAAAGCCAACGAGTGTGACCCAATTCAACGCTTTTTCCACTTTTTTTTCACATTTTGCAGCTGGAAAGCTCAGCACAATGCCAGAGATTATACGAGTTCAAAATACTCCGCTGCCAGATACATCGGGTATTTGTATCTGCGAGTGCGGGCGGGCGAACGTCGTTTGCGATGTGTTGGTGCATGTGTCAGCTGTCCACAGCGCCTTTTTAACACCGTGTTTGTAGTTCGTGTTTTCAATCTGTAGTTCGCATTGTTTGCAGCAAAGTGTACATTTTCCGTTCGCTGCAGGTTCTAACGGACGTCATCGTTGCCTGTGCAAATACAAAGGCTGTCAAAACTAGTCGGCAAACAAATAAATAGGACAACCGAAGTGGACTGAGAGCCATTTCGAAGTTTGACAGCAATTGACCTGGGGCGCAGAGAATGACAGTTTTATGACAGTGATAAAGGCGCTTACACAGAATATTCCGAAATTTTCCTGAAATTCAATTAATATTTTTAAAGGCGACTAACTAGACCTATTTATTCCATAATAAGTTTTTAGGACCTGTAAAAATGGTCTGCATCATGTCTAGTTCCATTGGGACCATTTTAAAACCAGTCACTTTTCACTAGTTGTGTATCTAAATGTTTTACTTTATCGTTCCTATTTTCCATTATAAAAAATTACACATGTTTTAAATATTCTAAACTGTTTCGATGGTAAATGAACTTGTTGGAAATTTTCAAGTAAATGATGCAGATACAAACATAGCTCAAAAATGTATTTATACAATTTTACGATACAGTTTCTTAATGTTAGTTTTTAACAGAAACATGTATTGTATGTATTTTTAAGAAATATAAAATTGCCAAATAAGTGATAAGTCCCGAATTAATTTTCAAAAAAAAAAACTTTTAAGTAAGAGTAAAAGCTCAAAAAGTTCTCTAAACGACTGTCAAGTGGGTTAGAATTACGGCAAACTCAACTTTGGTAAGTCGCTCTGCAGTAATAACCCGAATATGAGTACAACAATAACCCTCAGCTAACGGCAAACGCTTAAATGCCTTTTTCTTTTGAAGAAGAAATCAAAGACAACAATGGCAAGGCCTCTGTCTCGGTTGACGTCTCTGCCGCCGCACAAAAGAAAGTTAAACGAAGATTTTTATTTTCGTTTTTCTTTGCTTTGCTTAAAAAGTTGCGATTACTTTACGTTATGTTAATTATATTTGCACAATGAAGCAGACAGCCATAAAAAACGTAAACAGGGGGAGAGTGAACAGTGGCTGCATTTAATCAACGATAAACAAAATGCAAAATACAAACTTTTGCAACTTACAAGAGGAACCAAGCTGAATTCAGGTCACTTCCCGAGAAAATGCTGCAATCGAAATGTATTGGCTCCTTTCGGATAAAGTAAACAAATAAATAAGTCTCAATTTATTGCCTCTGAGTCACAATTGTTGATCTAATTATGTTTAAAACGTTGTGACGCACTCTTGTGGGCGTGGCAACTTGTGAGTTTAATTCGCTTGACCTCAAAACGCAATTTATTGTGCGAATTTTCGTCCGGAGTAATAGAAAGCGACAGGTTCAGGTTCTCCTACGACTCGAGAGCTCTCTCCCCGTCTCTCTCTCTCTCTCTCGCTCGGCCCGAAAAAGAAGTGGGCCAGAAGCAGCTGGCCAAAAGCGGAGGATGAAGGGGGATTTCAGCCAGGTCAGGGATGCGAGCGGCGTCATTAACGTCATTTCTTGGGTGACACAATTTCACCAAACACCAGAGGTGCAGAAAGAGAGGGGTACAAAGCTGTCGAAAGAGAGGCTTATACGCCTAGTGAACGAGAGGGGAGATATTCGCATTTGGCTATTGGAAAATGGAGCACGTGAGCGTGTTTCGGCTTTTGTGAATTCTGCGTGCGTTCGTACGTTCATTCTTTCTTTTTTGTATCATTTTTTTAATGGCTTTTTGAGATGTGGCCAAACTAGTTTCCCCAAATCAGGTGAAAAAATGTGTATGCGCCACTAATGAGCCTCGAGGATAAATTAGAGCACCTCGAAAAGCGAGAGTGAAATGGCGGCACAGAACATTTTTAGGTCACTGGAAATAAAAACAGAAGCTGGGCATTGGAGAGGATTGAATATGTATGGTATGTACGACGATTAAATTTGCGCGCTAATTGCAAACAATTTTCCACTACGCTGCATGGCAAATGGCCAGCACTTAATTGCTGGCATAAATTATCGACCGGCGCATTGATATACACTGGATATGCTCTCTATAAGTGGGTCAACTAGAGGTCAGCAATGGCATCGGCTTTTGTAAAACCTATAAATTGGGGCAATCGTCCAAAAGCTTTTGTCTCGCACTTTTGAAATTTCGTATAACATTTGAATCGTTTTTTACAAGTCGCACTTTGGTCTGGGAATTTTCTCACACACATCTCCGAGGGGCAATCAATTTTATTGCGTCCACTTTGGGAAGGTCAAACGATTTGAATCTGCATATACGCATTTGTGCCACAGGCATAACAGCTATAGCGAATCCCTCTTTATATTCAGGTTAATGGAATGATGGGTTATATAAGGATGTAAATAGATTGCATAAAGTATTGAAATCCATCATTTGTTGACCTAGAACCATTTATTTAGTTACTGCATTAAAGAAAATTTCAATATATTTCAAAATTTGGCACAGCCTTATTAACGGTGCAGAAAATGTAACATGCAAAATGTTAGTAAAGATTGTTAATTGTAAATTAATTCTGGATGTTAAAGGTTTTAACATTTACGTAATACAGTTTACTTGTTAATTTTATTAAGAACATTGTTTAAGAAGTTGGAGAACAGAGATTTTTATATTACTACAGATTCATGTTAATTCCATTTATTCCATTCGTAATAAAAAACATTAAAAAAGTGTTGTACCGCACATTTTAAAGTAAGTTGCCAGTTGCCATGCCCGTTTCGGAATTTTCTCAACAATTTAATGATTTACACCCCACTCTAAGTCATCAAAATATTTCCATTTATGGTCTAAGTAGATCACGAGGAAGTCTCACTACGCACACTCATTTCATTTGTTTATTTGCCTTATTGCATATTTAGTGCGTGCTTGTGGGAGATTGCAAAACAGCGGTCGGGGCCTTCGGGGGCTTTACAATGTACGCGTACAGAGAATTGTCTTCTGGATGAGTAAATGCAGTCGAACCGTTCGAGATAAGCCTTTGAAGGCAGGCCAAGCAAACAAGTAAACAAACAAAGAGAGTTGGCCGCAACAGCCAGAACAACAACAGCGACGAGAAACCATCAATAAACTTTCAACAAGTCAATTTCCGTTGAGCAAGGTGTGGTCAGAGGAGTGGGCCCACGGGGGAGTACGACCACATTATGAAGTGCAAAATGGTCTGAGCAATCACACCTGACTAAAAATCCAAAACCAGAGATCGATCGCCGCCAGTCAGTGCTGTCGGCTTTTCAAAAGGGAACACAAATCTGCCATAAGCAGAGCGGTTAAGTCAACAAAAATAAGCTTACCTAACAAAAGAGATAAATATGTTACAAATAATATTTGCAGTCATTGTCGGTAAATGTCAGTTGTATTACATTAAATATTTGCATTTAAATAGACTTGAAGATTTCTTAAAATAATTCTTAATAAAAATTGGGAGTATCTTGAACTCAAGTTCATAAAATGTAAAACTTTTTACTTTAGTAAAAACCTTAAATTTTCGTTTCCAATTTTAGGTTCATTGAGTAAAAATAGTGAAAAAATGTTTAAGTATGATAAAATAAATTTTTTGATTAACTTCTAGTAGTAAATGTTTGTAACAAAATCGAAAAGAATTCTTTGTCAGAACATTGCCAGATTTATAGCTAAAACGCCAGCTCTGACTACCAGAAGTTGAGGAGTGGAGCAGCGCATGGCCGCATGACGCACTCGGTAAACAGATGAAATTGTAGCACCACCCATTCTAGTCCCACCGATCCGAGGTGATCTTCTATTGCTCACCTTTGTCGCGATTCTGCTTGACCAAGTCGCGTATCTGCAGCTCGATGATGCGCCGCAGATACTGGTCAATGTGACTCATCATCTCAGACGTGTACATTTCACCCACTGGGGCACTAACTGTGCACAATTATACTGACACAATCGTAATTACACTTATCGGGCAAAAAAGTGATGATATATTTATATGCTTATAAGTCGGAAAGCGGGCGACGCGTTCCTAGCGGATTTGCAAGCAAGGCAATTAGCCTTGGTAGTCCGCTGCCACTTTTGAAAGGCAGGCCAGGCCCCGAGCACGGCGATTTCAGAACTGAGCGCTGATAGCCACGATCGTCTTATCAGCCAATACCCTAGCTATCAGAAGTGAGAGAGCGTTGGTATTTGAGCAAAACGAAAAAAAAAAATAACTAAAGAATACACTTATAGCTTCACAGGGTGATTCTTGTGTTAAGTATTTCTATACAAAGAAAACGGTTGTCAAATATTCTTTATAACATAAATTTTATATGATATAGTCGCCTGCATTTGGGCCATTTCGGAGATACTCAAATATATTAATAAAATTTGACAGATATGTATGTTTATCTATTTTTGTGGTGCAGAAGGATAAAAACATAAAAAACCAACAAATCAGACCACTATATCCTATATAATGTTTTCCCAAAAATAACAGTAATAATGTCAACTATTAAGTTAGTTACTAGATTTTTTTTTTAGAAGTTCAAGTTGTTTAAGAACCAAGCAAACTAAGTAATAATGTTAGGGCATAGGACTTGAGAACGAAAAAGAGAAAGAAAAAGATGACTAATTCTTTAAAAAAATATGTTCGTTTATAAAATATGTACTTATGTTGGATTAAATCTTAATAAATATTTCGTATATGCAAAACACCCATGAGTTTAATAATATTATTTTCTTAAAAATCAAATTTCTGTGAAATCGAGAATTGAATTTGGTCTACCGTTCATAGTATTTTTTTGCATATGATCTTAAGTCTAGTCATTTCATTAATCTTGCATAATTTTATTTAAAATGTAAAAAAAAAATGCTTGCTTTCATTAATGAACAGGTAAAAGAACATAACAGAACAAATTATTGCATGTCTAAATTTTATAAGAACCAAAATTCTTTAAAATGTAAGTATCAACCTTCATCAATTTTACCATTTTCTGGTAAAGTTGCATCCGTATCAGTTAACATATATAAAGTTTCGTCTATAGTTAATTCGTAGATAAAAATATTTACCATACACCCTAATCATAAATTTATTGTATGGAATTTTTAAAGCTTTCGGAGTTTTATGTACCAATCTTATCGTATTTTCGTATCAGAAAGGGATTTTGTCTATGTTCCCCGTAAGACTAATGGTAACCGACTCGGTCGCTGATTTGTGTGAACCATTGCTGGCGACAGGTGTCCAAACAGTAAAAGTTAAATTAAATAAACTAGAAATGAAGTCGAGCCAAACGACAACAACAGAGGTGGGACCGAATTGCCGATCGCGCCCATTTATAATTGCCCAGTTGGGTTTCGGGTGCAGCCACCGCCTCCGAGCGGATTCGAGATTATTTTGGACAGCCAACTGGAACCGGAGCATCATAAATAAAATTGTCAATGCTGAATCTAGAGCGGGTGCTCCAGATTCCGGCGGATTGCCATGCAGTTACAGCTGCCGTGTACATTAAAATGTTAAATAAATAATGGGCATTGGGGCGATTATGCAAGTCCCCGCCCACTTAATCAGAGTACGTTAATTGGCAGACGGGAAGTGTTCTGGAGTAGAAATAGTTAAAAAAAGAGGTTTGGAATGGGTGGCTATGCAGACGGATAACACAAACAAACCAGGCAGTGAGCAAACAAACAACAAAAGTGTCAACGCCCACACTTGGGAACAGGAGTCGCGAGCGGAACTCATGGAGCTCAGAGCAGCAGGCAGGAACTGGACTGGTGGAAAAGCTGCTGTCACTGCACTCAAATTAAATTACTCATCACTCCGACGAGTTGGGGTTAAATTCCTCGGAACAGCTACTGTGGGTTGGCCAAGGCAGTGGAGGGTTGTGAATAAACAAAAAATATGTAGTTAAGTCGAACATAGTCAGTAACAGTTGTCTTAAAACTGGCAAATAATCACTTTTTTGGCATTCGCCATCTCAAAAATATTTAGAAAAGTTTCGATTTGGTTAAAGCCCCTATTTAAAAAGGTAAATAAATTCATTGAAAAGCCTGTGTATTAGTGTACCCAGTACAACTTTGTTGTAGATCTTGTTCTTTTTTCAAACAATACTGTTGAAAATAAACTTTTAAGGTGGTTGATGATAAATCATTTCTCAATTTGGTTGTATTTTTTTGGAAACAATTTTCTTTACATCTAAGATGATACAATTTTGTTTGATTTTTTTAACAATTTGGTTTTAAGTTAAATAAAAATAAATACAACAGTTTTCAAGTTGATGGGCCTGTTTTTTTTTGTGTTAGCAATAATATATTAATACAAAAAAAATCCGACCTTTAAAATATTTTCTTATTTTAAATTTTTTGATTGAATTTTCATTAAATACAAAGTAAGTGGAGCAGTAACTCTTTCCGTGTTTCCCCCCAAATCGGAACCATTGTTGATGGGCTATGGGGCCAGACACCTGTCATGGGGCATTACGCGGTCTGCATGCCTGCGCTGAGTGATTCGCCTTTTGTCAGATCGGTTTTCACGCACGGCGGAGATGCCAACGGGACACGCTTAAACCGATTTCCGTAGGAACCAGAACTTTAATTGGTAACCATGTGGCTTGTTTATGGGGAAATAATGCTGCAATTGAACAATGAGTTTGTTTGTTGACAGTGCTCCCCTATTCACTGATATCAATATCGAGCTTTGAATGTCATTTATATGGAAAGCCTCGCTGGCTCACTGTTGTTTACCGAATGTACATATGTACTTGCTTATTAATTTTATTTTAACTAATCACTCGCGGTCTGGTGGGACTTACAATTTCTGACTTTGTGTTTCCTTTCGGTTTAACTAAATATCACGGAAAACACATACGAACTTTCGCTTCAGTCTCCAATTACATTGCGAAAAGTTTAGTTAGTAATATTAGTATGTTCTTTAAATTTCAATTTGAATCACTTTTCTTAAATGAAAATAAATAATTCACAAGCTTTGTTAAAAGCTAATCGATTCTAATTTGTTAATAAATGAAACTGAACTTTAGAAGTTGTTGTTTGTATATTTTATTTATTTAGCAATTTTAGATCATGTTTTTGTGTTTTATGTGATAGATTTCATCAAACAGTATTTGGACATCCAAATGTTTGGATGTTTTGGAAAACTCCCTCAAGTGCTTTCAAAACTGTGGGTAGTTTGGGTGGGTGGGGATTCCCCAGCGGGTGGGTGGCAGTGTCACAGTGTTCGTGTGGGTGTGTTTGGGGTGTCGCATTAAAGAAAACGGAAGCCGGCGGCCCAAACAGAAAAGTAAAGAGCGAAAACAAAACGACTACGTTTCGGAGGGGATGCATCTGCATTTGTTTTTGTTCATGCGTTTTCCAAAACAAAGAACGGTGATAGGGGGAGGGGCGGGCAGAGAAAGGAGACGAGAGAGAGTGGAAGAAAGGGGAGAGAGCGCGCATTACTCACCGTTGAGGTCCTTGGTTAATTGCGAGCGCGTCGACATTTTGTCTTCCGAATTGCGAAATTCTGCGGCGAAAGCTGGGTGAAAATGAAGTCAAACAGGAATAACCAGGAAAAGGGCCAACAAAATTGGCTCAGAGCGGCTGTTTTCGTTGTTGTCGTTGTTGCTGCTGGTTATGGTGGTAGTTCGATTTCAATCCTGACACGCCTTGCAGCCCGAAACTGGATTCTTGAGCTGCTCCCGCACTAAAAATCGACCGTCGGACATTCCGCCTTTTTGCCCATTTTCTCCGTTTCGGCCTTTTTAATTTTTTGGCTCTTTTATTTTTTGCGATTTTTATTCACTTCAATTGCACACACACGCAGGATTTTCGTTTCGGTTTTTCACGCGTTTTCCACCCTTGTAGCGGGTCGGAAAACGAAAAATTCACTGAACCCGCCGCCGCACAGACAGCAGTTGGATTTTCCTCCGACACTATGGCTTTAATATTGCTGTTTTATTTGTGAATTAAGCACTTTTCCACTGAATTCGCCAGCATATTTGTGTATATTCGCTTATCGTTTCACTTTTCTTTCAGCATTTGGATTTTATGTATTCGGGCAGTAAAATACCAAATTGTGAGAGAGAAGCAGTTCGAACCGGCGCGCTTTTAATTTATGACTAACTAATTACGGCAAAGCGAAGTTAGACTGCGAATTTTGCTTAAAAATTAATAAACATACGATCCGCAACCTGCCAGTTTCAGTTTCAGTTTCGACTCAGTGTGGCCAAAGTTTTAAATCGACCTGTACTCCTATATGTGGCGTTTTTAGTTAACAGCAGGGATTTTTAGCATTTAGAGTTAACAGTAATGTATTCTTTCACAGTAAACTTTTTAGATTGCCAATCTAGCTATTTTGTAGCCAAATTTGGCTATTGTCAAAGGTACTTTTGTGCAATTTACAGAACACTGTCTTTTTGACTATGTTTAACAAATTTTCAGACAAATAATTTATTGGCAGTTTTTTAAAATAATATTTTAAAAAACTTTTTTCCCGATTGGGGCTTAGGCACTACGAAGCAGAAGGTAGATATACTCAGCTTTTTTATAACCAAATTGATCTTAAAATTATACGTTACTCAATGTAATATTCTTTAGCTGAATCCTAAAAAATTAATCAGATATGTTTACGGAACAACCCAAACAGACGCCCATCCAAATTTTTGTTTTTAATTTTTGTTGTTAGATATTATTTGAAAGTTAATTATTAACGACATTTTGGCAGCACTGATTGCATACTAAAACGTTCCAGAGAATATAAAAACGCAGTAATACTAAATGAGCACGTCGCTTTCCAACACTAACCGCGTTGGCTTCCTGGTGAATGCCAAACAAACCGATTTCAATTGCCCGAACGATTTCAAGCCGCTAAAATGGCAAATGTGCGCTGTTTGCACAAGCTAATCCGCCTGCAGAAGCTCCTGATGCCACTCAGTAAGTAGTGGGAATTCCCCAATTCACCTGTTAGCCGCGAATTATCAGCGTGCGCTCATTACGAAAGAGAGCCCGCAACCCGAGAAACAGCTGTTCGATCGAGTAGTGCGTGCGTGCGAAAGAGAGGGGCGAGAGGGAGTGAGTGAGAGGGGAAGTGTAAATGCTGACTGCCAAATGCCGGCGGGCTTAAAATTCTCGACAATTTCCAACAAAATTACAAATACCAAGTGGGTAATACATAAAAACGAAAAGAGTCAAACAAAATGCAGGAGCAGGATATGGAGGTGGATATGGCGGATGCCGTGGAAGCGTCCAATTTACTGCAGCTCGTCAAGCAGCTGCTGCTGGAAAAAGCCTACGACGGCGTGCGGATGTTGTTCCAAAGTGCCCAGGAGTCGGAAAGGAACACCCGGCTGCTGCCCCACATAGCCATGCAACTTTACCACGACGTGTGCTCCGAAAATCTGTGCGACGAGGTCAACGCCCAGGAGCCGGAACTGTTCGACTGCTCGGATGAGCTGCTCAAGCTGCTGGCCAAGTTTGCGCCGCTGCAGGAGCTCATGCTGGAGCTGATGGAACGCCTGGAGGAGAGCAGCAGCCTCAATGTGTTCGGCGGCTATCTGAGGGCCCTCCAAGTGGTGCTCCAGCGACAGGGACGCGACAAACCGCAGGCCGTGGAGTGGAGTCTCCAGAGCATATTGACCAAACTGAGGGAGCTGCCCCTTCCTAATTACCTCTCCGAGGGCTATGACGAGGCCCAAGCGCGACTCATAGAGCAAAACGAGCAGGTGGAGGATCTGCTGGCACACTACATCACCGTGGGCCTTTTTCGCCAACCGCTCTGCAGCGAAATACTTCAGCAGGATGTGCGATCTCCCAGCCAAATCTTCAGGGACTGCGGTCTGAACCGGCGCAACGTCTTCACTTGCTTTTTCACCCAGCTCCTGGGTCGTCCGCTGGCTCTGCTCGAAATGAGCCATGTCAAGGAGGACCTCACTCGCACCTATGTGCAGCAGGTGACAGAGGGCCTGAGCCAGGATATTAGCCACTGCCTGGGTGATCCTTTCTATCTACTCAACCTGGTGGAGCAGCGCGCCAGGTGGCAGCGCAAACTGGATGCAGCGAAAGGTGTCTACGAGATGAGCTGCCGAAATGTCTTCCTCATCGAGGAAAAGCTGCCGCTGCATGCGGTGGCCATGTACTATCACTCGCTCTTCGTTGGCAACCAATTGCCCGCCACTGCGCCCAGGATATATGCGCCCCTTTTCCTGTTCGAGTCAATCGTCTATCTGGCGGAAGTGCTGCTCAAACAGCAAGAGCCACCGCTGCAGTATTGCGGCCTTCGATTAGTGGAGCATCTTTTGAGCACCCTGGTCGATCCGGTGCCCTCAAGTTCCCTTCACTTGGATGTTCACAAGCGCTTTTGCGAAGCCCTGTGCAAGATTGTAGGCTACTCGCCGCAAGTCGCCCTCCGCCAGCTGGGACTGCATGTGTTGCGGCAATATGTGCTGGTCTTCGATGACCACGGAAAGTATCTCATCCTCAAAAATCTGCTGGAGACGCTGCAGCACGACGGACTGATGGGTTACCTCGGGGGAATGTACAAGGATCTGGTGGATAAGGCCCTAGACGAATCCGGCCCCTTGCCAGAGGTCTATAGCGGAAAGATGTTCCGCGAGATGCTGCTGCTGTGCGTCTGTGTGCTGCCCCATGACGTTAAATCCGATCTGCTCCTGCACGCCGATCGCCTGTGTCACGCTCTCAACATTCTGCGTTACTTTGCGGTGAGGGACAAAAAGGATGTCACCGGATTCTGGCAATCTCTGCCGGACATCGTTAAAAGGTTGCTAGATCCCCTGGGCAAAGCGCTCAACTTCTCGATGGCCCACTACAAGGCGTACAAGGAGCGTGTGGAAAAGGGCCAGAGCGCTTCGGACGATGAACTGATGCAGCGACAGCTCAACATGCTGGCCGTGAACATAACCAACAGCGGTATGGCCGGCGGCGACGGGGACAGCCGTCTGCCGGACATTGGACGCCAGGAGAAGCTCGATGTGCTGGCCAGCTCGATCACCAGTCTGGAAACCCTGCAATCGTTGTATCTGATTGCCAGTGAGAAACTCGAACAGTCCGCCAGCCTACGTCGTAACGCCACTCCAACAGAATCTTAGTTTATATTTTGTCCACAATGAAAGCGAAATGATAACGTAAACTTTGTGTGTAAACACAACTGAAAACGAAACCAAAACTGATCTTTGTGGTTTGGGGGGTTCTTGACTGGGGCGATAATTGACCGGCTAATTGAGCCAGTTGTGGCGTGCTAATTAGCTGGCCACCGATGCGGGGCTTGCATCACAATATGCTTATTTAAATCTGGTTGCATATATTTACTATTCGGGATTTTGAGAACATAGCACCTTAAATGTTTTAGCTTTGCAATATTTAACTGAGTTTTTGAGTCATTTTTTTTAAATATTAATGCACTCAGAATGTTCTATCGTAACTTAAGAAAGTGCCAATAAAGGATCAAGTTTTTACCAACATTGGCTAGAACATCTTCGTATTGGTATTACATACAGATAGTAAACCAATCAAGATAAATATTTTGTTTAAAATTAATGATTTCCTGACACTTAAATGGTTACTACATGGGTTCCCTTTATTTGTAGATGCACAAAGCTCCCGCTTGGCTCCATTGCAGCCCCGACCATTGACTTTCCTGCTAGCAAGGAGCTATGCCAAGGATGAGAAGACCACCAACCTAGACGATTTTCGGGCACGAGAGGAGCAGCGTGAAAGGGAGCGGGATGCGGCCGACGAGGCGGCTGCAAAGGCCACGCAAAAAGAGTCGGGGGCAGGCGGTGGAGTAGGAGGTGTGGGAGCAACAGGATCGGGTGGCCAGCAGGATGATGCCAAGCAGGCCAAGGTGGATGCCATAAGGGCAAAGATCCTGGACGCCGCCCTGCAGCATGTGCCCCAGCAGGGTTGGTCGCGCCAGGCCATCGTCCTGGGTGCCGAGGAGAGTGGCTATCCCAGCGTGGTGCACGGCATGTTCCCCGAGGGTGGCTTCGCCCTGGTCTCCCACTTCAACGGCAAGTGCAACGCGCAGCTGGTGGAGAGCTTGCAGCAACGGACAGATGGCGGAAAGCAGGCCGTGGAGGACCCGCTGGATTTTCTGGTGCAAGCGGTGCGCCAGCGCCTGGAAATGGTCACCCCCTACAAGCAGCAGTGGCCCCAGGCGATGGCTTTGATGGCCCAACCGCAGCATGCACCCACCGCCCTGGCCCAGGTGCTCACCCTGGTGGACGACATCTGCTACTACTCCGGTGATAGATCCGTGGACGTGAGTACTGCATGATCTTTAATCTGTTTGTTCTAATCTATGTCCTTCTGCAGTTCGGCTGGTACACTAGACGCGTGGGTCTGGCGACCATCATGAAGATGACCGAGCTCTACTTTCTGCAGGACACCTCCCAAGGACACACGCAGACCTGGGAGTTCCTCAAGAACCGCATGGACGAGGCCGTGCAGCTGCAAATAATGCTATCGCAGACGGAGGGCATGACGCACACGTTCCAACGTTCCTTTAACTCGGCGTTCATAACGGTTAGCATATCCTACTTTCTTCTCTTCTGGTCCACTAATTACCCATTGTCTTTACAGGCGCGTAATATACTCGGTCTGGGCTATAATCGTAATTAGCACGGAAAGAAGCCGGTCCCGTGAGCCGTTGCCCCGAGTGCCGTATGCAGTCCAAAGATTAATAGTTCTAGGGGGAACGTAGGTTCTCCCACTTGAAGATATACACCTATGTTTACCTTAAATCCATATGTATATATGTGCATATAAATAAGCTTTTTGTGGTTTTTCTGGGGATAACATGTTGAAAAGCGAACCATAATTTGTTAGTTATTTTTTCTATTTTCTCACATTCGCAGTCTGAATCTGCAAATAAAAGGAGCGGGAAACCCATCCACATTTGGAGTTTGTACATGTTTATTTGTTAATCATATTAACGTATCTAGTTTTCTGAATGGTTTGCTTTGTCCGACCGATGACTTATTGCGCACATGACCTTGGTGCTTTTTAGGTTGCAATTTTAACGCCAAAGTGATTATTCATAGATAAAATGTACGGAAATGGGAGGGTTTATATATATAAGTTGAAGGTCAAACCAGCTGAACAATTATTCTGGTCGCACTTAGCTTTAGTTGAATCATAACGATATTTAAATTGTGAATTTCCTCAAAATAACCATTGTGTTTAGACAAAATCTATAACAAAAATAGTGCAAACATTTATTCCAAGGGAATGAATGAATTGGGCGGCTGGTCCAAATAATATTTTTATATACGTTAGAATATATTTTAATATATATTTGGTTCGGCTGTCCTATTCATTGGCTTATTAGATCCAAATTCTACGATTTTCTTGGGCCTATTAGTTGGTCCTCTCGATTTTGTTGTTGCGTATTCCGGAACTCCGCATCGGCGAAGATTGGTTGTGGGTGTGGGTCTTCTATTTTTGGAATGGGTTGGTCCCAGGGCACTGGTATCTGAACTCTGAACTGATTGCGGGGAACCAAATTTAGTGTCCTTAGCGACTGGTGATATCATTATTGATTTCTTGGGTTCCGTTACTTCCGAATAGAGATCGGATATACTTCTCACTAACCACGGTTCGGATTGCTTCTTACATTTGCCAAATAAATTACTGAACTCCAGCTCGTTGAGAGCTCTAAGAAGTTTTGGAATGGGCACCACAACGCTGTCCCCAAAAAGTCCCCTTAACAGTCTCACCAGTTCATCTTGTTCTCCCAACAGGTGCAGTATGTCTCTGAGGTCGTCGCCATTTTCGAACCACTTGTACTTGAGATTAAGTGCTCTCAGCCGGAAGATGTAGTCCTGCATCATGCGGAGCAGCTTTCCTAAAGTCTCTGGTGCCATGGGATTGGACAAGTAACCATTACCATCGAAAAGGTCGCTGGAGGAGAAGAGGTCCTGATCCGGAAAGCCGCTCAACGGCACTTTGAAACTCCTGCGTTTTTGGGATATCATCATCACTTTTCCATAGTTGGCATACAGCAGGCGTAACAACATGTAATGAGCTGCTTCTGGGGACCGCTCCAAACTGTTGGCCAGGGCGTAAATGACCCGACGGTTCACCTCCAGCCACCGAGGTGACAACGTGTCCCTCATGAAGGGGTTCGCGGCTAAGGGACGACTGCCCAGGGGACAGCAGCTGGAGATGGTGCGCACCGGACAGTGGGGACAGCTGTACGGAATCGGCGGACATGGTGTCCGGCGCAGGCGGCAGCAGTGGATGCACATTGATGGAGGAGGTCAGGATTAGGATTGCACTGTGAAGTAGCCAGCTTGGAATTACTTTCAATTTTGAACTGTCAAGGATGATGACGATTAAACGTCCTAATGTCCAAACGAACCAGATCCTATCGAAGCCTAAATTACCGCAGGTGTGAGCAAACATGTTGAGGTGACAAAGCGCGGCCAAAGAATTTTGGTTTCGACGAAAAACTGTCAAAAATCATCGGTTGTCATCAGTGACAACAAGTGCATAGCATAAGTTGTAGTTAAAGGATTTTTTTTACCCTTTCCTTGGTATTATAACTCTAGCTAAAAGTTTGCAAATCAGAGTAGGAGACATTGCCGTATTATATGTATATTCTATATTATATACTATATTTCAGTATCACTAGGAGAGTAGAGCTAACCATTTCCGTCCGATCGCCTGTTTGTACGCAAACTTGTCTCACTTTTAAAGCTATGTATCTGAACTAAACTTTCCAAAAAGTCTTAAATTGCCGTGTGAAATAGATTAACCGGCGGAATGTTGGGGTTAATAGCTTGTTAGATTCGTGAATGTTCCATCTTCAACATAAAGTTATCAAATTATTTTTGGTTTTCAGGCGTGTATTCTTCAAGAACTAATTTATGTTGTCGGAACTTCAGTTTTATCAATTTTTTCAAACTTTGTCGAGCTCTAGCATCTATATAAGAAACATTTCCGTATAACGTGTATGGGAAAGTTGAAAAATGATTTATTTTTAGTGAAATAACCATCGATTTTTAGTGTCATATTTGGAATAAGGGAGCCCATTTGCACCGGAAAATCAAGGTTTGATCTCTGGAGGATTGCATCGATTTTAATTTGTTAACCAGTTTAATTGAACAATGATATCATATAGCTGTCATAGGAACGATAGAAAAATCAAGTGAAAAATATTTCAACATTTAGCCATTAAAATCGTTAATAACTTCGCCTTGTTGCAGTTTGGTTCTTTTCTACTTGAAAATTAATTTAATTATTTTACGTAGCGAATTCGTCGAATTCGAATCAAATCTAAAAAATATCAAGGTCCCACAACTACTAGATCTTAGATGCCTCAGTGTTTTATTCTTAGACCTATCTTTAATGTTTATTTGCAAGTAGAAATGTGTTATCTGCTTGTCAGCGTTGTCTGAATTGGAACTAGAATTCTAGGGTAACATTTTTTCTCCAACAATCTAGTATTGCACTCAATCTTCATCTTCTATAACTAAAGGAGATTAATTTAAGGGCTCCAGGTATGGCGCCTCCTCACAGGGCAGTTGCTCCACTTGACTGAAATCGAGACATTTAGAAAAGTTTAAATATTCATTTTTTCTAAGAAGTTATCTTACCTGTGGAGATGGTCACTGGACTTCACTTTTGTTTCATTTGCAGCTTGCAGTTGTTTAAGCCGTTCCGGCACATCGTTCTCTGCCGAAATCATTGCTCCAAGTCTTTGTTTCAGGCCGGAAAATGTGGGTCTGTGTGAGGGCACGGAACTCCAGCAACTCTTCATCAAAGTGAACCTAAGTTACGTAGACTTCTTCAACGAATGTACAAAACGTAGAGATTATTTTACCCACATTTCATCCGTACATCCCTCAGGTTGCTTCATCCGGTGACCTTGTCGCAGCAGCTGCAGGAGATCACTGGGAGACACCGATGGGTACGGCATTCCGCCGAGCGTGGTGATCTCATAGAGCAGCACCCCAAAGGACCAGCTGAAAGTGTAAGAGATCAGGTGAGTGGATGATTCGGAAGCAAGTCCCACAAGTTCTTACACATCGCTCTGGCTGGTGTACACCTGGTGGGTGAGTGACTCCAGGGCCAGCCACTTAATGGGCAGCTTGCCACTTCCTCCGGACTTTCGGTACACGTTCTCATGGTAGACATCCCGACTTAGGCTTTAACAAAAGCAGAAATGACTTGAAGGGTTACGGAGTTTCAAGGGATTACCCACCCAAAATCCGCAATCTTAATGCTGCGATCTAGGGAGATCAGCACATTACGAGCGGCCAGATCCCGATGCACAACTTTGTTCTGGGCCAGGTACTCCTGTAACCGTAAATTACGTTATTAGCTCTAAATTTGGAGCTCATGGAAGTGTCTCACCATCCCCACCGCCACCTGTTGGGCAATGTCCAGCAAATCTGCGTATTTTAGTGGCACTCTTGGCTCGGAATGTGCTGAGTCTAGGCAATCAAAATACTCCTTGTTCTCAAAGGTTCGCTTCTTGCACTCGAACTCGGAGTCCTGCTGTTTGGGCTCTTTCTTCAGCTGCGGTCTTTGCTCCTGTTTTGACTCCTTCCTACAATCCTCTAAGACTTTTGGAACATGACTACCTCCGATGTTTTCGATATCCTCCAGTCCATAACCCTTGTTGTCGGCTGCATTGGTGACTCGCGTGAGTGTGTAGGTCTCCACCCGTCCGCTTGTCTGGGTCCGATCCGTTTCACTCTCCTCCTCCACCGTGGACAGCATGGAGCTGTTGATGTCCTCAATGAGAGCATGGATGGGACTACGGGTGGGTCGGTGGAGCCGTCGTTTGTCTACACTCTGCCCAAGGTTCTTCTTGAGGCCAACGGCACACTGCTCCTGTCGGATCTTCCACTCCTCGCTAAGTTAGGGCACATTAGATTGAATCAGTGGCTCAATATTTTTAGAACGAACTACCTACCGTAAGAAACTCTGCAGACTTCCTAGGCTGCAATACTCAATTAGCAACATCATTCGGTTGCTAAAGCGTGTGGAGTATCCAACGATTCCCACGATATTTGGATGCTTTCCCACGGCCTTGAGCATTTGTATCTCGCATTTGAACGCGTACACGTCCTCATCATTGGGCTCATCTGTGGAATCAAAAATACATCATCGATATGGAACCCTTTCCATGGTAAGGCTACCTTTCAACAATTTGACGGCCACTTGGCGCTTCTTGTAGATTCCGCGACGCACCAAACCGAAGGCGCCCTCGCCCAGGACATCTTGGAGGAGCACCGAGTGGGGCTCGACCTCCAGCTCGTCCATTACTTCCAGGCTCTCGTTGGCCGACAGGGTGACCAGCAGGCCGCTGCTGTCCATCAGCGAGAGGTGAAAGTCAGTGGCCTTGGCATCCTTGGCTTCCAACTGCAAGGCGTGAGCATCCGTCCGATTCCGTCTGCAGAAGGTCAGGGAGCACAGCATGAAAATGCAGCATATGGGCACAATAATGAAGAGCACCAGTTTGACCAGATTGCCCTCTGGTTGAGATGGAGAATCAAAAAATGGATTAAATAGATTTAAAATTCTATAAGATAAAAGAGGGAATGTTGCTGTTAATTCATTCCTTCCTTTACTTACCACTTAGCCAGACTTCCCGCGCTATTTTGTCCAGGGTCAAGTCGGTGGCGTTCTTGCCGCCAGTCGATTGTGCCACCAAATGAACCTCGAAACGGGAGCCCAGCACCGTGATCCTGGGTACGAAGAAGTGGCTGCTGTTCGGGTGGAGGGTGAAGTTCACTTCCTTGCTTCCCTTGAACAGATCGAAGATGCGTAGTGTGTAGCTATCGGGGAGGTGACTGGGTCGCGCCCAGCTGATATTCAGAGCCAAGGTATTCGGCAGATACTGCTCCTGCATCACACTCAGATTCTCCGGCTTGTAAGGCGCTATCAATGGGTAATATGAAATGAAGTGAGCAAGTAACATTCCCGTAACTCACCGCAGAGTGTGTAGTTGAAGGGATGCCAATCCAAGCAGCTGGGAGCGATCACCGTCAGCCATTGCAAAGCGCTCTCCAGACCATTCAGTTTGTTGACCGTTTTCACACCCACCAGATAGTGTTTGTCGAACTCCAAGTTGTGCAGTGTGTGCTTGTACAGCTTCTTTTGCTGGAGTAGAAGGTTGAGGTTCAGTTTACATTATTTTCCTGGGCAAAGAAAGTTTCCAATGCACTCACATCGCGGAACCAAACCTCTTTCGGATCGCCCAAGTTCACGCTGTTGGTTGAATAGGACACCATGTCAAAGAAGCAGTTGCGTTCTGGAATAGCAAAAGCTCAGGGAAGATCGAAGCTGTGTTCCACAGATGAAGAGACTCACCCGCCGAAGGCTTCCACTCAATCTCGGCAGCAATGTGGTGCAGGTCATTTGGCTGGGGCACAAATCGCAGCAGACTCACGGCTCCCATTTTGCTGGGTTGATATCCCCGTATGAGGGTGGCGAAGCTCTGCTCCTTGGCTATCAGTGAGTAGCTACCATCCCCATGGACCGCCAGAGCGGTGATGTTGTGGCTGGAGTTGGACTCCAAGCCCGGCAAGATAAGAATGTTCTCATCGGACTGAAATCACCATGAGAAATGATTGGAATCGAAGTATTGTGATGTAAAAGATGTTACCACCATTAAGGAGAAGTGTTTCTTACCAAGTAGAGTTTGGCCCCTGTGATATCCTCCTTGACAGCATTCACCTTGATTATGTATGTGACATTTGGAGCCGACCCATTTCCCCTGCTGTGCTGAACCCAGTCTATTTGGAAAACTAACTCCGACTCCGTGCGACATAGCATCTGCATCTGGAAGTTGTCCTGCACTTTGCGTAGGGCTCCAGGAGCGGTTCCATTAACTTTGCAGTCCTTGAAACATCCCCGAAAGTCCTGTTACACGAAAGGAAAATATAGTTGAGCAATAATTTGTTTATTAGTTTCAATATTAGAAGTCTTTAGAAATTGAAAGCTCTCTTCCCATCCTATCAATTTGTGTCCTTTAATTTAAATTACAATGTTAATGCGACATAATACACACTTGGGGACACCTACTTTGGTGCCCGTTTCCAGGCAGTTCTGGGTGCAGGCGGTCACATTGAGCAGCATCTCATCGTGGGTGATTTGGTCCATCAGCAGAATTTCACCTTGATTGCTTCCCACGAAAAACCAAAAGAGAAACGCGTATTTCGCATAGAAAATCAGCATTTTTCTTTGTTTTACTTTCAAATCAACTTCTTCAGTCTATCGTTGTGTGCGTATTGGAAAGCAAAATATATTTGTTAAAAGCGTGCCTTGGGTTTATTGCACTTTTGCCATGCACTTTGGTTCACCCATTTAATTCTCCACTCATTAACTTATTCAAAATTACACAATTAGTAAAAACACACAAAATATTTAAAATAGTTATTCCTTGAAGACCCCGATATTAGAGATCCACAACAACCACTGCTCACGGATTATCTTGGCACACTGAGGCCCAAAATGCGACAGAGGAGAACTACGAAAAAGGAATGATAAACAACGGTGGACTCGCTGAATATATTTTGCTCTATTTTGTTTTGATATGTTTTTCACTTCTTCATTGCATTGGAGCAGATGGAGCGGGGGGACATTTGAAATGCAAAAATCGGATTGGCACGTCGTCATCGTAGCCCCAAGGAGGATTGGGCAATTTGCTGGCATTCCCCAGGGTTCAAGTTATACGGGTAATACCATAGAGAAGAAAAAAAAGTTGTTTTCTTTAATTTCATAATTGTTTGTTCTTATAAAGGGAATATCGATTAACTTCAAAGGATTTTTCAGTAAAATAAAACTACATATAATTGAAGAAAAAAATGTACTGAGACTTTATTCGAAATAGTGAATACAATTTATGATATTATATCCATCGTTCTGGTATAATATGGATTCTTTGCCAAAAGAGCTGCTCATATTTTGAATCCAAGAAAGAATAAAGCCAATATTATATACCTTGTTTTGAAGTGAAACGTATTCCGGTTAGGGCGTTCTGCTTTAATCTAAATAAATGGAAATCAGGAGAAACAATGTCTGGACTAAATGGCGAGAAAGGTAAATCTTGCCGGACATTCTCGCTTTTTCGGGTTTTTTTATGAACGAATCAATTGTTGTCGTTGGAGGTCTCCTGTGATCGTCTCACCCGATTACAACAATTCGTAATAGTTAACACCGTTTTGATCCCACCAAATACAGAGCATTACCTCCGTATCATGAACAATCGGCTTCGCAGTTGATTTGGCGGGTTGTGGTAATCAATCCATTTTTCATTTCTTGGCTTCAGTGCAATTGGCACCCAAGTTTCGCAATATCTTTTTGCGTTTGATAACTATCCTGGTCCAGTAATGCTTTCATTTTATCTTGAAACTTTTTTTGCCACTTCTAAATCGTTTAAGCATTATCACCCTTAGCCAATCCTATAACGTACGTCAACAGATTTATGCAAATAAACGAAAGAATGTATTCCTATCGGCAAATTTCGTTTTAAAAAACTTAGTTCAACTCAGCGAAGTTTAAATTAATGGTTAATGACAGAAAAAAAAAAGTGGCGATGTGCGATTAGACACGCATAGCACAAGGTTAGCTATCTTGTGTAAATCCTTGAAAATGAATCGATAGTCCCAATATAATTGTTCATTGAACCTTTGGTCGTATTCAGCAAAACAACATGATTACTGATCACTGATGGATTTCTCACGGTAGTTCTGCTGAATGCGTATGATCACTGATCATGTTGCAAAAATTATTCCATTATGATCAGCAAAAAAGGAACGTAAAAATAGTACAATACCTTTTCTTGATACATGATACATATCTGCTAGACTATGTCAATGGTGTAAATATCGATAAGAACAAACGGAAAAATCAGAATGTAAACAAAACAAAAATAACAAAACAAACCAAACAAGCAAAAATTAATTAATTATTGCGTAATGTTTCAAAAGCGTTCAGCAGAACAAACTTGATCACTGATTACTGATCTTTCAGTGATCAGTGATGATGTTGTTATGCTGAATACTCCCTTTGTTGAATTTTGAGCAAATCGATAGCAAAGAATGAAATTTTGATCAATGCTTAAGTAGTTTCCATCCCTAATATCGTGGGCGCCAACATTCAAACTAAATACTCTTTGCTAATTTTGTTTACATTGTATTGCCAATTTTACATAAGTCGCTTTCCTTGCTTTAGTTTTAATTAGAGCAGAGTAAGTGCTAGCTTGGAACAGGTATTCAAATGCAATATACCCCTGCAACTGCATATACAAATGCACATGACCTTAGCTGCCTCTGTCTCAGTTTATATCGCATAGAACCCGAAATTACTTCGGTGACTCAATTGTTGCATTGCATGCTAGTATTCACAATACACGAATGGGAATGTCGTGCATTGCTCTCTGACTTTTGAAAGCCCCGAATAGGTTTGCTTAGTTAAATATCGTACGCTCGCGTCGTCGGTTCTGCTCTTAAAATGCGATAAGAATCCATTACGTGTGTAAACAGTTGAGTGTCTCCAAAAATAAACAATATTAGTATATATAAATATTATATACATACATGAGGTCGCTATAGTTTAGACAACTTGCAAAATAAAAATATTATTAAATATAATATTTAAACAAAAGAAAAAACGTTGTGGATGGATGAATAAATTGAATTGAAATATTTGTTTATTTGGGTATTAGTATTAGCAAAACAAATCGATTAGAAGTTTTGTATCAAGTTTATTTCTAATCTAATGACGTTTCAATGTTCTAATAATTGGCTACCCAGTGGTAATTAATTAACTTTTAAAATCTGTAATAAATAAACGTAAATACGAGCTTGATGAAGCAAACTTTTAAAAAGCCGGCTATTGGCAATGATAAGACTATATCGCCAGTGCAGACAGACGTATATATATAAAGCAAGTTATTATCTTGATTGTTCGAATTTTTAAACAGCCCAAGCAAAAAGCCATTAAATCGGTGGTATTTTTATCAACTGTTACCGATAGCCACGAACCCGCGCCATCAACGGACACTGATAAGAACCAGAAAAGGTTTCTAAACATTGGGCATTCTTCAGTCGCTGGAGGGACGTCTAATAGTTCGATCCGTGAAGTTTTTGAGTTCAAAGCTGGCAGCATGAAAATCGAGTGGGCTCCCATCGGAGTTCCCATGGAGCGGCGTCGTCAGACGTTTGCCATGGCATTCCTAATCTTTTTCTGCCTGACAGTATCCCTAGGATCCTATATTCTAGTTGCTGCCCTGCTGGTAAATATAATAATATCCTACATTCAGGAATTTTGTTGGTAAGCAAAGCCTTCTTCCTTTAGATCTATGGTGGTCTATGGTGGCGCACCTTGGTGATCATTTACTTGGTATACGTCTATGTGGATCACAGAAGAACCCACTCCATTATGGAAGGCAACGGGTACGAACGCATGACAATTAGCTTATAAAAACCAATTAATATAGTCTATCTTAGGTGGAAGATTATCCGCAATAACTGGCTGTTTCGGCACTATCGGGACTACTTTCCCGTGCAGCTAGTCAAAACCGCTGAGCTACCCCCGAATAAGAACTACATTTTGGCCAGCTTTCCCCACGGAATTCTGGGGTAAGCTCACTGTTTGATAGCCAATCTTATCGATGGTCGCTCAAGTGACGAATCTTTTGTATACATACTTATGTTAATATTGAAACCCCCGATAGGACTGGCATTTCCATCAACATGGGTGTTGACATCTCCAAGTGGTTGGAACTATTCCCGCAAGTCAGGCCCAAGGTGGCTACATTGGATCAGAACTTCCTGACACCCATTGGACGTGGACTCTTGCGAGCATGGGGCTTGGTTTCGGTGTCCAAAGAGGCTTTGGTATATTTGCTAACCAAGTCGAACGATCCCAAGCACAAAGACAATCGCGACGGGTTCACTTCCAACGCGGTGGCTATTCTGGTAGGTGGTGCCCAGGAGGCACTGGACTCGCACCCTGGTAAATACATCTTAACCCTCAAGGATCGCAAGGGTTTCGTGAAAATGGCCATTCGAACGGGGTAAGTGAAGAGCTGAAAAAGTTAATCAAAATATAATACATTTTTGTTATTATAGTTCATCGATTGTGCCCACATTTTCCTTTGGCGAGGTGGACATTATAGATCAAGTGGCTAACCCCCCCAACTCTGCGGTTCGTCGCTTCCAGGATTTTGTGAAGAAGTTTACGGGAATTTCACCGATGATTCCTGTGGGTCGTGGCATCTTCAACTACACTTTTGGCATCCTACCCAACCGTCGACGTATTGTTCAAGTTGGTGAGTCAAGATCTCAAGATTTTTCTAACTTCCAATTGTTCAATGAATGTTAAAATGTTTTCAGTTGGAGCCCCCATCGATGTGATAAAATCCGATCAGCCGGACGCTGCATATGTGGATAAGATTCACCAACAGGTTATCGACGATCTGGAGAAGATGTTTGCTAAGTACAAAGATCAATACATTCCAAACGTGAAACAGAAGAAGCTAATTATTCACTAGTAGTTAAAACATTTGTTACTATGTTTCTAGAAAATACGATCAAAATAATGCTTTATAAGCATTTAATAAAAACCAATTTACCTATCTTATAAGTTTATTTTATTTCGGCTGTCAAAGCTTTTTCTAACTGTAGGTAGAGATCGAATGTTTAAATAAGGCAATGTCGATTGGCAGCTTTGAAAAGCTTTGTTTAGCTAAATACACATCGACTCAACAGCTTTTAGTGTTGATTAGCGATCAATATGTAATCGCAGTCAATTTAACCCATGAATAATTTATAGAATGTTTTAAAATTTGTTTGACATAACGAATTTTGTAATTATATAGGGAGTTATATTATAACAAAACTATTAAGATTTCTTAACGAAGCCATGCGGTGCCTTTCATGCCATTTTTTTCCGGCCTAGTAAGTATTTTAAACAAAAAATAACAAAAATTTTATTTTCTACACCAACAATTTTTTAAAATATCAAAAAGAAAAAGTGTTTTTTTCTTAATATCCACTTGACCATATTTAACCAATAAAAAATATCGTGGGTCATTGTGTATATTCAATTATACCAAGCTTATGGTAGCGTTAGCTCTGTAGATTCAATTACATTTTAAGGGATCAATTTTTGAAAGTGTCATACTGGTTTAGCCCCAGTTAATTTATAAGTATGACAGTAAAGTATATGACTGAAAGAAATAAATGAAATATCTTTACAACGAGTGTTAAGCTGGTCTTTTTACAGAGATTTAATAGCGCTGGTAAAACTGGTCTACAGTTGTTGCACTCATTGCACTCTGTAGTAGCTTTGACAGTACATGCCTAGAATAGGAAATTATTTCACCTTGCTACTGTTAGTTTAGTATAATTCTTAATCTTCTTAACACTTCTTAGGATCTAGTATACAAATAGCTTTTCTTATCACATTGCTTAGTCAGATGAAATACTACCCCGAACATAGAGCGTTAATTCGATCATAATGCTCTTAAAGTCTAAAGTGGGTTATATTTCAGCAACCGACCCACACCTTTGTACCGATAACTGTGATTACCAGTCTACGATTGTAAGTCAACGTTTATCATCTTTATCACTCCAATCGTGAATTCCGATCGGCTCCAGGCAAGACCCACTGGTAAGTTGGTATTTGATTAGCTGCTAATGCGGGCACCCGCCGTCAAACCTCAAACCGATAAGGATTAGTATAAGTTCGATACAGGGCAAATTGACCGTCGCTGGTTTTCATATCATTCAGTCGTGGGAGAACCTCCGAAACAACAGCTGCTGGAATAATTGGACATTAGTGGAATCGGAGCAAACATGAAGATCGAATGGGCACCCCTTCGAGTTCCTCTGGAGCGCCGAATGCAGATTCTAGTTACTGCCTTGTTCACCTCCATGCTCCTGATATTATTATCCGTTTCGTTTTTGTTAGTAGCTGGTTCGCTGGTAAGAAAATAGTTCTAAAACTAAAAAAAACGACCGTTAAAAACCATGTTCTATCCCTTCAGATCTATGGAGGTCTTCTTCTGCGTAGCTTAATGCTCATTTACTTGGCTTATGTCTATGTGCATCACAAGAAAACCCAATCTGTGGTGGATGGCAATGGGTAAGTGAAAAAGTAAACACAGTTCCATGAAAGATAATTTAGTAACACACATTAATACCCCTCCAAGCTGGATGATAACACGCACCAACCGTTTACATCGCCACTATCGCGACTACTTTCCCGTGGAGTTGGTGAAAACTGCCGAACTGCCAGCGAACAAGAACTACATCTTGGCCAGCTTTCCCCACGGAATTCTGGGGTAAGTACATTGACAGATAGGCAATCTAATCGTTCAATATAAATAGACACTGATTTGGGCTGTAGAACGGGCATAGGAATCAACATGGGCGTGGAAATCTCCAAGTGGCTGGAGCTGTTCCCCCATGTTAGACCCAAGGTGGGCACTCTCGACCAGCACTTCCATGTGCCCTTTATGCGAGAGGTCCTGCGTTGCTGGGGCTTGGTGTCCGTATCCAAGGAGGCCTTGATCCGCATGCTCAGCAAGTCGAACGATCCCAAGCACAAGGACAATGGCGATGGATTTACATCAAATGCGGTGGCCATACTGGTGGGTGGTGCGCAGGAGGCAATGGATTCCCACCCTGGAGAGTACATTTTGACACTGAAGAATAGGAAGGGTTTCGTAAGACTTGCCATTCAAACGGGGTGAGCAAGAGTTGCAACATTTTGAAGGAACCCTACTCATAGCCCTCTGGTTCCAGTTCATCGATTGTACCCTCGTTTTCCTTCGGCGAGGTGGACATTTTCGATCAGGTGGCTAATCCTCCGGACTCCTTACTCCGTCGCATACAGAATGTGGTGAAGAAACTTACCGGCGTTTCTCCGTTGATTCCAGTGGGTCGTGGTTTCTTCAACTACACCTTTGGCTTTCTGCCATTCCGACGACGCATTGTCCAAGTTGGTGAGTACTACTTCTATTATGTTAATAGAAGAATATTTACAATATCTGACCTCCCTAGTTGGCTCTCCCATTGATATTGTGCAGAGCGATCAGCCCGATCCAGAGTATGTGGACAAAGTTCATGGACAGGTTATTGAGGCCCTGGAGAAATTGTTCGATCAGTGCAAGGACAAATATTTACAGAACCCAAAGAGTGCCAAACTGGTGTTTCAGTAATTAAAAAACTAGTTAGCCAATATATTTAATGTTAGTTTGAGCTATGCCAACTGCAGTTTTGGCTTACAAAAACCTGTTCTCAAGAATGCAATATATTTTATTATATAAATTTTAAATATTATAAAGAATTAATATAAATTTCACTTTATCAAACTGAATTTGTAATATTTTAGCTATGTCGGTTCAAGAGGCGATAACGCTCCATTGTGAGAACATGGCTCATTAGTGCATTCCACAAGTTAAATTTATGTTGTATGCAATTCGAGAAGCTGCTTATGAAATAGTTCAGCTCAAGAAAGGAAATATGCATGGTCATAATAGCCACCATATTCCAGTTCAATGTAATAGCGACTGCGTGAATCAGCAATTGTTTGAACGAGACACTCGCCTGATAAGAACGACACAGATCTGTTTAGAAAATGCGACAAAATAAAACCAGAACTCTTATCAAAAAACTCACTGTTGGGGCACGCACAACACACTTGGTATTTTGACTGTTGCGAACCACCGCTAAAATGTGTGACTTAAACGTAATGTTCTATGAGTAAAGGTCAAGAATGTTTCGAGATAGTAATGACTGTTGCCGGCATACGAATATAAACATTGGAATAGTACCAGCACCCACGATATATGTGATTCAGCATTCCCAGATAGGAAACTAAATGGTGGGATCGTAATCAAAATTTACAGCCACTCAAAATAACTATTAATTGTAGGTTATTAGACTGATTTCGTTCTAAATTCTGTATATATATATATATATATATATATATATATATATATAGATCTAACGGGCTCTTTGCAGAGCATCTCTGCGCAGTGACGTAATCCAACTTACATCGTTTGAAATGTCTAGTGCCTGGACTAAAGTAATTATCAATGACTTATCAGTCGAGTGAGGCTCTCAAACTATTAACGACTCTTACGGATTGCCCCGCAGAGAAGGGTCGCATTGATAAGGATAAGTACAACTGTTACACCCTGGGATTGTTTTGTCGCAGCTGGGCGATCGCTCAGTCGCTGGGAATTCGTCGAAAGAGTCGCTACTTTGCGTGGAAGATCGCTTGATTTCAACATGAATATCGAATGGGCTCCTGTTCGAGTTCCTCTGGCTCGGCGTCTCCAGACCCTTGTCGTGGCTTTCTTCACCTTCACTTTCTTTACGCTGCCCATATCATCCTGCCTCACAGTTGCTATCCTGCTGGTAATCTTAACATATTCAATTTTTTAGTTTAAACAGTTAAAAGCAAAAATGCCAGAGGTCCAGTATTCATGGTTATAAAAGACTAACTACAAGGGATCACAGTGTAAACTTAAAGGAGTGAACTCTAGTGTTCTCCATTGTAAACTTCTATTTATTCACTTGGATTCAATATATTTGTGGTTGAAACAAACAAAATTTAATTTTCACCAGTTTAAATATCTAAACCATTTCCTTATATTTGTATACATTATTTGATAAATTCTTATAAACATTTTTATTTTCTTTAGTATTATGGTGGACTCTTTCTGCGCAGTATACTTTTAGTCTATTTTGTGATAATTTATTTGGATTACAAGAGGAACTTTGGCGCCATGGAGGGCAATGGGTAAGTGCTGACAATAAAATAGAACAAGAATTCAAGAGATAATCACAGTATATATTTCCAATAGCTGGTTATTTTACCGCAGTGTTCGGAGATATCGGAGCTATTTTCCCGTCGAACTTGTCAAAACTGCTGAGCTGCCGGCAAACAAAAATTATATTGTGGCGAGCTTTCCTCACGGAATTCTGGGGTAGGCGAATTAAGGATCAGTTCATCGGTTCATCGGTTCATTATATCTTATCTTATTTACGGTCCTTCCCAAGAACTGGAACTTGTGTCAACATGGGCATGGACATCACAAATTGGCTGGAGCTGTTTCCCCAAGTTCGACCCAAGATAGGCACCCTGGATCATCACTTTAAGACCCCCCTTTTACGTGACATAGTGCGTTGGTGGGGCATGGTGTCGGTTTCCAAAGAGTCACTGGTCTATTTACTGAGCAAATCAAATGATCCCGGGCACAAAGACAATCGCGATGGTTTTACATCCAATGCGGTAGCCGTTCTGGTTGGTGGGGCCCAGGAGGCTATGGACTCGCATCCTGGACAGTACATTTTGACCTTGAAGAACAGAAAGGGTTTCGTCAAAATGGCCATTCGAACGGGGTGAGTAGTTAGTTGGAAAAAACTAGTTAACAAAAAACCTTTGAAAATATCTCTCTTTTCGTAGCTCATCAATAGTGCCCTCGTTTTCCTTTGGCGAAGTGGACATTTTCGATCAGGTGGCAAATCCTCCGGACTCCCTGCTCCGCCGCTTTCAAAATGTGGTCAAAAAGTGCACAGGAATTTCACCGCTTCTCCCCAAGGGCCGCGGCATCTTTACCTACAACTATGGAATGCTGCCCCATCGCCGGCGTATTGTCCAAGTTGGTGAGTCCCAGATTCCATTTCCAGTCCTAAACCATTTAATACCCCATCTATTACAGTGGGTTCCCCCATCGATGTGGTGAAAAGCGATAGTCCCGATGCCGTCTATGTGGACGAGATCCATGGACAGGTGATGGCGGCGCTGGAGAAGATGTTCGATCAGTACAAAGAGGAGTACATACCAAACTCCCAGCAGAGCAAACTGGTTATACAGTAACTGCAAAAAATGCCTCAGACTATGTGATTTTTAGTAGGATTTAGCAATCTTTTTTTAACCGCAACAAAGAACAGATCATTGATTGTTTTTAACGAAAGCGTATGTTTTGTTTTTTCCTTTTATTAATTACCAATTAAATTTGTTACCTTGTATGTACTTATATATACAAAAAGAACAAGGAGCTGGATTCTCAAATTTTTGGAAAACTTAACTTAGTTTCGGATTTGTGCCACGACGACCTTAACAACTATAAGGAATTTGTGCTACGCTAGGAAAGAATCGATCGCAGAGTTCGTTTCAAAGGTACAATTTCATTAATTTAGCAACAAATCAGTTTTCATTAAATTTGTATTAGCTTTTTCAGTTTTGTATTGTATTGAATTGTTTAACGCTAAAGCAATTGCAATATTAGAAGGGGAAATTCGGGGAAATATTAAGATTTAATGAGATTACTAGTTACTTGTAGTTGGCTTTAAGATTTACCTACATATATTCAAATATTACGAAAAGTATTCGTCTAAATATATACTTTTTAGAAAGGAACACTTGGCATAACTTGGATTCTCGATTTGGGATTTGGGATTTTGTTTTGTAACATTACTTTTTTAATTTTCAATAACAGTTGAGTAAGCCATAGATGGGTACACCATATGTGTAGCCCGATTGTTGTACTCCTGTAAGGTGGTTTTCATACAAGCATAACTTTTGAGTAGTCTAATTTGAGTAATTGCCGTGATTCTGATTATTGTTAGAGGGGCAAATTTAGTTTCCCCATAGCACTCTGATTATTTTTTTCTAAACTCTGCTGGTGAGGCAATACAAAATACATATGTAATTGGCATAATTGTCGGATGAACTGCCTACTACATGCATAGGTACTTTAAAGAACATGTCCAAAAACTATCTCACTTTGGTGTTTCGCTATAACGCTACTTGATTTCTCATTTTAGGTACTAGCCAGGCTGCCGATTGTGGTTTGAGGAAAGCGCATTTGTCGTTTATCTAAACTTCTTTTGGTTTTGGTTTTGGTTTTTTATTTTTTTTTTTAGTTTTAGGTTTTCGTTTCGTTTTGGATTTTTGGTTTTTTGTTTTAAATCAATCCCTGAGTGCATTTTACTTTGCATGTAATTGCGTAGTTGCTAAATCAACTGCTGGTGTTGGCTGTGGCTGTCTTTTGGCTCTTCAATTGGTGGTGCGCAGTGGTTTCAAAGTGGCTCTGATTTCTGATTACTGCCAGCGAGTGCCATAATTGATTCGACTAATTACAATATACCTATATATCTCACATTTACAAATATATACGTATAGCAGTGGCGTGCTATTGGCTTTGATTCTGGGTTTTTTGAGCGCAAACGGTGCATGGAAGATAAAGGTGACGTGTCTCGAGCTGGAAATCTCCGGCGCCTAAACATGATCATATCAAAGTTGAATATTTAACATTCAGTATTCAGTATTCAGTATTCATTACTCGTTATTCGTTATTCGTTAGGTTCTTTATTGGTGTTTCGATTGCTGGGAGGGCCTTACGGTGAGCTCTAGTAAGTATCTACAAAAGGTTCCGCAGCCTCATTGCTGCACTTCTCAGAGCTTCAAAATATTTGCTTCTCTACGATTTGACTTCTCGTTCGTGTCTGGTTTTGGTTTTAATTTATTAGTTGTGTATATTTAGTATATAGTTATGTATAAATACAATTGAATTATAGTACGTATGTGTGTGTATATATCGGGGGATCAAACTGCATACGCTTTAGCTCTAGTATTAATACATTAATAATACAATTTGTAATTGCAAAGATAACTAACAATATGTATACTTATTCATATATACTTTTCCCTTCCATAATCAATTATAATTTATCAATTTAATATTTAGAATAATCTTGTATATCCGTATATGCAGGGTTTCTAATCGAATTTCATTTTGTTCAGCATTGCTAACGTTTTTGGTTTCTTTTGGTATCTTAACTGGTTAACGAGTCATCCATCCACCCTTTCCATCTCCTACCAATAGTTCAACTTCTATTTTAAGCGAATTAACAAGGTTTGTTCTGCCGATGCCAACTAATTAACTAATTTACATGCACTTCATAAGAATGTTTTACACAATTATCTGGTTTTTGGGGCTGCCGATTTATGTTTTAGCTAATTGGTTTGAGGAATCGGGCGACTCGGCCACTCCCATAAAAGTATGCTACACAATGTTCAACAAAACTTGCGGCAAGTCAATCGATAAACGACAACATCGAAAGTTATGCGCAAGTAAACAAATATTACTTATCAAGAAAACAAAATACGTTCTATAAAATCTATAAAAACTTCACAATTCTGTGTGTATCTATATATATGTATGTATACGCTACGGTGGCTGCCCGCTGTCCTAGACAGCTACGATGGCCGCCATCTACGAGGCAGTCGGCACAGGATTGAAGTAATGCAGGCCATTGGTCTGTAAAGGTATCACAAAAGTCTATATAGTAACTGCAAGAAAATATGCATGGCCTGTTCCGACTTACCGCCATGTCGTACTCGGTGATGTAGGCGGGAATTTCCAGCTGATCCTTTGTGATGGCCGAGTACAGGTGCTCCACGCCCGGAAGCGAATGCACTTTGGCCTTGATGGCTGGCGCCATGAAGGTGGTGAACCACCAGGTCATCATCTTAGTCCAGAACGTGGGATGCACTATGTAGAAGGCCTTTAGGTTCTTCTTGTACCTATTACACATACGATTAAGTTAGTGAAAGTTAGTGTGGGTGAGGAGTGAAAACAAAGGGACTCACTTGTAGGGCAACACACTGTAGACCTCACGCAGCCAGTGCAGTGACGGATAGTTGTTTGTGGATGTCAGCGTATGGAAGTACGAGATGACATAGTCTCCTTTAACGATGGGATCCAGTAGCTTAATCAGATATAGCAAGGCCTAAAGAGCAAGGGAAATTAGTAATTGGGATGGGGAAATTGCTGAAAAGCACTACCTTCTCCAGGTCAATGTTCTGGGCGGGGAACCATTTGCCGCAGAACACAATCACAGGCCGACCCAGGCGGTCCACGCCGCTCTGGTAAAGGCAGCCGATGCCCGAGACCTCCGTCAAGTCCTCGACTTGGGCGCGACGCAATAGACGCTCGTACCTAAAAGGAAATAAACAAACAAAGAGTTAGTACCATACATATATGGGTTATTTTTAAAATAATCACTTAAAGAATCACTTAATTCTAAAGGGCAACTTTTAGTTTAAGCGTTTTTAATAAGAGTATATAGTCTTCAAAGAGTAGTTCTATTTTTAATTTTAAATATGTTATATATATTGTTACTAACAATAATAATTAGTTCTTATTTACTTGAGACTTTGAATTTCTTATGATAGTTCAGCAAAGACGTCAAATAAATCAAAGAACACAGTCAATATTTGTAGCACCTTTAATTTTTCTCAGAAATTTGATATCTTCGAAGCAAACAATTCAACCTCAGATCGATTGCAAAATGGATTACACGCATTGCTTGTTCTATTTAGGGTTCCTTTCGTTTTGTTTACTCTCTGGCCTTTGACTTTTCAAGTACTACGCATATAACAACTGACGCGGCGATTATGTGGGGTTGCTTGGGGGAGCGAGCAGTTCGATCGATTGTTATGTGGCGTCACGCGATTCCAGGCCATATAAGCATATACGTATAATGACAGCAGTCAATGCCCCACTGTCTGTCACGACCAGAAGCTGCTGAAAACTCTCCATGGCCGACTGCTTGAAATTCACTTCGCAAAATACAAAAAGCACTGAACATCATGTTTATCCGCTTGGCGAATTATAAATTTTATAAGCGTGCTAGGCCCATGTTTAGCTGCTTATTTCAATTTGTTAACTGAGCTAAAATCCGAGGTAAAAATTTGCCAGATAAAAGTAAAAAAATAAAATTGGAATGGACGATGAAAATGGGTCACCCAATTAATTGCATCTAGAACTGCATCTGATTGGCAAGTGAATTTATGCGCTCATTACCCATGAATCACTTGAAAAGTTGCACAGAAAATCGATATACTATTGGGAGGTACAAAGGTGTGCAAAAGTTGTGCTAAGTTGATTAACAACTTTCGACGCCACACGCCGAAATACAAACTTTCGAGCTGGCTAATTGAACACCTCAGTCTACGCTAAATTCGGACTAATGTGAGTCAATTCCAGGTGACTTAATGCTGTGATTAAACAGACAGATTTGGGATTGGCTGTGATGTTTTGCCGCCTCGTGCCGCAGTAAACTCCGGTAGCAGCAACCGATAAGCCTTTTACGACTGCAGAGAGAAACCCAGATAAAGATACAGATAATGCCCAAATGTGACGCATTGTGACGCAGTCTCAGCGAACCCATTCTCAATCATAATCTCGAAATTGGTGTTTGCCCAGCTAAAGATATAGATACAGCTGCGGATGCGGATTTCGTGGGTGGTGCCCCCTGAATGTGATTATCGTGTGAAATATACAATGAATATTAAAGCGCAATGCTAATCCATAGAATAAATCTCACACTTAAACAAGTGGGTGCCACGGAGAAGTAATAACATCGTTATTAGATCACATTTCCTGGCATCAAACACATTGCATGTTATTGTTCACTGGCACGTACGAAAAAAAATCAAGGCCGAAAGGTTTTATTTGGGTTCACTATGCAGTGGGTGAACGGTTGAAGGTTGGCTGGTTTAGTTCAACACTCAGTCAGGGGCAAAATGCAAGGCAAAACCAAAGGATGCTCGATTCCAAAAATAGAATTTGGAGCAACTATCAAGGGAACAGTACAGTTGAACTTGTCTAAAGCTGACTTTTAGAAGAGTTATGTGGTGGTAAAAAGTTAAACCCGTTTCAGAGGCCTTTTTATTAATTACACTGAAGTCGATTCCAAACAACAACTTAAATCAATTTTAACTTCTGTTTAAATGGTGCTTAATACTTGAAGTGCATTACTTGAAGTTAGTATAACAATGCTGTGTCTTAATTTGTTCCCAGCTCTCATGATTGCTTAATGCTTAACAATAACTTTAAAACATTTTAATTTCTAACTAGTTTTTAAAATTTGTTTTTAACTTTATATATATATATTTATTATAATAACTATAACAATTGTCGGATATTCGTTAAAAAGGCGTAAATTTAAAATCATATTGCACATAACACATTTTATTGTAAAATTTCATTTGAAATTTAAACATAAATTTTTAGAAAAAATCAACAAAAAATGAAAATCCTTATATTTAAAATGTGTCTCACAAATTGTATTTTTTATTGGATCGAATTGGAGCAGTACCACTGTAATGCACTCCCGCCCACCGTTGACGTCATTAACCCTTGGCGAGGACCAATTGTTTACAGCCATGGGGCGAAGCAGGGGCGGTGACTGACACATTTCAATACGGTTCACCCCACCAAGTACCAAGTTCCTAGGACTTTACCTTTCCTCCGGAGTCTCCATGAGCTCATCGGGCAGAACGTCGTTCATGTCGCCCGTGGTTTCTTGCATGGGACTGGAGCCCAAGTCAATCGACGTCATTCCTTCTAACATTGTCATAGTTTACAACGGTTTTCAAATGTAGTTGTAGTTGTTTCTGGTTTTTGTTGGTGGGTGGCACTATTTTTGGTTCCCCTTTGAGTTCGCCGTTCGCCTTTCGCGCACAATTACGGTTTATCGATTTTAAGTCAAAATAGAAATTTGGTTTTTTACAGCTAACTGCCCGATTTGATTTGTTCACCGCGGTTTCAACCCGATTTCGTATTCAATTGACGCAAAATAGTTTGTTTTTCCTTTCGCTAAATACTTATAAATAGCTCAGGGTGTTGTTTTTCTGTTAAATAATAAGTATTAGTTGGGCAGCTTGGTGGCCAGACTTTTGCGTTGTACGGAAGCGGCTGATGGAAATGCGAAAATAGTTTTTCTTTTATACTTTCAACTTTTAGGTCTGTGCGATTTTATGGATTTATCACCGATTTATATAGAATTGGCGCCCGTTGCGGTATATATATCTCGATGCACGTCCGTTCGCCGCGAGTGGAGCTTTTCGAATGAGCGAGTTTGTGGCGAGTGGGGCTGCTCTTGAATCTTTTTCGCCGCCCACAGCAGCCGCGAAGGAGAGAGAAGGAGAGACAGAGTGGCGCAGTAGCGACGACGCAGCAAAAGAATGCTCTCGCTTGCTTTTATTCTCTTCCACGTTACGATGCTACACAGTAAGAAAACTTAATGATGTTACATATCAGTTTGAATTTCTTAGACTTTCGATGCTTAAAAAATACACGAAAGTAAGACTTAATCTTCTGTAAATATTATTCACTCAACATGATGTGAAAAAATTAATCATTTTTGTATTTGAGGTGAGCATTTGAGCTCTTCTTTTCTCTGAGTGAATAATACTCTTACTGGGGAGAGAGTATAAACACTCTCTCATTTTCGGAGCGTGCGCCCTTTTGCTCCTTCAATGACAATCAGTTACAACACCAATGCCAAGAATAAGAGCAAGAACAGTTAGTGGCAAAAGCAGCAACAGCAATAGCCCAAGGACACCATGCTAGCGGCTTTATTTGCACTAATGTCAGTTGGGTCTAAAACAAAACTGTCCAAAAAATGAAATCAGTTCAAATGTTTGCGTTGTCAGTTGGCAGCTAAATGCGCAAAAAGCGAAGGCACGAATTCTATTTCGGTTCTTCCACTCGCCCACACTTATAAAGTTAGACGGTAATACCTACGTATGCGTGCAATGTGCAACATTTCCATCAAAATGGAATGTTAAAACAATACGGTAAACATGAAAAACATTACCGTTGACTCATACTACGCACATGTACATACATATGTACATATATTGTACAATGGAAATTGTTGATACATACGTTTTAGGTACGTTTCAATTTAATTTCATGAAAATACGATAATTTTAATAAAAAGAGCAGATACACATACATACATACATACATATATGGTGCTTCATGCTCTATCAAATATTGATCCTATTGTTTTTGTGTATGAGCCCAAGATGACCTCAGATTGCAAATAATTGAACGCACAGAAGAGGAAACGCCTGCACAATGGGGTGCATTCCCCCCGCACGCTTTCAAAAACCAATCGGCAACAACAAAAACTGGTCCAGGAAGCGGCGCTCACTTGTCACCAACCCACCCAATGCACCCCCCCTCTCCATTAAAGCGGTTTAATAAATTAAGTTGCCTGAGAGATGTTACGTTTAAATGTCTACAAAATGTGTGCAAGGCATTTGTGCGGTTTCATTCAATGAACTGCAACGGTGCGATATTCTGGATGTACTGCCACCGGCCGATCCGGTTACCAACAGATTCCCATTCCGAATTGCATTTCCACTCCGATCCGAGCTGTCATATTAATTATTTTAATTAGGGGAACTGACAATATTTGGGGGTAGTATGCATTTTACGAATGCGAAGCACAATCCTAATGAGACACTTTATTTTTTTTTCTGATAAACTCATCTGTGCAATTACTTTGATTCAAGGCGAATTTTATCTGAGGTTTAAACGTTAGTAAGCTCTTAATTCCTTATATTAATATTTAACACAGGGATTTTTTACTCTATGTAGATAATGTCTCCAACATTTTTTTTGCTCTTTAGAACGGATCATTTCACTTGCTTTTGTCACAGTCATTATCTCTGCTTGTATGAGTATTTGTAAATATTCATAAATATTTACCTCAAAGGTTATTTCACCACGTATTACGGTATTACATCTTATTAAATTGCTTAAAAAGCGAAATGCATTGATCTTTATTCCTTATTTACATATTAATCTGTTTGGTTTTATTGAAATAGGCTAAAGCCAGAGTAAATATTTCAATGAAAAAACAGTGTTCCACACAATGTCATCTTAATTAAAAATTAATTAAAAAAAAAAAAAGTAATGAACCCATTTTTAGACCAGCACCAAAGGGCCCGGCCTGAAAGCTATAAATATTTTTGTCCGATTTCACGCAAACTATGACGCCACAATGTTTCATATTCCCACGTCACAGTTTGCGTCACAAGAAAAAGCACACAAAACACTTGGCCAGTTCAATTAGCGTTGTGCAGGACGATGGGCAAGCACTTTCCTTACACCACTCCACTTTATTCCGCTTGAATTCAATTCAATTTGTGCCTTAGCCCGAGTTCCCGAGTTGCGTGCCACGGGTCTCTAAAATTTCGACAAACGGCAGAATTTACATAGAGCGGTTGAAAGAGGAAAGGCATTTGCTAGACGGTTAAGATATTTCCGGCATGCTCGAGTAATAAATATGCTGGACGAGGTGTTTATGGGCGGAGAAGGTGGGCCAAGCCATACTATGTGCCCTTTTGGAAGCCTTATAGGCTGCAGGTGTTCCCACCCAGTCAAGAAAGTTGTGTGAGGCAGTGCGGAGTCTAGTGCCTCAGCTGCTCAAAGGGGTAACTACTTAACTTAGGTTAAACAGTTGTTTCTGAACTAAAATTAAGTTGAGTTTAATTAATGTCTTTTTATAGCTGCAAGTTAAGAGCAATTTCTTGCAGACACAAGTTTGTGTTTGAGAATAACATTTTGGGTATAGCAACGTGTAAACAATTTTAATCAAAAAATTCCAGATTAGGTCTCTATAATGTTGGTTCTAAGTATTATTATGATTCACCCATTAAACAAATGAAAGCCTTTTTACTCTTATTATCGTTTGCCTAATGGCGTGTTTACGATTTCGATTATGTGCTAATTGCAAACTCTTTAGACAGATTCTTACGTGTAAATATGAAAAAATCAAAGAACATAAATTAGATTGATGCCGATTTATGTCAATGCCAAAGCTTGCAAGATAATCTTGTAATATTAATTGTAGAATTTTAATTTTAATAAGTAGCAAGTCAGACTTACCTTTCCTGGTGCTCAACCCCCTCGACGCCCTCGGATATGACATTCTCGTAAACTCCAGTGCGCGGGCGATCGCTGAGCAGGTGCTGCCGGTCCAAATCGCGCTGTTTGGGAGGTCAAAGTATTCCATAAATTAGCACACTCAGATTCGATCGAGGTGTTTTTAAATGGAACTCACCTGAAGCTGAGCCTGCAAACCGCTGCTATACGAATTAAGGCTGAGACCGTTCATATCGCGAGCTCCGTACTCCAGATCCGAGCTATTGCCCTCCATATCGTGTGGACTCACGTCTGAATCGTCGTCGGCTGGAATAGGGAAAAAAAGCTTGTTCAGTTTCAGAAGATAAATACATTTGGTGGTGTGTTGTGTTGAACAAATTAATAAAATGTAAACTTGAAAAGCATAATAAACGTTTAACATATTAAGCGACCAAAACGGTTGTTAGGTAGCTAATATCCTTGTTAAATAGGTAAACTATAATTGCATCTTTGTTTATCTTTTGAAGTGTAGGGAACTCAATTGTTAAATCACGGAATGTTTCCCCAAATAATAATTCTTTTGATTATATCCTTATTAAGCATAGGTCTACTGAAAATTAGTTGTTTTTTCTTTGTCTATCATTTGGGTCGTGGGGTCTTATGGTCTTTACACGAGAACTCAAACGAGTTGTTTATCATTCTGCGCTGGATTTCGATAATCGGCGCAGAGCTAACACTTTCTGTAATCGTGTCCGAACTTCAGCGCTTCGGAATGTGAGTTGAACTGAACGCCAGCTCTTGGCAAGCGAGGCAACAATGCGAGCGGTAAACGCACGAGCGTTGAGCAAAAACTGGAAACTGCCCACGCCCCCACGTGTCGCCCCCGCCATTCCTCCTCTTGTCGAGCACTCGCTTTGCATCGCTCTCGGGAGATAACTGATAACGCTGATATCTCGACTGCGGCGACATGATTTAGGCCCAGAATGGAACTTGGCCAGGACAAACACAGGAGTGACACTCCGCGTGATAAGCGCAGCAAAAGCAAGTTAACTAACTTTTGTTGATAAACTAACGAAACACAAATGCGCTAGCTTTCGCTTAACATGGCTTGAGTAACAACGTGTAATCAAATTTAAGGTGAGATTTACTTTTCAAGTTTATTTGGATAGGAAGCTTATGGGCAGTTACACTTAAATTACATATGAACGGAATGAAATTAAGAATAAGAATATCATAACAATTAAAAATTTTAAAGCCATACTCTACCACCTATAGCAGAAGACATTTTTTCCAAAAAAGACGTTTAGGATTGGCAATTTGCTCTAAAGATTAGCATTTACTGTTGACTCTGGTAAAATATTCTTGTTTTTGTTAAAAAAAAAATCGTTCTCAATAATTTTGTAAAGTTAAAAATCGGAGAAAATAAATTAAATCTAATTTTCAAGGAAATTTTGAACTGTGCAAAGCCTATAACTTAAATTAAAATTCGTTTTTTTTTGGACCCCCGTAATGTAAATTTATGTTTGTTTTCATAGGGGCTTATTATTTAATTAAAATGCATGTACATATATAATCCAAATCAGTTTTAATAAGTAATTAAAAAAAAAAAAATTCGAATAAAATTGATTTTAAAGTAGTACCTAATTAGTACCTAATTTATGGCAGTTTAACTGTTTTTTTTTCAAATTTAGTTCCTTGGGAATTTTTATCGATTTAAATGCAAGTCCATTAAAAATATTTTTTTTTTTTGCTCCATATGTGAAGATAACAATATTAAATAAGTAAATTCCGATTTTACACAGGATTGTACAAGTCAGTTTTCATGGTTATTTATACATTATTGTCCTAAAAGTATGCAACGAATTCAGAACCGATTTCAGAGCACTCGGCTTTTAGTCAATTGACATTAACTAACTGCGACATCGGCGGAGTTAGGTTTTCAATGCCAAAATGTTTTTCACTTTCAAATGGACTAATGACACATATTTGATTTGGGTTCTTGGAAAACTCGTGGAAGAAACACTGACAAATAAGATAGATTGTATTACCTAAAGTCTCAAAAAAAAAAAAAAAAAACGAAAACAGCGACTTTTGTCTGGGCCAATCGAATGCAACTACTGCCAAGTGACCCGCACACGACCGACTTTGCAGCGCAACTGAAGCCATAGAAGTCGGGCAGCCAGTCAACATAGCGGACCAGCAAATTTCACATATATTTCGCTTTTGTTTCGTCTGCTATTCACTTGTTTTCTTTTTGTTTCACTTATCTTATCGACAGTCAACCAAGGAATTGTATATACCTCATGTGGAATCATTGCCATGATAGGTGTCCTTATCATCGACAGTCGATTGATAAGCGGGCAGTGGGAAAACAGTGACGAAAGTCGCAATCTCGCAATACAATCAGAAAAGTGCACAGAAAAAAAAAAACAATCATCTTGAACTTATAGATTAAATATGAGCGAAAAGAAATTAAGAATAAGAATATCATAACGATTGAAAATTTTAAAGCCATACTCTACCACCTGTAGCAGAAGACATTTTTGGCAAAAAAAATTAACCTGAAAGCTTATCGTTACTCAAATAAATAAATAAATAAATTTTTTGATAACAAAAAAACATATGTGTTTTATATTACCAAATCACCAAAGACCAAAAGTGTATTTCCCCACCATAATTTCTGGTTGCTTACTCACCCAGACGATGACGCATGTGGACACTGTGCTGGGGATTGCGGATAATGCGTATCTGGCGGTCGGGATCCGGATGCTGTGGCTCGCCGAACTCCCCGCCAATGTCCTTGGGCAGCTGCCACAGGGCACTGCGCTCCTCCAGCTGATCCCTGGGGAAGTACAGTGGGGCCAGGACCTCGTAGGTGCCGCGCTCGCTGCTGCCCACGCACAATATCACAACCTGCAGCGTGCACTTGTCCAGATAGCGGCGAATAGTACCTGCTCGTAGCATAGTTATGATCGGTTGACAGATCTCGGTCGGGATAAATAATATATTCGGTACTCACGCAGGGCAATGTGGGATGCCACATCCGCTGGAAAGCTCTTCTGGTGGGCACTTATGTTGCACAGGGCAATGGTGTGTAGGTTCAGTTCCTTCGCTTTGCAGAGGACATTTCTAAAGGTGAGTCGTTCAGATAACATTTAAAGTTAATGTTAATAAGTTAAAGTTTAATTAATTGCAATCTAACGCAATTTAAACAATCTTTTAAAGTTACTTAGTTTAATAACATTTTTGAGCTATCCATTTTCCGCGGGTGCATACAGAAATCTGTTCTAACCAAACTCCAACCAAGAGTCCATAAGACTTCAATTCGAAAATAATAGAAAAGACTTCTGTAGAACTTTTCCAAACTCTCATTGTTGTGACCAATGAAAAACAAAACACTAGCAACTTTTTTTTTTAGAAAGCTAAAATTAAATGTTAGTTAATAAAATGTGAGAAAACAAAATTCTTCATATATAATTCATATTAAAATATGTATACTACACGACTTTATGCTTTACGTCACAGTTTCCTTCTTTTGTACATGCATTTCGATCTATCTTTGCTTTTAGATTGTAAGCTTGAAACTTTTTTTTTCGTAACATGTTATATATTATCTTTCTTCTTTGGTGACTACAAAGTGACCATAATCTAATTCGTTCTGGTGTGTTCTAAAGATTAGTCACTTGTTTACTACGCAAAAAATAAATACGTCTAATCGACAAATGACTGTCTCTATAGACAATTCAAACTAAGAAAACATTTAAAGAACAGCTGTTAAAACGGTGAGTCAGTTAGGTAAGTCTATTCATAGAGTAGCGTTTTGTTAAATTGGAAAGTACTAAAGTAGGACTAACTGACCTGTAGCAACAGTGTAGTGTGTTCTCGGCGGCCGTCTTGAACTTTTCCCTGTAGGCAGGTGCCACCGTATGCAGCACATACTTGGCGGGCAGATTGTATCCACGCGTGATGCGTACATCGCCAGTGCGGCATTCTAAGAAAGAAAAAGATTGCAGTCAGCAGAGTTCAATAAACAAGACCTTTAGGCCCTTACTAACCCTTAACAGTGGTGCTTAGCTCCTCCCGCAGCTGGTTGCCAGCCACGGCGAAGATGCGCTCCGATATGCTATTGCTTTCAGTCAGGGTCTCATCGCTGGTGTTTGTGATGGCGTCCACCTCCAGAGTGGTCATGTCACCATCCCTAAAGATATAACAAAGGTACGTGTTATAAAAGCGACATAATTAATAACAGTTAGTTAATAACAGTTAAGACTACTTCACAGATCGTTTTCAATCATTCTAATGGCGATCTTACCAGATTACGAAGCGATTGTTGACATCTTTGGACAGGGGGAACGGACTGCGATTGTGCCGGGGTCCCCCCAGATTGGAATAGTCCGTGATCGGCAGCCGTGTGTCTGTTTTCTGTGAGCCACCCCAGGTGGCCAGATTATCCAACTTGATGAGCTGAAACCAAGAGTAATGAAATGACCACTTTTCAAAGTATACACTTTGGAGTACTCACACATGGGCTAGAGCTGGATTCGAATGCTTTGAAGTCCACATTTGAGTTCGTGTCGAGACGCATTGCTCTGTGGGAATACGAAAAGCGAATCAAGTCAGTTCCATGCACATCACTCGGTTCGCCAATCAATCAGTCTTTAACTGGCTAAATTTAGTTACCCCCAACATAACCTGTTCTGCGCCGTTCCCATTTCGGTCGGCCAATTTGTTTACAATCAACTCTTTGTCCGGCTTCAGCCAGTTTCAGCCCGTACAATCTCGAGTGCGTGGGTTTGGGGGGCTATAAGCTATCTGCGAGTGGCCAGAACTCCGCGGATGAATCACGACTGGAGCCGAGCCACACCTCGCCCTCGCCAAAAAAGCATTTAGTTCGGTGTGTGTGCGAAGGCACCAAATGAAATCCATAAATATTTACATTCTAATTGTCATCGTTAGTTGTCATCACGTAGACGGAAGATCTTAATTCGCGGGTAAACACAAAAAAAAGAGCAGGGGAAGAGCTAAATACGTATTATTCAGAGGGTGTGAGTGTGAGATAGGGCTGCAGAGATGGCAGAGGTCCAATATATTATTTATCATGGGGTGAGAAGATGTTCAAGCTGGACATCCACTGTCGTAAAATATAATTGACTAAATAGGTTTAAGCTTAATATATACATTTGATGGTTAACATTTGATGCCTAACAGGTATTTGTACTTTTCGTTTTAGATATAGTAATTCTATTATAAATGAAACAGAGTGCCACAATGCCCTTAAAATAAGATAGTGCATTTCAGGTAGGCACTTCCCGTCACTGACTATAGAGTAATCGTAAGGCTGCTGCAGTGATGCCACACACTCACACCCTGCCCCCTGCTTCCACACCTGCTGGATGTGCGTCACGAGCCGAGTGAAAGGTGAAAACAACAGCAACAACAGCAACAACAGCAGGAACAGCAAAAACAGCAAAAACAGCAGCAACTAATAACGCTGGCAAGTGCAAACTGCAGCTGCGCTCTTAATTGCCATATCAAACGCTCCAGGGGGCGGCTCCCACGCCCACCAGTTGAGCACGGCGCCCTTTGCCCTTTCCAGGTGAACAGAACTAAACCGAAAGCGGACGCCAGCGGATGCCAGGGGGCAGGGAGCAGGGATCAGGGGGAGTCTCTGACCCAAATTGACTCTTTGGGAATCGAGCGGCTATATATAGTGCCGCACAGATCACGGCTATTGTCATGGATGTGTGTCGAGTGGTGCCATCCACACAATGCAAAACTTTCCACAGCCACTTGAGTAAACAGCGTGGATTTGAAGGTAACATGTATGTTATCTGGGTTAAATGAATGCAAGTGGCTACAATCGTAGTAGGGAAATAAAAGCTGATCTCAGCGTCCAACGAAAATGGAAAAACGTGAGTCGGTTTTGGTCACACTTCGTGGAATCAGTTATAAATGCAAAGGTCGAAATGTTGGTATTAACTTGGAATTGTCTACAAAAGCACAATTGTTGGTAAAATGACCAAACTGACCATCTACTGTTTTCTTTACAACAGGGGTGTTTCTTTAAATAGGAACACATAAGACATAATAGAATAATATTTATCTTTGTGAAAGTCTGCCTTTTAACGATTGTAAATTTTTAATTTAATACAAATTTTTAAATGATTTTTTAAACTTACTTTTTCGTACAAAAGAGTTAATAATTTATAGTAGACTTCTCTATGAAGATTGTAAAGAATCTTTCCAATCTAAATTGGCATCTTAAACACACACAACACACAAAATTGATAAGAAAGTTGGAAACAAAAAATATGTATTGCTGTAGCTTCCACTGTAGCTAATGAGTTCCATTCAAGGTATTCTGTATAAGCAACCACTATAACGTCATTTCATTGCTAGATCAGCCGGTAAAAAGCAATTAAGCACACATTCAAATGTTCGTAATGGGTCCCCGAAGATGTGAGAGGGAAGGAGAGTGATAAAGCTTTACGTGATCGGCTATTGATCGCGGGCCTTACATAAGAATTGTTATTTTCTTTTTTTTTTCTGTGCTCGACTGACACCCTGTATACAAGTTCGACTGGTCTAACCAGCATTTAAAGTTGACAAATATTATACTGCTTGTTTACTTATGTCCGTTTCTGTTGTTTTTGCAGGAATGTATAGTGGCTTACAGAAACACAAATGACGCCTCGACTGAGTTAGCCTTTTGATTAGCTTGTCCGGCTAACCACCCACTTCCACCTTCCCTTCTCGTTTACCTATAGACCAAATAAACAAAGTGCCATTCTCGTTGACACACAGTGAAAATAACACCGAAATTGGTCATTAACAATGGAATTTCCATTTTGATAAAACCATTATTATGAAGGCGGAATAATAATAAAAAAACAATTATATGTGCACACTTTTTTTTACCTCAATATAGATAAAGATCGAAAATAAATATCTCATATTTCTCAGATTTGCATAAGCATTTTTTTTTGATAAACTGTTCTCTTAAAGAAGTGGTTTGTTTTTTATAAAAATTTCATTTAGCAAAATATTATAAATATTTTAAATTTATTTTATACAATTAAAAAAAAAATTTAACTTGTTGGCTACTAAATTGAAATAAACGGGGAGTCACAATAATATTAAATTATGGATTCAGTTGGTTTAAAACTGAATTCAAAGCTCAGCTGGCTTTTAAGTACTTTTTAAGTACTTCTAAAACATTTTGATCAAAGATTAATGGATTTAAAAAAAATAATATGATGGGTATAGGTTAAATATAGAGGTATAAAAACATGTTTCCATCTCTTAATCGAAGGTTTAAGTTACCGAAGTGGCATATTCTTGGAATATTTTTCGTGTCTGCTGCCAAGAGATTTGTTTTAAGCTGCAGTATGTGGCTACAAGTGTGGCAGCCAAGTGGCAGGCTGGTCTCTGGCCGATAACTGGCATTGCAGTTATTCCTCGGATTGCATTCAGCTTGGGCAATCACAATCCACCCACTCCACTCCACTCCACCCAACCACCCACTAGCGACTGGCTGAAGTCCAATGGGCGCACATGTGATCCCCAGCTTTTCCTTCGCCTCGCCTTGATTTGTCTTGCCAGTTGGCGTGCCCGAGTCAATTACATTATTTCAACTGTGCTGCATGACATGATTTCCACCTCTCCTCCTGCTACTTTCCCCTGCTTTCCCCTGAGGAGGGGACTGGAAAATAGTGAAAAGTAGCAGGAGGCAATCGACTTAAATGTAAATATTGCAGGGCAAAGAGCTTCTATTGGTTTAACGATACGAAAATCTGTTGAAGGCTATTGGCATATAATTTGTTTAAGAATGACAGAAAATTGGTAAGGCAATACGAAGAAAGGCAAACAAATTTTTGTTTAAGTTAGACGACAAATTCCATAAATTTTGAAATCAATAAAAGGTAAAAACCTAGTCATTGCAACTCATTTATTGTCAAATTGCAGTATGTTTTACCACTACCTCAACAAGTCCAATGGTTACATGCGACATTATTGATTGAATACTACATATATTATGACAATAAATTAGATAGCAGTATTTAAATAGAGTGCCTTTTTCACATGTAGACATGCCTATTAGTTTTTAATAAACGTAAAAACGTCAATTCAGACAACTTTTCACAATTAATAAAATGAAATACTACCTAATATTTTTGTAGTGATTAGAAAATTGTAAAAAATGCAGTTGAAATTTTGCTGCCACTCTTTAGAGGTACTTCCTATTCGACCATGAAAAGTATGGGATATACTCACTCGTATGAGATTTTTTTGGGCTGTAAGCTGACTTGACTCCCTTCGGCACCCGTTCTCATTTGGGCCAGATAATGCTGCCAGCAAGTTTGTTTACGCTACACGCTCAATCCGCCAAACTGTTGCATAATAAATGCGAAATTGTCGCCCACATGCCAAGGCCTCTGCCGAGCTGGGCAGGTTCCAAGAAACGAAAAACAAAAAAAAACAAAAAAAAACACTAATAAATACACGAAATACTTGGCTTTTGTTGGCGTCGTGGGGCATGTAAAACTACAGGAGCTCCAGTAGCATTGGAAGTAACATTGGCATTACCGGAGTCCCAACGAATCCAACTGGGCTGCGCTTGGCACGGACCGAAACCGAAACCGAACATTCCATGCATTAAGTATACGCCGTGTGTGCGCTGTATGCTCAGGTTGTTGGCATTGTCCTTTGCCTTCTGATCTCTGGCCCCGAGAACAAGCCAGCCGAAAAATCCGGCCAAAGAGAAAACAGTGCCAGGCGGGGAGCGTTCCGCGTTCCGCATTCCGCGATTTGTGTATCTTCAAGTCAGCGTCGCCCAAATATTTGCCGTTTATATTTACTTTGGATGCGTCATAGGCAAGGTCTAACCTCGAGTCTGCCGCCGTGTAGCGTTCCAATCATTGGCTATTAGCCCGGCCGCTTCTCGGCTTAGTTTGCCGTGACGTCAGCGAGATTAATTTCCCGCAGCCATTGTTAACGGCAAATTGCAGCAATTTTCCAGGCATTATCTCCCACTAAATTGTGTCAAATTATCGCACAAGGCCCAAATACTAATTATAATCTGCAGCAGTCAGCTCGTTCTTCTTTGGATCGGATCCAAAGCAAGTGCATTTATATAATGTCGTTTGCTGGAGCATTAAGTGAATGGTCAAATACTCCGACAATGGTGCCATTCAGCGGTGGTTGTTGTTGTTCTGCCTGGCCAGCTCGAATGACCCCAATAAGCTGGCCAACTGCCCGAACAATAACTCCAATATAACGCGGACCAGTTTGGGGGGAAATTACATTTCTATTAAGGAAATTCCATAGACAAGTGTATGTTTATGTGTACACATATTGTATGGCGGCAAATGCTAAAACGCTTATTATTAATTGTCAGTTGGTGCTGGAATGGGCGAGCACAGTGGGCCCGACAGGGAAAATAAATTCTTAAAAATAAAATTGAAAACCAAACTGAAAAATCGTTAGCCAATTATGTGGTAAAATTCAACTTATCATTTGAAATATGCACATTAAATATAAAACTTTATGATTTATAGAGCATTTTTGTCATTGAAAAAAAAAATGGTATTTCTTGCTGTACTAAGTGAATAATTAACACTTAATGAAGTCATAATTGTAAACGTATATCTTCAAGATTGGAAAAAAGAATCTCTTTAGAGATTGAAAATAAGTATTCTATTAGTCGCATCTTTTTAGTGAAGTTATTAAATGTCAATAACTTTTTAAGGGATCCTAAAGCAATAGATTTAAAGCTTTTAAGAGCTCGCTGTACTTAAAGACTGTTTAAAACTTCAAGGACTTTGCCAAGTTTGTGGGATTTTGAGTAAACTATAAAGCGATTTTACGGCCCATTGTGACTGCCCTGGGCCATTTTCATACAGCATGATAATTGAGCTGAGTTGGCCATTGTACTATACGGGCATTAGCCACGGGCCCCAAGGGATCCGGTGGCCCGTTCAGCTGGCTGCGAAGGATTGATGGCTGTTGGGCGGGAAACTCTCTAACGAAGTGCGGGAAACTGCAGTCATATTTGATATTCAGCACAAAAAAATTGAAAATTGAAGAAAAGGCTGCGGTGGAATCCAGTTTTGGGGTCCGGTTCCTGGTCTCAATCAAATGCTTCGCCACTCGCTTATTTATGTATATTCGTATAAATTTCTAATGCATTCGCAGCCGATGTTGCAGCACGTACAAAGTGGTGGAGGAGAAACGGGTGGAAAACGGCTGAAAATTGGGGCCGCCTGGTTGGGGGCTGGAGGTAAATGTTGTCAGTGAATAAACCTGTCACTGAATGAACTTTACGAAACTCGCTACTAAACCAAAATCATAAATAATTAGTGCTATGGCCGCACGCCCTCTACAAAGCTGAGAAGTGGAAGTTGCACAAGCTCGGCTCTTGAAGGTTATTCCACTTTTTGTGAGTGTGTGCGCGTGTCTCTCCGTAATTGCTTGTGTATTTGTGTTTATGTTCACCCTCTCGTAATAAAAGAACGCTTTCTGCTTGCCACAAATAAAATCAAAATACTGGTTATTGTATAACCAAGACTTTGTTTTGTCCTGCTTCCCTTTTCTTGCCTTTTCGTAACTATTTTTCGAGAACTATTTTTGAAAAATGCACACACAACTTTTTTGAAATGAAAACACCAAAAGACAACACACACAGACACAGACGCAAGCGTGGGCAAACACTCACAGATACTGCGTACACTGACAGCTACTACGAACACCGTTAAGCGGGCGAAGGGCAAGGGGCGGTGGGCGGAGGGCGGTAGAAGTGAGATAAAAGAAAACGCGGTAGGCGCGGCGGTTATTCAGGTAACGCACTGTCAGAGTGTGTGTGTGTGTGGATTTTTGCCTGCCTTCGACTGTGTGTGTGTGTGTATTTGCAGTTCAAACTTTACGGCCTTTACGCACTCTGTTCGTCGATCAATGAATCAAACTCCAACTCCAGAAAGCAGCTTTAATCACTTGTGTCGCCCGTTTCGCTCAGTGTTCTCGATTTTAACTCCACTGCGATAGTGTGCGTGTGCCGTGTCCGTGTCGGTAAGTGTGTGTTTGGTGTGTTGCAAGCTTCAGTTGTGTGGCTCTCGACTCAAATCACTCTTAACGCCACCGCTCGTCTGAAATCCGCGTTCGACACTGAGAGCTTTTGGGCCAGCGTTAAACTTTCGACTACCTCAAAGAAGAAGTGTGGCTAAATCCAAATCACAAAAAAGCACTACTTTTTCCTGAAGCATTTGTTTAAATATTGCTAAATTTTTGCAATCACTCACTGTGCCCGTATTCCCTATCACAAGTTTACATTTGTTAAATGTTTATACACATTTTTAATAAGAAATGTTTTCTTAAATCACCGGTACCTTTAGTAGACCATAATTTATTTAAATAAAAGTTCATAATCTGCAAGGTTAATAATAATTACTTTTCTTTATAGAATTACTGATGTCTGTATATCTAAATTTCCATAATTAAGAATGCCCCTTGTTTTAAGAACAATTTTAAAACGAAAATTATGATACTAAAAATTACTTTCTACAGACACTTGACAAAAGCTGGCTGCCCTGAAAGTAAAAGCTTCCAAAAAGCTATTCGAACGTTATGGCGCGTATACTTAATTTTTTAAAGCTTTAGAAATAGCAATTTACTTGTTTTCGCAACGGATTTAACTTCACGTGTGCTTTTGAAACAAATTCTTTGTTAATAGCACAAGCAAATATGGTCCAGCCACTATGGGAATGGCAATTTCCTGGCCATTTGTATATGGCTCTTTTAGCCGTTGGCTCATCTGCATAGACTTATCTATTTTTGGCTCGCTTAGTATCTCCTCAGGCACGCGAAAAACTCTTTGGGCCATTAACAAGCTAATCAAAATGCATAAATCACCAATATACAAGATGCCGACTACAAAGTCGCTGTCGCACGGCGATCCATTCACCTGCGGCCAGGCCAATGTGTGTTTGTCATATTTCCCACTTATCAACAACTTCATGGACCCGCTCCGGGTCATATAACATTGACGCTAAAAACGCTAGACGGCTGCAGTTGGCTAAAAAAATTATACAATTACCCGAAAACACATGCGAATTAAATTGTACAAAAAGTGAAACCAGCAAAAGAAGCGAAAGCCAACCGGCTGCAGATGAAAATTAAAACGAAGATGAAGTTGTAGCTCCAGCTGAAGTCGAGGTTGAGGCTGTCTTAAGCCGGCTGTCCCGTTCCACTCCCAAGATGCATTTCGGTGGGTCCCCATCCCCATCCCCATCCCCATCCCCATCGCCATCCCCATCGACATCGCCATCGCCATAGCCATTCCAGTCCCCAACTCCGCTGGCTCATAATCGGCAGATGTTAGCCATAAAATTGGAAAGGAGGAAACAGTTGACCATTCCATTCCATTCCATTGGCCAACTGGTTATGGATGGCGAATCTGCCAGCGAACTTCTCGAACCCCCATGTCCAATGTCCAATGTCCATGTCCAAAACCGAGAGTGATAAATGCTCAAACGGATTTATATTTTTGTTTTTTGTATATTTTTTTGTATTTTTCGCTGGTTTTATACTTTTTAGGTATTTTTGTTTGTTTTTATTGAAATTCCTTAGATCGCAAGAAGCGCACAGAAGTAATATGTATGGTAATTGTTGTATATGGTATAGATATAGATACATTATTATTATTATCAATTATATATATAATGTAATATGTAAGTAATATTTATATATTGTTGTTGTATGTGTGTGTATGTGTGGATGGTGTGTTGTGTTGTGTGTGGTGTCTGCTTGTGGTGTGCTTGTTGGTATAATAATTAAATATACGTAATTAAGTATATATATTATATACAAATCTCAATGGATTGTTGATTGATTTGCTTGAATTTACAGTTATATCTGGTATATGTACCTTGTATCATTATCTGTTTATGTAGATTTATAAATTTAAGATTACACGCTAGATATTTCAAAAAATGTCCACTTCGCTACAGGCTTATCCAACTAACATACAGCTAAGTAATATATATGTGTATATCTATATATTTTATTGTATGGTATTGTATTGTATGTAAAAACACAATCCGCCCAGCCCAGTCATTAGCTTTGGGACCCAAATAAAAAATAAACCTTTTTCATTGCAGCTGGCAAAACCAAATAAGTCTGACTCTAAGACTCCCCATCGTCTTTACCTTTTTTTTTTTTTTTTGGAAATTTTTTGTTTTTGGTTTTGATTTTGATTCAGTTTTAGAGTTTCGGTTTCAGTTTCAGTATCAGGTTAACTCGTTTTAAAGTTTGCACTAAGTAAAATGTTTTGCAGATTGCAAATTGGAATACGTTGGCTTTGGACCTTGTCGAATATGCATATAGATAATCTGGATATATACACATACATACAGCGTACATCGTACATTATGTCACAATGTTTAAACTAAAGTTAATACATAAATTCAAAACACAAGTTCAAGGTTAACATTATACAAAAGTGAGTGATTGATAGACAATTCTCAAGGTTCTCAAAGAATGCACACGGAGAGGAAACATCGTAAACGTACGATGATGTATGAATGATGAATTCATCGTCATCGACACATCTTCGAATCATTTTGTTTTGTGGACCATTTGTCTTTCATTTGTTGTAAATATAAATATACATTTATGGTTGCATATAAGCATATATTTTTAGTCGATTTTTGTATTTTGTTGCAATTGCAAAAGGAGACTTACACATAAAGCAATCAGCTCTTGATGCTTTTCGAAGAAGTGTTTTTCGTTTCGAACTATAAATATTTGTTGTTTAGAGCGTATTTATGTATTACATATTTATCAGTTAATCATTCAAAATTATCACCCAGTTGGATATAACACTTCAATCAATCAATCATTCACATATGTTGCTGTTGCTTGACATACCGAAAATATTCTACAAATTATGACATTTCGTTCAGAGATTTTGTTTTACAATTTATAACACATTACTTTAAATTTAATTTCATTGTTTTGTGAATTGAATTGAATTTCATTGAGCAACTTCTGATACACCAGACAAATACATCCTCTACACATCCGAATCCTTGTCGACAGTTTAATTTGACTAATATTTACATATCATCGCTTTAATTTATCATTTCAGCCTGCAATTAGATTGTTGCTTGGAATTTCTAGACTGGAACCCAACACTCCGCCCTTGCTTACTGCACTTGGCATACAAAAAGGTCAATCCGTAATTAACAGGCTATATCATATGCATACGGTTTGTTTTTTTTTTTTAGGTTTTGTGTGTTTGTTTATTAAAAAATACAATGGTATGTGTGGGGGATACGTGGGTTGGCTAATCCAAAATTAAGTCATTACTGTTTATGCTTTTTGGGATTACTACAAAAAAAATGAAGAAAGTTGTAAAAGATGAAAACGATTTTGACCGAGGAAACAAGAATAAATTTTGGTTTTACATTACTTTTTTTTTTTTTTTGTTTTTGTTTTTTTTTTTAAGATTTTACATATTAAAATTTAGTTATCGTAGGCAAATCAAATTACACAAGTAACGTGGATGTTATAAATTGTGGGGATATCAATTAATAAAGCCAAATGATTAATGGTTAGGTTCGATTCGCAATCGTTTTCGCCCTTCTTGGGAGTCAGTAATAGTGGTTGTGTCTCTGTTCAACATCTAACAGCGGCTGAAGTTCAGTCTGCGGTTCAAACTCTCGGTATAGTTATATTAATAAAGTAGGAGCGTGTGTGTGCCAAGTGTAGTGGATAGGCTTTACAGTCGCCGGTCACATTGAGTTAGAGTTGATATAGAAAAGGAACAGTAAAATAGACCTCTGATCACACAGTTAAGTTAACAAAGAAAGAAGCCAGCCGAATGAGAAATGAATCAACAGTAAATGTAAAGTGCCCGGGGGCAAGGCAAGCAAACCCATGACCCATGGTCCTTCTCCTAGACAAACTGATGATGATGATGATGCTGGTGCTGCTCCTGCTGTTCGGTCACATTGAGGTAGGAATCCTCGCCCAGCAGCAAAACACTGGGCGCCGAGCCGTCGTGCGGGTAGAAGTAGGCAAACTGTCCGCTATATGTGCCCGCCGTCGATCGTCCGCCGTCCTTCAGTTGGTTGTAAACGGGCAGTCCGTTGATCTGCTGAGGTGTCAGCACCAAGCTGCCCGTAATTCCGCCGACTCCTGCTTCTGATCCTGTTTCTGCTCCTGCTCTTCCTGCTGCTGCTGATGATGATGCTGCCTTTTGCTTGGTCCTGCTGCTCTTCTTTGCTGTTCTTGTCATGGTTGCTGTTTCTGTTGTAGCTGCTGTTTCTTTGCCATTGCTCTCCGTTGCTGTTGCTGTTGCTGTTGCTGCCTGCTTTGCTTGGGTCTTGGCCTTGTTCTTCTTCTTCCTGCTGCTGCTGCTGCTGCTGCTGCTGCTTATGGTCGCGGGTCTAATTTGGTTTTGGACTTGGGTTCCGGGGGCTGTTGCTGACGGTGGTGATGGTGGTTGAGATGATGGTGCTGCTATCGGTGCTGTTTCTAGTGGTGGTTCAGTTTCAGTTTCAGCCAATGCATCCTCTGACCACTGTTGCTGTTGGAACTGTTGCTGTTGCTGCTGCTGCTGCTGCTGATGCTGCTCCTGCTGCCCCAATCACGTGCTCAGCCAGGTGGAGTTGCACGTGCAGATGGTGCTGGGGATCACAGGTGCATAGTAGACGCCGTTGGCGTAGATGAGTCCCGGCGGACCGGCCTGTATCTGTATGGTCTGTGGAGCGGCTGTCGCCGTCTGATCCGCGCTGCTCGTGCAGCACACGGCGGCTGGGGCGGCCTGTTGCACGTATATGGTCTGCGCCTGGCCCGTTGGCGGTGCCTGCGAGACAAGGGTCAGGGTGGCCGCCTGCTGCGGCTGCTGTTGTTGCGTCTGTGCCTGCTGCTGCTGCTGCTGTTGTTGCTGCTGCTGCTGCTGTTGCGCTGGGTCCAGGAACTGATGCTGTCGCTGCTGCTGCTGGTGCTGCTGGTGTTGCTGGTGCTGCTGATGTTGTTGCTGCTGCTGCTGCTGCTGCTGCTGGTACTGCTCATGGGCGTGCTGCTGCTGTTGCTTCTCCTGCTTGTTGAAGAGCACCTGGGCGGCCAGCGACTGGATGAGGTGCAGCGTCTGGCGCCGCTCGTGGCCCATCAGACAGACGGTAGACATCTCGACCACCTCGCGTAAATGCATCAGGTACTGATACTGCAGCGGTTCCTCATCGACGCCCCAGAAATGGTTACGCAAGTAGGCCTCCAGCTTGGTGGTCTGCGTATTGATGTCCGGGAAGTCGATGAAGAATCGCGAGCACATGTAACGCTCCAGGGTCTTGATGAGCTGCGAGTCGACGGCCTTGTAGTTGCGCACCAATAGATTGCAATACTTGAGCAGGCCGCCGCCTCGAATCTCCTCCGGCTGACGCGTTGAGATCAGTTTCTTTTGCAAGTGGTAGAGTGCCTCCTGGAAGTCCCCGTACACCGACTCGCCGACCACCGTCGGATAGAAGTTCTCCGAGATGGGCAGGGCGGCGCAGTCGTAGAAGAGCAGCAGTGAGTCCAGGACGATCTGGAACGAGTCCACCGAGAACTCGAACTGACGGCGCATCGAGTCGACGAACTTCAGCTCGACATTCTTGTGGCCCGGCGAGTTGCCCAGTGAGATGAGCGACCAGCGGTCGCCGTCATTGTTGTTGTTCACCTTGACCATCTTGCCCACGTAGGCCTCCTTCAGGGAGCACGTGTAGATGCGCCGCTTGCACACACCCTCGGGCATCAAGTCGAGCAGCGTGTTCAGCACCGCCACCTTGACGCGGTCAAAGACGCGCGGCGAACTCAGCTCGATGGCGAATATCAGGTCGAGGTCGTTGTACGGCTGATCCTCGCTGGCTAAAACATGACTAGCTGCCCCGCCGTTGAGACGGATGTCCTTAACTAACACCCCGGCGCCGCCGGCGTTCACCTCCGCCTCCAGCTTGCGGCGCACCAGGTTGACCAGATCCTTGAGCGTCACCTCCAGCGTGGGAAAGTTACCGCGTCCGTGGATGGCCACCTTCTCGTCCATGACGTCGTGCAGCTTGCTCACCTGCTCGAACGATAGCACGGCCAGCCGCTGCGTCCCTCCGGTGTCGACGCTCTCCAGCGATCCGTGGTCCGACGTCGAGGCGATCGAAGATCCGGAGCTCGGCGACGGCGGCGGTGTCTCGGTGCCGCCGTCCGAGTGGAATCCATCGTCGATCTGGTAGACGTCCATTCTGTTGCTGCGCTGTTGATGATATAACGGTTCGGCTCCGTCTAGTGTCCCGCACTGCAATTGGTTGAAAGGAAAACAATTCAGTTAGTACAGTACTGTGATGATGTTAAATAAGTGTGTATGTGCTACCAATGTTCTATTTGTAAAGGAATCTTTTGCTGGTAGTTTAATTCTCCCACTGATCATCTACACTACCATCGTTATTGTTATTGTAAAGTATATGGTTGGCTCGCTTTCGAGGTTTTCTACAGAACTAAATTTTGCAAAAGGAATTTTTGTGTGGAGGTGAAAATGTCGAGGTCAAACGAATGAAATCTGTTTTAAAAGTAACTGTTTGATTACATTTCGAGAGGCTAAGTTGTTGGCTGCCAACGGGCTAAAATGGTAAACTCAGTTCCGAGCGAAAATTGTTGTTTTCTACAAATGAAATTATCTTTAAATGGCAATTATTATAATAATTTCTATGTTTTCAATATGCTACGAAAAACTAAAACAATAGTAACTTCTATAAAATCTTGTTTAGAATATTGTTTTTCTTTTCTGGCTATAATTTCAGCAAAGGTACTATAATTTAACAATAATTTACTTCTGCTTGCTGCATTTTTTTATAAAATGTATTTATTATAATGTATATTATTAAATGCTCTGGTACATCGTCATAGATTGTTTGTTTTTTTTTTTTAAGCGTATACCCTACATGAACATATCTGCTGCTCTATTCTAACTTTATCTCCCTACCCTGTTTTTTCAATTTTTGTTCATGTCGTTTCATCATCATGATATTGTCACTGTTATTTATTTATTTATTTTTGCCATTTTATCTTGCCAATGCCAAACGCCGCCCGGGGGCTTCTTTTAATTAATTAATTTGCTTTAAATTTGCTAAATTCGACTGTCTGTGCACAACTGTTGCTGTGTGCGCGAGCAGCCTACGCGCTAGACATTAAATGCTGTGCTATTTATTGCTTATTTTATTTCACTTTTTTCGCGTTCTCGCCCAAATACAAGGCAACAACAAGAGTTTTTGGCATCACATCGAATTTGGGATCGTATCGTATCGTATCGTATCGGAACGAGACGAGACGAGTTGAGTTGAAAGTTCCGCGTTGTTATCGAGGCGACGTTTCTGTTTAGTTCCCCCAAAAATTCCCTATGATTCTATTCGTTATCCCATTCCCCCGACTTTTCGCCTTCTGTTTTGTGCCACTGTTTAACATGGCATGGGCTATGGCTATTATATCGTTTAGCTCTATCTCTTGTATAAGTTCTATTTGCGGGTGTGTGCGAGTTTTGGGTTCTCATTTTTATCATTTTGTTTGTGCGTTCACAAAAAAAAAAAAAAAAACTTTAATTTTCTGGCATAACTGGCCGGCGACCACACAAAGTATATGTGTATGTAAATTATACATAATATATGTATACTAAGCACAATATAAGAGACAGACGATTTGAGAGGTGGGGTGATGAACGAGTTAAGGAATCGCCATAATACAATTCAAATAGATTCTTGCCTCGCATGATTCACAGCGTGCTCGTACAGTCCACAAAAACTTAGTTAACCCCCGATTCCGATTCCGATTCCGATTCCGACCTGACCTGACCTGCCGATTTGCACAAGCCGTCACTCGCATGCAAATCTATCCGAAGGCCTCTCCACAACCAAATTATATCATTCACACGGCGAAACAAGAAAGAACGTAGAGTAGTGATGTCGATTTGGCTCGGTTTTTCACTATTAAAATTAAACAATTTTTAAAATCATTTTTCTTTTTTTTTAGCAACATATTGCTTTGAGCTTATCGCTTTTATAACTGTTATAGTTTTATAATTTGACTATTTAATTTGTGAAATTCTATTTTTGTTTGGTGAAATTATTATAAGGCTATACATTGGAGCTAGAAAGATTGGGTATTGATATGTCTGGGGTATTCCAAAAATCACTTAAAACCCCGGATAAGAAGGTATGTATGTATATTTGCATAGATATATAAAACAATTGCTCACAATAGTTTGGATCGAAAAAATGTAAGTTCATGAAATAAACATCTTTGGATTTTAGCTACTTTAAGACCAAATTTGAGCAACACTGCCAAAGATAAAACGCAAACAACTGCGAGAGTGCGAGTACGAGTGCATTAATTTGTGCTCAGTTTTCGTGTGAATTGGGTAATATAACTAAATTTTGTTTGGGGTCCGGGGTCGATTCGAATCCGCTTTGCATCTTTGCATCTTGAGAACTGCCGCGTGGCTGGGTTCACACTTTTTATATCAGGGTGGCGGTGGCTGCTGCAAAACGTGAAGAGCGGTGGAAATACACGGGCATTGTTATTCACTCAGTTCCAGTTAAGTTTGCCTTATTTTTTGTTTTTGCTCAGCCGGACAATTAGTTATTTATTAATTGCCATTGACGTCGACGCACAAGCACAAATTGCCGCTGCTGTCATGTACATATGTATTTATTGTAATTGTTTAAACTGCATTTTCATGAGGCAATCGAAATCGCTAAGAATTCGCCCTTGAAGATTTGCAGACAGGAACTTTAAGTCTTCTGCAAGGAGAAACTCTCTCTTTGATTTAATTAACACCTTTACGCTAGTTAGTGGTTTTGACAAAGTGTGAATTGAAATAAAATTTGATAATTTTTCGCTTAATTACTTTCTATAGTTTTCAGCTGTTGTGGGATTTTTGAGCACAGAAGACAAATGTTGGTGATTGTTAGATAAGTTTGGACCTAACAACACTATTTTATACTTAAAAACCCCTTGCCACCATTTTTGGATAATATGTTATAATATTTTTCTACATTCGATAAGAAATAGCGATGAATTTCACAATTGTGAATCATTTTTCTATTTAACTTGAACCGATTTGTGTTAGATTCGAAAAGATCAAACTTCGTAATGCATTATCGTCGGGGTTGTCATTATAATAACGGTGTTTCAGTGCCAGTGCAGTTGCTCCACTCGAACATGCAAACAGGTGCAATAGTTTCAACGCCTGTGTTTATCTTTGTGTGTGTGTTGGCCTAGACTGGTCTCAAGTAAAAGTGAAAATCGTTGTTTTTTGCCTTTTTCTCACTTCTCTTTCACGGCTAACGAAAGCAGCCAATAGCCCAACAATGGCAGAAAGTCTCTTATAGAAATAAAGAAAAGCACTAAACTTAAAGCCTACGCACACAGGAAAAAACAGACCGAAATTAAATCTAGCTGCGCAGGAAAAATAGATATTACCACTTTTTGTAAATTCTGAATTTATACACTTTGGGCCAGAAGGCCGAAGCTGGTCAAAAAAATTTTATAGCTTTTAAGCCTTACATAAAATTGAAGTAAGCAAGACCATTTAAATTGCTTATAATATTACAGCAACTTTTCTATCTGTGCACAGATACACGAGATCCAATTTTTTTTAAATTTTTTGACGTACCGAGTGTAAAGTGAGCCAAAACCAATATGAATTCCGTATGGATTTTGATTTAGCACCGCATCACCATCGAATAAGAAAAGGAAAATGAGGAGAAGTGGTGGGTGGCGGATTTGAGGGGGTGGTGCCCGCAATTGGCGCCTATTAAACGCGACTAAGCGACTCCGACTTATTCGCCGCGATTTCAAATTAACTCGCGTGTTTGAATCTGAAATAAATATCTGTTGCAAATTGCACACACACTGTGTTTATTATTTTCTTCAACACTCTTCACTTTTTATTTTCATATGATTTTTAATTAAAATTTCAGCTCTCCCACTCTCATTTGCTTTTATTTATTCGTAGTTCGCGGCAGAGAGAAAGACGACCGTTAAGTTGCGCGTTCGAAAACCAAATGAATTGACGTCGACGTCGCCGACTGCTCTGAAAAAATAACTCCAATCTGAATTGCGAATAAGAAACTATATAGAGAACGACAACGGGAGAGAGAGAGCGCAAAAAGTATAAAAGCTCCCGCTCTGCCCCATTCAGCTGACGTCACGAGGCGCTTGAGTGGAATGCCGTTTGAGTGAGTTTTATGCTTTGGGGGCTCTTTTAGAAGGGCACACACATATAAATCTTTAGGTTAGTCGGTCGATCTCTCTCCCCCTCTCTCTCTTTCTCTCTCTCCGTCTGCCTCTCCTTATGATGCACTGCAATATGCGGGTGTTGTTCGCTCAGCTGATAAATCGAAGAAGAAACATTGGTATAGGTATATATGTATGTCTATGATTGAGTGTGCATGTAAGCCGCGTTTATACCACATTTGTAATGCATTTTTCGGCTTCATTATTTCAGTATGAACTAAAGCTTAACGTAAAAAAAATACTAAATTTAATTTTTCAGAATAACTGATTGGTTCTATAATTTTTATTTAAATCACTGTTTCGTCAATAATTAATCTTTTTTGTCAATAACCTAACTAAATTTACTTCTCGTTCTGTTCTATTCCCGTTTTATGTTTTTAAGAAATGTCAAATGTTTTATGTTTTATAAAATGTACCCAAACATCTTCTATTAAATTTTTTTTATTAAATACTCCAAACTTTACGCCATTCACAAAAATAAAAGTTCAACTCAAATATGCCCGAAACCTAAAAAACCGCAGAATTTATCCTAGATAAACTTAAAGTTAATACAATAGACCGCAATAGAGAACAACACAAACATGTAAACAAAAAAAAAACCGAAAAATGAATAACAAAAATCCACAACCAAGAACAATTTTCAGATAAGCGGAAAAGAGCAAGACCACTATTGATAAGGCGGAATTCGCCTGCGGTCCCCGGAGATAAGTATTATGTTAATTGGGGAGACGACGATAGCAAAAAAAAACAAAAAAAGCACAAGTTATGTGAGTTATGATTTGGTACCGACACACAGCACACAATACAAAGCCTGGCAAAATAATCAGTCGCTATATGTGGGGTATTTATCTGATGTATAGTCAATATATGTGTATATATTATTCTCGTTCCGACTGCTCTGCTCTGGCCTTTATAATATCAGTAAGATGAGATGAACACAAAAATTTCGATGCCATAATATATGCAGCACAGTTAATTATATTTTGGCTTCATTAGCCTTACCGTTATTTTGAGTAGAATAACTGTCGGACGGTTCAATGTTATAATTTAACCAGCGTTTTGAACGAAACATTTTGCAACGCTTTTTGTATCATTTTGAAAGGTTGCTTTGGGATATTGCTTGATTAATGCCTATTCGCTCGTGATGGAAGCCTGAAAAGGCACAGCAGTAACATTGAGGCAAGCGTTAATGTATCTTGCAGATACAAAACCATCTTGCACTGCAGCGGCAGCATACGAGAAATATAATATAAAACGCTGAGAGCTGAGGTCGCAGTCGGGCCAAGCTTGTTGCCATTATGAATGCTATTGTTGTTGCCAGTTAGTTGTTAGCCGTATCTGTATCTGCGCCCGATGATGTCTTGGTGCGACGCGGCTCGCTTGTTTGGCAAGACGCAGACTCATTCAGGGCGACCCTGACCCAATAAGCCGTGTCCATTGCGAATGTATCTGTATCTCACGCTTGGCTGTGGATACCGATACCGATACCGAAACCTCAAGTTCCGCCATTCAGCAGCGCTTGGCCAAAAGGCCGAAACGAAAGTGTGGTGGCCAAATTCTAGCCAATGTCCCCACCCCACCCCCACCCACGCCCAGCCAACCGATCGATCGAATCGAAATGCAAATCGCCACTAATTGTTATGCCAGGCGCACTGGACAACGACGAATACCCAAAAGCCTCAGACCCCAACCCCCAACCAAACCCCTAACTAAACCGGTTCGACCGACATTTCAAATACGCATTCACTTCGATCCAACAAAATCAGCTTCGAGCACACGCGGTCAAAATCAGAAATCAGATTCAGATACACTTGCGTTTTTGGCATAGCTTCACATACTTCCAACCAGACTGAAAATGAAAGTGCCAACAGCGCCCAAGAATCTGGGAATACTTCAAATAAAACCTCATCGAAGTGTAGATGCTCTTAAAAAGTGTATATAGCAAAGAAATTTTAGAACTGTTTAATTGGAGAATCCTTATCTACAACAGTACTGAAATTAGGGTTTATTAAGTAATTAGGATTAGGAAGTTGTTTCGCCCGACTGTTGTTTTATAAATGAAAACTCACTTTGTGTTAAATTTTCCTCAACGGTCATGCCAAGGCATTAAAACTGCTGATCGGAAGTGCTATAAGCCCTTTGCCTGTGTATGAAAAAGCGGAAATTGAGTTTCTTTAAACTGAAATTTTCTTCCTTTCCTTTTTGTGTCTTTTCAATCTAGCGTTTATTGGTCTTGGCTTCACCTTTCAGTATTTGGTTGCTTCTTAACTTTCGGTTTTGCTTGTCTGGCGGCACCACTTTGGTCAGGTTTAATTTGCCTCATTTGTTTTCTGTGTCAAGAAATGGGGAACCGAGTCGAAACGTGACACAAAAGTGAGGCGTCAAAGGGAGAGTCAGTTAAATTTGATTTGGATTTGACTTGATTTTATCGAACAATGGAGGCTCTGATAAATTAATTCATTCGTAGGCTTGACTGTCTTTCTCTTCTCAACTTTTTACTACGCTCCGCGATTATGCAATCAAATAGGCCCATTTGCGACTCGTGTTCAAAAAAGTAGTTGAATAAAATTGGAAGCAGCAAAAAAAATTCAGAACTTAATTATTAACACAAACACAAATTACAATACAAATTGAGATTTGGCCAATTTAGATTAAGCAATTTAATTGAAGATCATTAAAATGGAATGAATTTAGAAAGTTGCCGCCCTGAAAACGAAAATCGGGAAAATTGTTTGTGATTAGATAATCGCTATGAAATTAATGGAAACCCTAGCTTTACTATATAATTCAAATCCAGCAAATTAAATTCTGTTGAAACCAAAATGACTGTTGAGGGGATACAAAAAATTATTCTTTCTGATCATATATACAGCTTGGGGATTTCATTAGTTTTAAGCTCAAATGGGGACAAACAATAAAACCGATTTTTTGAAAATTCTATAAAGCATACGACATTTGTGCAAATATTATTCTCAACAAAAATGTTATGTACACTTTTTGTTTTGGCTGTTATAATATTTATCATTTTTTGTTACTTGTTACTGCCTCGATGAAAACATGAGAGTTGCATAATATTTACCAGGAAAGAAAACAAAAAAAAGTACAAATATTCAGATCGTTGTTTTTTATAGGATTTTAATTATTATGCTCGACATTTAACTTTATTTATTTCGACTTCCACTTATTTCGATGATACTATTAAATTTGATTTTTATAGCCCTTTTCGTTATTTAAACTGTTGACTTAATCTCTTGACAAAACTGGGACTAACTATTATTGTTGCTTTAATTAAGTTGGATTTAATTTCGTTTTGCGTATCAACTGATTTCAATTAAGCGATAAAGTCAACAAAAAAAAAAAAAACAAACTTTCAATTGCAAATGCTGTTTTTGTTTTCGTTAGCCGACTTCGTGGCTTTTTGCGTAGTTCTTATATAGATTTTTTTATTGGCTTTGAAAATGTCGAATTGCTGTTCGCCTAGTTTTCATATCATTTTGATGTGCTTAATGTGTCTGAAGTGTTGTTCTCTGGTTGCTGGTTGTTGTTCTCGATACTCATTGTTTTCTAGCGTGACTTTACAGAATCATGCAACTTATAATAACCGCAGTGTGACGATGAGTATCTGTGTATCTGTGTATCTATGGGATACACAAACAAACACTCGCACAAATAGGCAGAATAGTTATGAAGTTTCGGCATGCGGATTTAGCAGAGGCGACTATCAGGGTCTTCAGTCGGTTTCAGGGGTATCAGAGGGGTCCAAAAGGTGTGTGTGCTTGCTTTTCCTCTACCTGTCTGTCTGTCGACGTGCCTTCCATCTATCAGTTAATGGCAATTTGACTCGGAATCAATTAAAATCGCTTACAACGAAACTACGAGATACTTTCGATGTGTGCGTTCGTTCGGCAGACCTTGAAACCGTACACCATATACACCATATACACCATATACTCCCTACAACCGCCGACCTCAACTCCCTTTACTTTAGCTTTTGAAATTTGGTTGCCACAGTGGTTGTAATTAAAATTGATAAATGACTTCGTGCCACTAAAACTGTTCTTTAGCCACTATCAATTGCTTCCTGGGAATCGCATCTGTTGTGTTCGAGCCAAGTTAATATATGTATCCATATAAGCACTGACAAGCCAGGTGAAAATGAATACAAAAACTGTTGGGGATGCACTTCGAGAGCACGTCGAGACATGCAATCTACTCAAAATTGCCATTGTTTATTCTAAACTTTTAGAGATTTAGAAACAAATTATCTACCATTTCCATTCATTTTAAAATGTGAGTATCGTGTGAAACATACAATTAATTTTATTAAAATTTGTCCTTATTACTTTTTAAAACTAAAGAATACATTTCAACAATTTTTAACCTCTTTTTATTATTACCTAGCACTCTTTTTTCCTACCACAAACAATGAGGTATCACTCTTACTTCCGTTGACGCCACCAAAGAAGTTAACCGCAAAATAAATATTTCCGCTGGCGAAATGATAACACGAAGTCGGCGAAAAACCTAGCAACTATGTAGAACATGCCAGGTAAGCTGAAAAAATGTCAACTGAAACAATCTGTATCTATATATACATGCGAATGATATATAAATAGGGTAAAAACGGTTGTATCTACAGTCGGCGATTGTGCCAGATTCAGGTGCGGATTAGTTGGCTTGTTTAGCACGAATTAAAAGTATCTTTTTGGCTGTTGCCTCTCCCACTCTTGGGAGAGTGGCATGCCCCCGCATGATGTGATATAGATGCGGGCTTTTAATTGCTAATTGCATTTCTCGAGCCACAAATAAATTGATCAGAAGCATTTGCGCTAACGTGGGTTGGCATTGATGATGGGCTGGACGGTGACTAAGCCACCTGGGATTTGCCTGACGTGTTGATTCACTGCTTGGCTGCTAACTGGGCTCGAAAACAAGGCAATTAACTGATCGCGCGCCGGGCCAAACAAGTCCAACAGCTGATTTATGTTGCCTCCGCTAAGTGTCCCTTAAGTGCTCAAGATTTGGGCCATGCATGAATTCATTTAAATAACAATTTAATAATCGCCGTTTTTTTTTTTTTTTGTTCAGCTTCAGCTTACTTTGCCACCATCCCATCCCGTCAGCGTGCAAAAGTCGCCGTCGGTTTATTGCCCCGAAGGCGCTTACATACTTTATTTATATAGTATGCAGGCGGGCGGGCAAGTACAATGAAAACAAAACGAGATGGCAGAGAGAAGAGACTCGGCAACAAGTGAAATAAAATTAAACTGCTTGCACAAACAAAATTCAGAAATTTATTGCTTATTACATCTTATGTACAGTACACTGGCTGGTAAAAGTATACGTATCGCTGGCTTATCATCAATCACCGCTCAGCTCAGATGATGTTCCAGATGATTGAGGTTTGAGTTCCACTGCTGCGGCCAGCAGCCAGCACGTGCAAACCAAATCGTCTTAGCAAATGGGCTCAACAAATCACGATCGCACTACACTGCAATCAACTGCGATCTACAATCTAAAATCGAAAATCTACGATCCGTTATCTGCATGCACTGGACCCATTGTGAAATTTTCATTCAACCCGTGCTGTAAATCTGGAAATCTGGAAATCTGGACTTTTGGAATTTGCTGTCCGAGTAGTTGACCTGCTGGCCAGTGTCTGCCCTTTTGCGCCGCTCAACTTTTGGGTTTCTGTTCGATTTTCAAATTTTGTAATTTCACTTTCTTCGACGTGACAACAACTCTTGACGGCTACGTGGCTGCCATTTCAAGCGGACCATTAAATAAAATCTATTATGCAACTGGGCAAAAAAAATAAAAATGAAGAAAAGTGTAAATTCCATTATAAATTTAACGAAGTTACGTCCCACAAGCTCCGAAATCTTTTTAACTTTTTAATGGGAAATAAAATGCATCTGCTAAGCCAAAAAAAAAAAACATTCGGGTTTTTCAATAAGTTGAATCCAATCTAAGCCTTTTAAAACATCGTATTATTTTAAAAATAGAACACAATTGGTAAATCCAGGATGAGTTTCCCATTAATGAACAAAATAAATTGAACTTTTCGGCTTATGATAGGTAAAAATTCAATTAAAGATCCACCAATAATTACGTCATTGGGCATGCTCTGAATCTCTTTAATTTTATCAGATCATGTTAGTTTTTTAATTTGTTTTTTTTTTTTTTTGGCATATTCTTGATTCTGAAGTGCGCTGTTGATTTGCACCGATGTGTGGGCATTCAAGTGCGAGCTGCGAAATCTGCCTATTAGACATGAGTCGATGCCTTCGTTTGGTTTTTGCTCAGCTCCACTCGAGTGCGCAGCCATCAGGCGGTCGTCAAATCATCAAATAGTAATAAAAATAGAAACCCGATTTCAATTATAGTTCTCTCTCGACGAGATACATTTGATGCGCTTGGCCGGGCCAGAAGCGTCTTGAGTGCTGGAGCTGGAGCTGGATCAGGGAATGAGTATGCTACGAAAGGTTAGTAGCAAGCAGCCACTGAAAGTTCGTTCAACGCTGTATTGTATATGTATCTGTATCTGTATCTGTATCGGTATCTGTATCTGGCAGATACTCGTACTTCGGCTCGCTTCGCGACTCGTTTCGCTTCGCGTTGCGATTTTGCGTTGCGCTTTAGTTGGTCTCTGTGTCAGTGGAACTCTGAAATGCCACCTTGCCTCGTGTAACTGTGGCAATGTGGCAAACATTCTGCGATGTTGCCGCCGTTGCTGTGGCTGCTGCTGTTGCTGTTGCTGCTGCAGGCAATGCTTCGTTGCACGACAGCAAAACAACAGCAACACAACAGCAACAACGACGGATTGGTTTCAACTTTTCGAAAAAGTGAAAGGAGTTCCAAACATTTGTATATTTACCATTATTATTATTCACTTTGAAATTTCATTTGGCATTTATGTTGTGAGCAACTGCCGCCAGCAGTCTGCAAAAAGAACCAAATGGAGGAGTTGACCTGCTGGACTCCAACGGAGATCCCCCAGTTAGTGGTGAAAATTACTGGAAAACAAAACAAGGCTTTTCACTTAGCAAACAACGGCTACAAAAGCAAAGCAAAGCAAAGCAAATCAAGAGCCCAACCCATAGCCCAAACAAGCCGCAAATTGTTGCTGCTAATGTTGTGGCAATTGTTCATGTGTTTGCCTTTGCGTTTGCCTTTGTGTGTTGTACAATGCACTCGAGTCATGCACATGAACATGCACATGCCAAAGCGTTGCGCCACCACAAAAGCAGCAGCAGCACCACCACCACCATTACCACCATCACCACCACCGTGGCTACATGGCAATATAGTGCTGTGGCACCACCGACAAAATAAAGACAGAAATAAAAACAAGCATCTGAGAGCCAAGAGACGCGACTTAATCTAAGACAACTGCAACTGCAAATGCACCTGAAACCGAAACCGAATACGAAAACGAAACTAAACTGCCGACGAGCGATGCAGCGTGAGTTGTGAGATCGAGATCTGTTGGCCAACTTTAAAATATGCCTTTTTTTGGGGACCCCAAAAATAAAGCCGATTCACGACTGTTAAAAATAAATTAGCGGATAAGAAGCGATAAAGAAAAAGTAACGCAAATATTTTATTTGTAATATTGAGCACATAGAAAATATTAAAATGTGTGTGTCGATGTTCGGCATTAAAAAAATTTTGAGTATGCATCTATCATTTAATAACTGTATTAGCTATAAGGTTATATTAATAGCTATTATTATTTTAATAATGCCTGGTATGCCAAAATAAAGACAGAATATTTTTGACCCAAAGCAAAATAGATTTTAGGAATTAGATAACCAACAGATAAAGTCTGCACTAATGGCAGGAACCCCTTGAAATCCATATTATGTTCAGCATATTAAATTAAATGTAATAAAATTCTTCCAACTAGACCTAAACTTGTTCATATCGAGCCAACTTTTTGTATGTGAAAGCCACAGAGGAGGCACTGATGAAACTGCAACCAAAAGCCGCAGCAAACAGAAATTTCATCTGCACTTTTGCGGCTGGTGGAACTTCTGTGTGCAATCGCAATGGCCATTGCCACAGCAAGTGCAACTGCCACAACTCCAACTGGCATTGCGAGTGCAACAAAGTATCTGTGACTGGCTGCGTTTTGCCGTTTTAAGCGTGAAAGTGAAATCTTTTTTTAACCATTTTTACTTTTTGTTTTGGATTTTGTGCAAACGCGCTTTTCTTCGATTTCTGTGTGGTCAAACAGAAAAGTGTTTCGGTCTCTTCTTCTGGTCAGTGAACTTTGTGAAAAACAGTCGATACTTACACAATATCGACAGCGATAGCAATGCCGATAACGATGATGGTTTCGATATAGAAGCTTACCTGCAAGCAAAAGAAATATGTCGAAAGGTTAATAAAGAAGACGGATTTATTATGCATACGACAGATAAACGTGTCGCCACTAAAATGGTTCAGAAAATAGAAAAGAATATTTAAAAATATACAAAAGAGGGGAAATTCGTCGGCGCTTGGCAACCGAACAAGAAAACAACATTCAAATTAGATTCCGCCAAGGCGCACCATTTCTTTCAATTAATTTAGCCAATAATGTGAAATCTCGGCTGAGTGTACCCATGATTTTCTAGAGATTTCGGATATTTGTACAGACCCTTTACTGTACCTGAACAAAACCAAAATTGTCGCATTCTTGGCCAATCTAGGGCAGCATTTGTGCTCTACATTCGGCCAGTTTATCTGTGTCTATATTTGTTTCAATATTATACTCAATTTATTTTTCTCTTTTTTAATTTAGGCTCTCACATGCTATTTAAACAGCTGAAAGTTGTTCATATTTGCCTTGTTTGGCATTGTTTAAAGGCGAACAAAGCGAAGCACTCGAAATGGGAAACTATGGCAACGTGAATATAGGTATAGTTTACACCCATTTACCTTGTTTACGTTTAATAATTCGGGGCCCAAAATAGCCAGACAACAGCAGGTGTAAAGCCCGTAGGTATCTAGTATATCGTATCTAGTATCTAGTATCTATCAATGCACGAGCATTTCGCCTTAATTCAATTAGCTGCGTCTGTCCTTAACTTGAACGTATCCATTTTTAATTGGAACGGTGCAAATTTCGCAACTGCACAAACACACATTCGGTGGGGCCAATCTATATATAATCAAAGTCAAAGATATATAGACATATGTGCATCTAGTATCTGAATGTATGTAAATGCATAAAGCTCAAAGCTCGTTCGGATCAGATCGGTTCGGTTTAGTTTTAGTTTTTTGTGCATGAAATAAATGCCGATAGGCCGCCGTCCGTCCGTCGACAGCAACAGCAACAACAACAACAACAACAACAACTACAAATACAAATGCGACGGACAACGAACGCAGTGGACGACCTTCGCCGTGTGCGGCATACAACGTTGTTCGCTGAAGGTTGACACTCAATAACAACAACAATAACAATAATAGCAGCAACAATAGCAACAACTGCATCAGCAGCAATAACAACATTAACTAGAGCACACCAGCAAATTATCAAAGTTGATTGCATTCCAAAAAGGGTTTTGTTTTACCGTCTTGGAGTTGCCCAATGCAACTTTGATTAGACGACTCATGCATAATGGAAATTATGTTAAAGCCCGTGTGCCAAATGCAAACGAGAACGGATAGATTCCCTCCTCAAAATAAACGAAATGGGTTGATATGCAAATGGTTTTACATTGGAAAAATAGGTTAACAAATGTTAAAGCGCTATGTAGCGCAAGGAGATTGATGAAAATCAAGAGAAAGCTTGAGACCCATGTTAAACTGAATAAAATATCTTAAATATTTAATTAAACAGAGTAGTTATCTACCATCACTATACAACTTTTTTAAATGTTTAGTTAAGAACAAGCTATATATTAGATCAAATCTGCGCACAAAGGTTTGAGAGAATGATCACAGCCCCGAGAAAATATACATAATTATAAATAATTATTGTATATTTCTAAAATATTTAAAATTGTATTGTCTTTATTTAAGGACAAAATATTAAAGAAAATGTTTTATAACATGTATGGGAGCAAACATTTTATTCAAACCTCTTTTCACTGCACGGATGTTTTTTTTTTGTTTTATTATAAGAAATTAGAATTTTAAAAAATTAAATGTGATTAAAAATATTTGGATAAAAAGATAAATATTTAAAAAGGGTATTCAATACTTCCCGTAAAGATAAATGTGAAACATAAATAATACGGCTGTAGTAAAATCCTATTAGTATTGCTAAAAATCTAAGATAAGAAACCTTAGTGCTACTCTCGGTTATAAAAGTCAACACCCCCATAAGTTTCCCTACTCCGCGGCAATCAAAAGAATTATTCAACACGCAGTTTTATTACACGTTTGCTTGTCTATCTGCATCATTAAGCCAAAACGTTTTTTGCTGTTTTCGGCATGATTTCTGTTATTTACAAGTCACGAAGTCGAGCCACGTAAACTGCAATTAGGCTGTGGCAACAGCTCACCTGGTCAGGTGGGTAACTGGCTTCAGATCCTCTCTGGAAGACTACAAAGATCACGTTCCTGGAGGGATAAATCAAACGCCCCCACAGAAAATGGGGAAAGAGCTCTTCGAGTTGCATAATTAAACTTCTGGGGATCTGATTGTAAATAGACAAGCGCGGCATAATCAGCTTACGTTCTGTGAGCCACGTTCTGGGCTTGGCCCCCGTAATTAATATCTCCGAGATAAGCAAACACACTTCACGGATTTGCCCTGGAGCGGGTATTATTATGTTGTTCGGATTTTGATTCGGACTGAAACTGCTCGCAGCTGAATGGGGTCAGAAGCCAGCAAACTTCGTAACGGAGAACGGGTCGAGATACAGATACATCAGCAACTCAGGTAGATGGCGGCTGAGCTTGGCTAATTTAAAGTCAGGTTATTAACCTCTGCAAACGAAAAAAGAAAATAATAATAACTGAAGCTCGCGTGGTCAACTAAATAAATATGTGCCAGATATTTGCATGTGGGCACAAGTAGAAGTCGATTATCAATTCCGACGAACAACAAGTGCACTTGATCATCGTCATGGAGGGATTAGACGGAAACATTGTTGTCATAACAAACAAACACGGAAGGCAAACAAACTCCAAACTGTTCAAACACAAAAAAAACAGAAGATCTACAATTTTTTAAGCTCATACTTCATTTCTAAGCACCCAGCCAAGTATCTCCTATTTACCTCCCCCCACTTTTCCCAACACACTGTTTACATAATTTCTTTCATCGAAGCTAGTATCAAATGCGTCTTTAGCCATGTAGACAGAGACGAAAAATTTAAATTCCAATTCAGGTGACACAACGTGAACAAACTACAAACAGACGAAGACATTGCGCCAAGTGTTATATATAATGTAATGTAATTAGTGAGGGTTGCTTCAGTTGTTGGATGTTTTAGCTTCGTCAAATGTAATTTGCGTTTGTTGGCCTACCTACACGTGACCAGACAAACGCTGGCCCAGACCAGTGAAAGAAAATACGAAAAACAGACCAAGTCCAAGTCATGAGGTTTCACTGCAGCCACTGAAAAACTAAGCCCGAAACCGAAACTGACGTAGCTGTGAACCCGGATATGTGTTCGGACATATACCCTCCTGTATATAACAAGCTTGTGTGCAGACATTATGTATTGGAAATCGAATTTGAATACCAATTTCTAATTCCGATTCCAATTTAAAATTCCAAGCCAAAGGCAGCCATATGCATTGCATTCATTTGAATGACGTACGCGAACTTAAGTTTTTTACATGCCAACAACATTGCAGAGCACTACGCAATTTCTCGTTTATGGAGTTTTGTAAACGAAAATTTATTAATAAGATCTTTAATACATTTTAAAATTCATTTACCAAATTCCTTTTTTTGGAATATTAACAAAATATTTTAAATTAAAAATTTAAATTTAATTCCAACTTATAAACCCCGACATTGACCAATCCTTTTTAGATTTTAATCAATTATTAATTTACTAAGTCGAAAAAAAAATTGAAGGATCACTTTAAAGTTGTGTTTTTATCTTTTCATCAATACCTTTGAATAAAATGTATTATTTGGATTATTATTTATTAAAGACCACTTTGTTAAGAGTACAGTTTTTTTTTTTTTTTCATATAAAACATTTCGCATTATTTTTAAAATGTGTAGAAGGCAGCTCATGACCCACTGTTTGACGCAACCGAATTTCTTAGTCTCCTATTTACAATAATCAATCACCCAAATTCGCTTTGATCTTGATCAACATCTGTGGCTTCACTTATTTCTATCGAAACATCTGTTGCTGCTTCTTATTTTCATACAATGAAATTCAACACAAGAATAACAACGATAATCATTGCGAATTCTTCAAACCTAATGGGCCAAAACCAAGCAACAGCAATAAACAGTTGAGAGAGTCGAATGCCATAAACGCACTTAAAAATACATAAAACAAACAAAACACTTTAACGAGATTTGTCAGCGACGAAGGCGCGTTACAGATACAGATACAGATACATATACGAAATAGAGATACAGATAGAGATGGATTTTTGCGCATTTCAGTTTCGCCATATGCTACATGCAACGTGAATGTGGCGGGTGGAGAAGTGGAGTGGAGTGGAGTGGCTTGGCTTGAAAGGGGGGGATTGGAGTGGGCGTGGTCTTGACATTTACCTTTGCATTGTACGACTCATGCCGATTTTCCGGTTTCATAAGAATGCTGGATGCGACGAGCGACAGGATATATGGGCAAAAATATAACAGCACTCCAGATGGTTCTGGTTTTTACGAGAGTTGTTGGCAATTAATTCGGCTTTTTCCCCTCGTTTTCGTTTTCAATTCCACTTTTTCTACTTTTTCTTACTTTTTCTACTTTTTCTACTTTTTCTAATTTTTCTGGTTTTTAGACACTAGACACACGCGCACTTGGGAAATTTCTCTTGTTTGGATATATATGTTATTTGGTTCACACACGAAACAGCGTTAGCAACATATGGTCCAAAAGGTAGTTCAGCTTGGGTGTAGCCAGGCGAACATATGTTGGCTCTACCACTCGATGTAGGCGCTATGGAGTGGGTGGTTGTGGGCGAGCAGCAGTCCTGTTGCCAGAATGTTCCCTCGATTTCTCTGTTAGGGGCTTTCAGATTTTCTGCTCTATTTCTGTGTCTGGGTTCAAGATGTACCACCTTCTTTTTGGTGTCGGTAGGTAGTGTGTACTCAGCTGATTGAGTTTCGTCGCAAGGCGATGGCTTGGATTCTGGCTATTTTATCAATATTTAATATTTAAGTATATGCAGTACAGAGCGGGGAGGATGTGCGTTGTCTTGATTCTGGCTTTCGCACGCGGTCACTCTCGTTGAACGACTGATTTCAACGACAATCGGCGTTGGCATGAAACTTGACTACGCGGCCATTCCACCATTCCAATTGAGTGGGAAAAGCTCCGGCGGCGGCGGAAAGCTCGCTCAATTGAGTGGAAATCAAACCAAACGAAACTGCAGGCCCGCCGCACTCGCACTCGCACTCGCAATGATCCCATTCGAAAGTTTAATTATATTTGCGCCACCGCCACTAGTTGCTATGCTGTTATTTTATTTATTTCGCTTTTTTCGAAACCGGCAAAGCGAGCAAACTTCGATCAGAAGACAACAATAAACACATATAGCGTTGTGTGCTTTGTTTGTGGCCTGCTAACGGCACAATTACGTCAGAAAAATAAGCTTTTTTTTGGCTTTCTGGCAGCCTCCGAAAGAATTTAATTAATTAATTATAAATTTATCAAAATATGTGCCCTTATAAATGCAAATGCTTAATGGTTTAGGCAAAAAGCTTGACTTTAGCGTTTTTACTTGAGCATATAATTATTTCGTTTTTTTTTTGTCTTTGTTTGATCAACTTTATTGATCGACTTACTTTATTTTTAGAAATAAACAATTTATTTTTATTCGCATCTCTTTGTATTTGTTCTGCTCTTCAATAAGTTGTTTATTTTTGTACAATCACTTGAGATTATGTATACGACGTGTGGGCCGAAAATTTGGAGGAAACGATAGCAAAGTTGAAAGAATCAACAAATGGCAAAACGTGATTAAAATAACTAATTCTAAAAACAGAAAGCAACGATATAAAATGTTAATGAGAAATGGGCATTAACATAAAAACATTTTTATAAAGTCTTTAAAAGATAAAATTTTTGCTTTCAAAACAACTAAAAGTACAAGTCAAATGAAACAAAAGGCAATACAAAATTATCATACAAAAATAAACATTTGGTTTCAAACAAAAACGATGACTTTTACTTTTTAATTTATTCTTATTAAACAAAATAAAAACCATACAAAAAAAATAATGTTTAGAATTAAATTCACAATCAGTGTATATGTAGCTATTCAAACAGGTATAAAATAATACATTAATTTCTAATTATTCTCAGTCTGATATAAAATTAAAAAACGTCCACAAAATTATCAAACAAATTAGAAATAAGCAATAAAGGCCATTTCGGCAAGCCAAAGTTAATATACCCTTAGCTGCGATAACAAAAATGTACAATTTCAAAAAAAGTTTATAATGTACTCCGACCTATTTTTCCATCCTTCCTTCTATCGGATGTTAAAAAAAATGTAGGAAATTATTCTTAAGCTCTATACCTCAGAATATGCAGAAAAATCTCTTGTGAGCTAGCATATGCTGCACAATCTCTTTTCGGGCGTGGACTGCTTTAACGTTGCTGCTGCTATCAGCAAAAGCTGCATTGTTGGGAGTAAAAATTCTAAACCTCAGTAGCAGGACGTATGTGGCTGGCTTATCGGGCGCTGCTGCTCTTGACAACGCCAAACAAACCAGCAGCAATTGCTGATGCCGCTGCTGCCGTTGGCCTTGCTAATTGCAATTAGTGGCCGATGACGTCGAGGGGTTGAAAGACACGTGCCAAAGCACCGTTACCCTTTCTGTAAAAACCCCCACAGGTTTCTGTTTTTTTTTTTTGCCGCTATCTCAAACCTATGCACTTGCCATTTTCACATTGTCTTCCTTTTGTTTGTTTGTTCGTGTAAAAATAGTTTAAAGCCCTACAAAACAAACCACACGAAGCGACAACAAAAAATAGTAAATACGTTAGATAGATGGCTAGTCGCTCGAATTCGTGGCCCAAACATGTGACTACGGCCAATAATTAATTTATAAATTACGTTCTAAACTAAAAGTCCGAGCTTAAAGGTATGCCAACAACAGCGACGACAACAACAGCAACAACAGCAACGTTGTCTGCAGAAAAGACCTTGCTTTCGATTTTCAAAATGTGTTTACTAAGCTCTTAGCCGAACTCACAAACACACAAACACACACTCAACGCAAAACAAGAATCGTTCAAATTGCTATTTTATTCACCTGAAATCGGCGACGCTGAATACCAAAAGCCCCAATAAAAACAAAAATTAATATTGGAAAAAATAATCGCTTTCTAAGATTTTTATTTCTTGCAGAATAATTGGATTTTTGATTATATTTTATATATATATTGAATATATTATATATTCAATTTGACTAACTTGTTAATTTTTTGTGAACAGAATTAATAGATTTTTATTTAGTGTCCTCAGTTATTTGTTTTTACTAACTTTTTAGTCAAGATTAAAATGACATAAATAAACTTAAAATTACAAGAGTAGAAAAAAAATAATAATATGTAAGCCCTCAAAAAAATAACTTTTGGCCTTGCATTATAACAAAAGAAAATAGCAAAAACGATATAAAAACTAAACAATAACTATTAAATTGGTGTATTTTAAACGTACTACTTATTTTAGTCGGGCAATAAATAAAAACGAATTTTAACGAAATGAAAAACCATGGAAAATGCCTGTAAAAAACTCATTGGACTGTTCTGAAAAGTAACAGCTATAATAAACTAATGTTTTCTGAAATCGATCAGTATTTGAGTCACGAAAATAAATGCAAAATAAATGCTAAGAATTGAAAATAATAAAAAGAGATTTCGAAAAGCTTATAACAAAAACATTAGGCAATCAAGACGACGATATCATATAATTAATATAAATCAAACCAAATTGACTAAAAAATTAAGTTACAAATTACCAAAAAACAAAACAAAATAAATGGTTTAAATAGTTTAATATTTTGAAAAAAATTATAGTTACAACATTATGGTAATAATGAGTAATGTTTAAATTTAAAATCATTTATAAGCGGGTACGATAAATTATGTTTTCAATCAATAAAAAATCCTGGGCTGTCCATTCAACATAAACTATCAAATCAAAATTAAATGGTTTTTTGGACAGGCCAAGATAAATTCAATCAAATTTATTTGTATCTCAGATGTACCTGCTTATGCCGCGTTTGTGGATCCACAATTTATGTACTTCCCATAATAGCTCCCAGCACCCTATCCCACCCTCTATTTTAGCGATTCGGTCGAAATCGTCCGACTTTTGATAGCGATAGCAAAGGGAATGCTCGAGTGATTTTGGTAAGACCACAGAAAAGACAACAACAGCTGAATCAAAAGCAAAAAACCAAAGACAACCGATAGCCAACAACAAGTTCTGGCTGAAACTTGTTGACGACTTCACTTTTGCTCGGCTGGCCAAAAAGTGTTTTGCTTTACTTTTGGTCTTTGTGCCGCCCGTTGTGTTGGTGAGTATCTGTGTGCCACTGCCAGGCTAATATAGATACATAGCTATATAAAAGACACCTTTCAAGACTGGTTTAGTTTGCCCAGCTAGCTCGCTGCTTCTGTTGCATTTATCCCGTCTCTTGAGCCACCCAACCCCAACCCTCCAACTGCAGCGGCTCTAATGCAATCAAATCGGCCTTTGTGTCTGTCTGTGTTAGCCATATTGGGTGTTGGCCAGCAGCTGTTGCTAGTTGTTGCTAGTTGTTGCTGTTCTTTAGTTGCTTTGCAAAAAAATGTCGTTTGATTATGGCTGGCCAAGAGAATGCAAAGTGAATTGTTGAAATATTGAATTAAGACCAAAGTCTGTGTCGCAGAATCGAACGCTCACTACCAATTTAGCTTTGTTCACCCACTTTCAGGGCCACTTTTTACCTTATCTGTTGGTTAACTATTTTTCCAGCACTTCAATTGATTGCATTCGCTTTTTATGCAAGAATTTCAAATTGAAAGCACAGCCACAGGCAAACAAAAAGTGAAAGTCACCAGCAACGAGCAGAAAGCCAAGCTCGATTGTTACGTATACGCAGCGTGGATCAGCCCGAGCCTGAGGCTGAGCAGAAGATTGGCCAGAACGAGACTGAAAGCGGCATCCTGGATTCCACACACGTTCTCGCCGCCGGCGGACGCAGATATACGATCTCCTCATCACCACACGCCCACGCAGAAACGACCTTAATTGTGTCGTTGTCGGAGTTTCTGAAAGTGTGTGCCTTGTTTTTTTTTCCCAATTTTATTTAACTTTTTTTGCAGCACGTCAAGAAACGACTCCAAGGGCAGTCGCAGTAATAGCAGCAACAGCAGTAATGCAACGCATGCACCTCACATAAATTGCACACAGTTAAGATTCGTTTGATGAAGGCACAGAGACTATATAAAGTTAAACAAAGCTAAAATGAAATTGTATATTTTAAACTTGTGTAATGTAGTGTTGCAAGGATTGAAGTTATCAATATATCGGAAAAATACACCTGCAAATGTTCCTTACTGAGGATATCTTTTAATATTGGCGTAATGATTCTTTAAGTTTTAAATTAGGGGTTTTCATATCCCAGACGAAAAGATAATATATTAAACGTTTAAGAATAAGGTGTGTATGTTCAGAATCTTAAAACAAGAACTTCCTGATAAACACATAGTATTCCACAGCGAGTGCCCACTGTGGCAACGCTCACTTTGCAGACACGGACACATTAGAATGGCTTGAGGCTGGAACTGGTTGCAGCAGCTGTGTCCTAACACTCTTCAGTCGCAGTCGCAGTCGCCGTCGGACCAGGCAACCAAGTCACCAAGAAACCAACAACGCCTCCATGGAGGCAACAGCCTCCGCTAACGAGCTCGTGCAGCTCCGTCTCCGAGCTTAAACTCCAATCGCAACTGCAACTGCAACTGCGGCACAACAACGCACAAGAATTGCCATGAACCAATTTGATAATACAAAGCCCCGACTATGACACTCACACACACGCACAACAATTATTATTATTCGGTTTGCCATTTTTTCAGCCATTTTTGGTTGAAAATTGAAAGTTGTCTGTCGTCGCAGGGAGCGGGTAGAGCGTGAAATAGCGACATTTTGGCAACACCTAAGCCCCACGGATAATATCCTGTCGCCCGCCTGACGCCGGCAAGCCGAGCACACCATAAGGTCGACCCTGGAGACAGGGTCAGGGATAGGGGGAGTGGAGAAAAAATCACTGGCCAAAAGTGGGTTTACTCACTCGCTTTTGATGGCATATTTGCCTTCGAAATTATAATTGTATTCTTGGATTAAAGTACACGTTAAAGGTAAATTAAGTTAAATTCAAAAGCAAATCTTAAAGTTTATTAAAAATGTTTTACTTTCAAAGTAGTTCACGAATTTTACACACTATATTGATAAAAAAATAATATTTTTTTAGAAAATTGTTGAAAAAAAAAAAAAAAAATAGCTTTTTTTTTCTTGTTATTTTTTTGTAATAATTTATTTTATTTATTTATTTGCCTTAGTTATTAGGGCACTAGTCACAGTTGAATTTATTTAGTTTTAAATTTAGAATTTCGCATTTATTTCTAACTATTTGACGTATGTATCTACAAATCACTCTAAAAATGTTGCACAAGAAATAATAAAGCCAAGAAACTGCATCTTTGGAGCGGCATCAGATACTAGAAAATTATTTCTCAGTGTTTTCATGTGGGAGTCAAGTGCAAAATACTCGTAAATTGGTGCTAAGCATTTACACGTTTTATCAGAACGACCCACACGAACACACGAACAGCAGGGCCAAAAGGCTCCGGACCACAGATTAACCCATGTTGAATCCAAAGCTGGATCCGGAGCTGGTGCCATCTCACTCGTACTTCCGCTGGCCGCATTCATCCTGCCCCGACGAATTCGATTCCGATTTCTGAGTGCGCTTGTATTATTCTCAGCTGAGTGACTCGCCTTATTCGCAATTTAGTTAGCTAAAAATAGAATTCCCATTGACGCTTGCGTGGGCAAGCAGAAGTGAAAAAAAGAAAATAAAGGAAGGAAAGGAGGAAGGGAGGAAGGGAAGAAAAAAAAAGGCAGAAAAAAAAAAGAAAATGTGGACATTAAAAGAAAATGCTTTTCACAGGAAGCAGAATGAATATTTAATACACTCTTTGGATATGTAATTTAATAAATTGCTGTACCTATGGGTTTATATTGTTAAATATCTAATCCTTAACAGTTCCAACGTCTTTGTGGAACTCAATACTATTTTTGATTCTCAAAAGTAAAGTAAATAAAGATGGCAAACATTCTTTTTAAGTTAATTACAACTTAAAATAGGCACCAACCTAACGAACTGTATTGAACGGATATTAGCAAGGTGAAGAAATGTTGAAAATTTCACCTTTATTTTAATTGTCGCCTTGCCAAATGTTAGCTCATCTAGGATAAGCCATAATTCCACGAACACAATCGCGAAAGGCAGATGCCGAAACCGAGGAGGAAAATCCAGAACCGCAAGTTCGCACATCTTTTCAGCAGCCTGCTACGGATCCCCATTCCCATTCCCGAACGACGTCAGCGTTAAATTGAGTAAGTAATGAAAAATCGATAAGCCGGTTCTCAACTGGCTTCCATACGGAGAACTTTGGGAGTTGGGAGGAAAAGCCGGAGTCGGAGGTGCTTCCCCAGTCAACAGGAGGTTGGCAGCCGACAGGCGCCCGTTGTCCCTTGTGGTTTGTCGGGCACTCAAATAAATATTTTTAAAGTTATCCATATAAAGGTAATACAAAAATGTATCAGATCATGGCTTATATCAGTGAGGTTATTTATTGTTAAGACACATACATGGACCGACATATCTAGATCGACAAAACTGATCATCAAAAGACCGAAAAATTACGTAAATGGGTGGGAAACGCTTCTGTCCACATGTTAATACCTTTTACTTCGGTATAAATAAATCATTAAGTCATCAAATGCTATTTCAAAATATTCGAATTATTTGTATTGTATGTATTATTATTATTAATTATTTATTATACAATAAATTACGATTAGTTATGATTTGGTTTTTGTCGACATCTTTTATAAACATTAATACTATTGATGTACTTACACCAATAAATACATTTTTGATTTTAGGAACTTTTAGACTTTAGAAACTTATTTTTCCGAGTGTTTCAAAGGGAGCTGCAACTCAGACGGTCTTCACAAGGCTGCTGGCGCCTGCTGCCAGTATGAATCGGAGGCCGAAGGAAAAAAGGACCACATGACTGTGGGAGGTTGAAGGTGGGTGGACGCAGGGGCGTGTCCTTTGCCCGTGGATGGCGCCGTAGTACCGTCATGGGCGTGGGCGTGCGCATGACCAGTAATATAACATTCAATTAAGTGCAATTTATGCTTAGCTGGTGCATTACGTAAGTCTTATACGGAACGGGACAGGACTGGCAATGGAATTGGCCGACTGGGTTACACATACATATAATTATCGTTAAGGCACTATTTTGCTGCTGTCGCCTAAAGAAATACTGATGTAATCATAAATGCGCCTTTCTCCCCTGGGCAGCGGTTGTAAACTTTATTGGAGGCATAACCCATATACTGCATATCCTTACGGGTAGTTACTCTATAGTGCACAAGTTCACAGAATGCCCCGCACGGCTTAAAAGTAAACTATATTATATTTAAACTTTTGAGGAAGAGTAAGAAAGTATTATAATATAAAAGTAACCAACAGGTTTTCAAAGATATGTGTTCCCGATTATATACGAAATGAAAATACTTTTTTGAAGATCTTAAAAATTATCACCCGAAGCGTTGCTCACACCCAAAAAAAAACGTAACAATATGCCCCTATTTAGGTGTCTATGTGACCCTATTGAGTGGTAAAAAGTTCTTAAAAAGAAGATCATCAAATTTACACCTATTTCATTGGCAAATTGATATTTTCGATATTATCAATATGAACTTTTGCGTGTCAATATGTCATTATCCATTGTCTTACAATTGGGTTCATTTCACGGGTCTATTTGACACTATTTAGTATTAATATGGTATTGACGTGAGGAATTTCTAGGATCATTTAAGGGTCATAATAGTACATCCCTGTAAAAAAAAAAAAATGCGCAAGTTGCTTATAATTGCAAGTTGGTTGTCATTTAAACAAAATAAAAACGAACAAATAAAATAATATAACTCTTAGCTGCCGTGGATTGAACTCACGCTTCCAGATTACGAGCCAAGCACTCTACGCCCTGGCCTATTTGGTTCTCAAGTTGTGAGTTTAACACTTCGAACTTCGAAAATCGAAAAAACCGATTCTTGTAGCCAAAGTGACCCTGAATTCAAGTGAATCCTATTACATTTTTAAGACAGCGTAGTGACCCTATTGAGACTCAGAAAGGATCAAGTTGATCCCAAAAATCTGATACTAGGTGTAGTGTCAAAATGACCACACAGAGATTTTATTTGGGTGCAGTTTAAAGATCTCGCTGCATACGATCTTTAAAGTTCACAACATTTTTATTTGGCATTGTATTGTCAAAGCTGACTTCCCTTTTTGTTTTTAACAATATGTGGTTCAATTTAGGTTTTATACAAATACGCTGAGTGTTATAAGAATAGGATGTCAAAACATTTTGGGACCAACCCTACAATTTGATTTTTATCCTATATTCTAAAGATGTTGTACTGACCAAATGGTTCTGTGCAGCTTAATAATAATTAAAATAAAACCAGTACGCTAATATTAAAACAAATTAACCGAACAGTCATATAACTTTGTATTTCGTTAGGGAATTTTTCGTTGGTATAAGACTATATATGCTATAATTAACGTCGGGGGCTTACGCATTTGTTTTGGTCAACAAAAACTTTTTAAATCTGTTTTTTGTATGTGTACGCTGTCATGTTACAAGAATTTGGACGATCGGATCCCTACTTGTTATAGTTGCCATAAATTAAAGTTACGTATAAATTATATTAAAAGGCAGAAATGGAAATGTTCTTTTACATTTTTCCAAATTTTACCCAAGGGGCTAATTTCTGTGCTTCTAGCTTGTTCGGTGTTGAAAAGCTACACCCCAAGCTAGGAGCCGAAGACAACGGGGAATTATGATATTACCCAAGGTTCTTCAGCAATCTCTCTAGAGAATCGACTCTATAAGTTCGCTCAAGTGAAGTGCAAACAGAATCTTTAGTTCATGAGGTTTTATCTTGGGCCCACATCCGCTCGGATACCCAATATTATTTATATATTTGATATTACCACCCACTTTTCCCATACTCCTCCGGGCGAATGTTATCTGATGTTTTCAGTCACAACAACATACGCGAAGTTATGACAAATCACGCCTGTTTTGCCGCTTTTTTGCGTAAGTTTTACGGGTTACAGGCCAGGACCATGCCCACGCGTTGACGCCCACGCGTTTGGGAATTACGCATGCTGACGTCACCTTGAATGGTTGAAATGGAAAGCGCCGGCGGGTGGGAATGGATGTAGGGGAAAGAAAGAGACGGTAGAACCTTCTAGCAGACGCCACAAACTGCGTCATTCATTCATGGATACCCACAATTTTGTCGTAGGTTGGGCACGTCAGAAAGAGACGGGGCTCAAACAGAAAGAGAGGCGAACAGAGAATAGTGTGGGAGGCATAGGTGTACCGTTGTGCATTTCATTCATAAAATCCCATCGAGTGGAACGAAAGAGCAAGTCCTTCGTTGACCTTCGCTACTGCGCAGGCCTTGAGCGAAATTCCCAGCTTTGAGTGAAAGCTTCAATGCAAATAAATCTGAAAAAAAAACAAGTGACCTTTTGCAACTTAACCAACTAAAATCAAAATAAAAAAACAATTCCAAGCCGGCTTAGCATATGGCCAGAATCGGAATTACATTCGGCCAAACCCTCGAAACATATGGCCATAAACTAATGGATTTATGGACAAAACGAGGGGGAATGTGGGGTGGCTGTGTGCAAATCTCACTCGCTCATTTGATTTCAAGGTTGATTCGAAATGTCAAAATTGCAGATGCGACGTCTTCGAATCAAGTTTGCACTTGGCTGCGAATCGAAACGAGTTATCCAATCCAATCGCAAAGAGCATTGGAGCAAAAAAATACTAATGATCGGCATTATGATGACGACGGTGGGGGAGTAGGTGGGTAGTGGGTGACGGGTGGGCGGCAAAGCAGGCGAACCTTTTGGATTCCACAGCAAACCCGTATTATAATTTATTGTGTAATGAATGCAACAAATGCTCGAGACCGATAAAACATTCAAGTCGATGGGGGAAATACACAGCAATGTGATAAGGAATATTTGAGATCTTATTTGTGATTTCAAAACCGGAAGTTTTTCATGTTTTAAAATAACTACTTTTATGTTGACAGGAACATTCGATATACTTATTCTTAATGGTTAATGTGAATAGTACGAACCGTACTATAGTGTGATGACACTATTGATTCAGACTTCTTAAATTCAGACATAGCCATATTAAACTTGGAAAAGCTTCCAAAATAAATAAAAATGTACTAGAATTTAGAATACAACTTTTTAGTATATCGAATCACGTGATCCCCAGGATTTAGGACTTTAAAGAGGGGTGCAGTATCATAGTCAACCGACCCTCTCGCTGGGAAAGGGCAAAAGCAAAGGCGAATAAAACGAGACAAGTGAGGGTTTTGTGTCTCTTTCCCCTCAGCATCTACCCTCCCGCTCTTTAATGCAGTGGGCATGCAAAGCAGATAAGCAAATACAATATACCGTTGCTCTATTGGGCAGCTTCGGATTCAGCAGACGAAATAATTGAAAGTCAAATTGAAAGCTTTGGGGCGAGGCATTGTTTTTTTTTTTTTTGGATTTCTTTCGTCTCGATCGAACAAGAAGCAGCGGAAAACTCCAGGTACTTTCTTGCATATGATCGCCAGCAAAAATGCAGTTCAGCTTAAGAGTTTGGTTTCTTTTTTCTTTGGTTTTTCGTTTTTCGAGTGGTTCTGTACGAAAATTCATATACATGCATATGTATATGTAACTATAGGCAAAAGTGAATGTCCACCGAAAAGTCCTTGAAACCTGAAACCGATCTTTCCAGTTTGGCGCACAGAGACACAGTGAACTGTTGCTTTAGCTGGTGCTGTGTGGCGGTAACTGCAGGTCCTACACTACGACAAATTAACACTAAGTAAAGAAACAACTTTAGAGTAATTTGCCAGACTTCGGTTATGATTAATATGTTTTATTTCCCTGCCTTATAGTGCATTATTCTACATATGTATGTATATCTAAACGTCATGTCTCTGGTAAACACTTTCGTTTTCTTCTTTGCATAATTTCATCTGAATCCCCATTCATATTAAGCATACACTATTTCCGCATATAAGATGTTACCGTCTAGTTTTCTAAAAAAAATGTTTAAGTTCTAATAGTGTTTAAAAAATAGAACAATAATTCTTTAACATTATTTTGTTCAGTGCCCTTTAGTTGTACTGCTACTGCTGTTGTCAGTTTTCAGCTTCAAGCTGTAGACAAGCTCCACTTGGCTCAGAAACTTGGACTGGGTGTCGGTTTTGGGTCTTTGGGCTTGGGTTTGGGTAATCCTTCATTCACCTGATCAGATCGAGAGGTTGAGAACGAGAGGGCGATAGAAGGCCAAGAAGTATTTGGGTTGCCAATGGGTGTGGTTGATATAAATCAAAATACAATAACCATTTGATATGTCGAATGCAAAAATTGAAATTCGATTAACCGATATGAAGCGGATGTTTAGATAAATCCGGCTAGAGTATTATATAGTATTTTTAACCACTTATGATAAATAATTAATACTACTATCAACCGTAAAGAAATTTCCCATAGTTTTGTTTTGAATCAAAATTTAGTTTCTCAAAATCGTAATAGCTTTAACATGCGCCCTATTGAACTACAAATGGTTTGTCATATTTTTATTAAAACCTTACATTATATATTGAATATTATTAATAGAACTGGAATCCGAACAAGCCAAGCCAAGCTTTCCTCTCTCTATTTATTTTTTTTCATTAAATGCGATATAATGCGATTACATAACAATTTTGATACGAGCGAAACAAACAAGCGGACACAGCATCCAGCGATTAAGTGTGCTTGTGAGCGTTACAGCTATAAAAAAAGGCCAATGGTTTTGACCAAAACCCAAAGCTTAAGATTGAAAATGAAACTAAAGCTGAGTCTGGCTGAAACTGAAACTGAAACTGAATCGAGTGGAGTGGAGTGAAGTGAACTGAACTCGGGTAAAATAAGGCTGGGGCGCAGCCGTAGCCACCTGCATTGAATTGACATTGAAGGTGGTTGTTGTTAATGTTGTTGTTAACTATAGAGCTCGCTTGTTTTGCGGTAAAAGACCAAGAGACCAGACCAAACCTACCAATGTTTGTTGCTGCTGTATTGCGTTCATTCCACGTTGCCTTTCATTTCTTGCAATTGGCGTTTTAATTTGCCTATTTAACCACATCAACAAAAAACAACAACCACAACCCAATGAATATGCATGCAAAACAAAATCAGCTTATACAATGAGATTTATTTTCATAAGTATTTAAATGTGTAATAGTGGCGAGTGAGTATGTAAGCAGTCCATAACAGACAAGCCGCAATCAAATTGAACCGATTATTGTTTTGAAATACATTTAATTTAAGTGGGATGTAATTGATTAGAAGCTAAAACACCTAGTGCAAACCATTTAATTTTTAAATGAACGAGACTTAAAATGGCGTATGCTATTAATAATTTGTTTTATAATAGTGTATAATTTATTTACCTTCTTGAGCGTAAGCCAAAATAAGTTTTATTAACACGTTTAACTCATTTTTTATTCGCAATCTACAAAGCTCAGTGCTACTCGTAGACTAAACGGTTAAATTGTATTCATTGAAAATGATGTAAAAGGTAGCAGGATGCATTACGTTTATTTTATATATTTATATTTACTATAAGTCATTTAATCGGAAGCTTTAAAATGTTAATATTTAGGATTTAGTGAGATTATCAAAGGATACAATTTGTATTACTACTTTAATAACTAAACGTTAGCTCCTTTTTTTATTGGTTCATACAAATTTTAAAAATAGAACTGCAAAACAAAAAAATAGATTATGTTTTTCCCGTTTCAAAAATACAACACAATTATGAAAAGCCTTTAAATTCCAACCTCAAGCCAATTTAAAATATGTAATTAAGTGAAGCATTAATTACTTAACCACAATAGCAATAACAATAACAGCTTTAGCCCAAGTAATTGGTATAAGGTCTCTTGGAGTCCTGTCGATGTGTTTAAGCACATACCGCACTCGAGTGTTGAAACCCTTCAAAATAACTCGAAAAAAACTTGATTCAAAGTGTTTGGCTCTTCTTTAATTTCTATTTTATTTTTTGCGCATTAGCAGCGAAACGAAGTTAGCAAATAGCCGTAAGGCAAACTACCAAAAGAAAAAGAAAAACAAATAAATAACAATAACAACGCAAACATATCTACAGCTTTTGACATTCCAGCACCTGTTAACTATAGTTTTGCGTGGAGTCGCATTAAAAATTCCAAGAAATCATCAGCAAAGCCACAAATGCATAAACGGTTTCTTGCACTAAAAATAAATACACACAGAAAATATATTAACGGACGACCTTGCTAAAGGCAATCTTCAAACAGAGTGCAAAAAATGACTCTTCGACTTTGGTAATAAAAGAATTAGCGGCTCTTAATGCTCAAGCGTATCTGAAAAATTGGCAACAAAAAAAAGAGAAAAACACTGCGTATTTTTTGGTTATTTGCCTCCACTTCTTCTTGAACAACAATAGCGGAACAACAAACGAATTAGAGTAAAGTGGATTTTGAGTTATAAATAGATTTTCATATAGAATAACGTCCGTTTCAACACATCCGCATTCTAAGATACGCTCCAAATCATAATCAAACAAGAAAGAAAGCAAACTTCGGCAAGCCGAAGTTCATATACCCTTGCAGCTATTGCAAGAATTAAACATTTTTGAAAACATTAAAATTATGATTTACTTTCGTATATGTTTAAAAACATTGAAGCTATGATGATTTGCAGCTCAATTATTTGATAGTTATTTTATATATTTTTATTATTTCTAAGGGAGCTATATGATATAGACGTCCGATTTTGATAAAATTTAAACCATAATTCTGAAATATTTAACCATTGCTATATGTCGAAGAACTAAACAAAAAATTAAAAAACAGAAAAGTTATAATTTTTTTCATTTATTTTTCCGATTGTTCCTATGAGAGCTATATGATATAGTCGTCCGACTTTGATGAAATTTAATCCGTAAATCGGAAATATTTAACCATTACTAAATGTCGAAGAACTAAAGAAAAAAATAAAAAACAGAAAAGTTATAATTTTTTTTCATTTATTTTTCCGATTGTTCCTATGGGAGCTATATGCTATAGTCGTCCGATCCGGCTCGTTCCGACTTATATACTACCTGCAATAGAAAGACAACTTTTGGGAAAGTTTCATGCAGATAGCTTTAAAACTGAGAGACTAGTTTGCATATAAACGGACGGACAGACGGACAGACGGACAGACGGACATGGCTAGATCGACTCTACTAGTGATGCTGATCAAGAATATATATACTTTATAGGGTCGGAAACGTCTCCTTCACTGCGTTGCAAACTTCTGACTGAAATTATAATACCCTCTGCAAGGGTATAAAAACCTAAAAACTCAATGATTAATAACAAGAGGGAAATACTCAAATGTTGTTTTTATATCCATGCAAGGGGTGATTTAATTTCAGTCTGAAGTTTGCAAAGCAGTAAAAGAGGAATTTCCAACCGTATACAGTATTATTTCTCTTCATCAGGAAAAGGAGCCGAATCGATGGACTGTCCATCCGTTTCTAAATGAAAAGCTTTCGTTTCTATTACTGATATTATATACATCAGTCGGTACTGCCGGGATCGGACCAAACCACCATATATAAAAACGAACCAATAAAAACTTTTTTGTTTCTCAAAAATTTATATACTGATGTATATAATATCAGTAATTTCGATTTCAAAAATTAATGGGGAAATTGTTGATTTAAACATGTACACATAGAACTCGAAATATAGTAATTCAGTTATAAATTTAGTCTTATAGAAATCGGATAACGGTACTCCGTATTCTCCCTAATCGTAACTAGTTTGATATAAAGGAAGATTTGGTAGAGATCATTTAATTTTGTAAATGGAAACGAGTAGAACAAGTCATTTAGTCAATAATAATTGTTTGATTATAACTGCAAGGGTGTATAGAGATCGACTAGTCCAAGTAAGCTCACTTTCTGGATTTTTATAATTTCAATGAACAGCACATGATGTATTCGAGATCTGCTGAGAACAGAATAAAATATACAATTGTTCACTCACATCGATTACGTGCAATTGACAAGCGAGAGTCGGAGTAATTATAAATCTGATGTTACATGAATTGCAAATAATTTAGCCAGAATAGAGTCAGCGATGATCACAATGAATGTTTCCTAAATAGACTAAAAAAATTTATATTTATCGCTAGTGTAAAAATAAAGTAAAAAAACATGGTCTTTAACATCTAACATTAGTTAAACATAAAACAAGCCAAGGAAGCAAACTTCGGCAAGCCAAAGTTCATATACCTTTGCAGCTATTTCAAAAATTATATATTCTTGGAAACATTAAATTATGATTTACTTGCGTATATGTCTAAAAACCTTGAAGCTATGATGATTTCGATAGTTCCTATGGCAGCTATCTGATATCGTTTTCCGATTTTAATAAAATTAAATGCGTAATTCTAAACTGTCAAATTATTAAAAAGTCAAAAAGAATTTTTAAAAAATTATACAAAATAGAAATGTTACATTTTTTTAAACTTTTTTTTACATTTGTTAACTTCTGATAACGATAACTAAACATTATCTCACCTATAATAATACAAACCAGCTTTTATTTCCTAAATCTGATCAATTAAGCAAGCATTTAAAGTCTATAAAAACCCTTACAAAATAATAACTTACGGTTTACCTTGCCTTGTATCTTAATACTTATTTGTGTCATAGTTAATCATAAAATGTATACAAGCTTATAAAAAACAAAAAATTGGTAAGGCCATATTTAATTTCTAAACGTTTTTCTTTGGGATTGTGGTGGTTTTAAAATTCCGAAACTTCTTCCCTAAACTTAATACTTAATTTATTTAATCCATAATTTTGTACAGTTAAGGTAAATACAACATATTGTTTTCTTACTGATTGGGAAACCTTTAGCCCTATTTTTATAATTCGTTTCATCGATTCGAAGTACAAATTTGGCAAAACAATTTATTTTGCCTTGTCATAATTGTAGGAAAATTGGTATGAATTATTTTCTATGTGTCGGTTGTTTCTTTTTTTGTTTTGGCAAGTCACAGTGAAGCGTAAACAAAAACATTTTACGAAAATCAAATTAAATCCGATTCAACCCACTTATTATTGTTGGAATATATGATTTAACCTTACCACAGATTTTGTGTACGTGCGTGCGTTCTTTTCATTATTTTGAACAACAAAAAGTCAAAGACAGCCCAAAAATGTTGTTAATTGCCGGAAGTAACTTGTGTCACGCACAGACACACAAAACTCATACAGACAATAGATAAATTATATTTTTTTTATCAGAAAGCAATTTGGCAACATTGGACCTAGGCTTTGTTTCTGGGAAATACAATTACACAATACTTATCAGTTAAAGAAGAATTTTATTGGCCACCAGAAACGATCCGAAATTATTGCATGGAAATCAATACTATAAGGGATTTCAATTTCCCCATCGCGCTCACTCACCCGGTTTACAGACGCTGATTTAAATGTCAGAGAAGCCGGCTAGGCTATAAAACGCTAGCCAAGCATAAATGTTAAATGTCTTTTAAATACCAAATTGAGGAGGCCACTAATAAAAATACACATACACTGGAATACACCTTCGGAATTTGCATCTATAAAAGAGGCAATCGAATGCTCTGATCAAAAAATTAATGGTTTTTTTACAGAACATACAAGATAAAATTGTTTTATTATAATTTCAGCGTTTTGCCCTCCTGGCTTTTTGACTTCTAATCTACTCTAAATAGATTACAAGATTTAATCCAATTTTTTCTAAATTTGATAATTTAGCACACAGGCAATTGAGTCAACAAACAATTTTTTAGTGTTCCATAAAATATCCATACTTCTCAGCTGACAGGTAAGAAATACAAAGATTTACAGAAACCGTGCAGAAAAATAATTAAAAATAAATTGATTTACATTTAACCGGGGTCTGTCTGAAATCCCTCACTTAACAGTCATTTTAATTAAATAAATATATTATTTTTTTATTTATATCGTTTTTTAAGATATTACCAATATTTATTTTGACAGAAAATAGTTAAATGTTTACCTAGCAAATGGGAAAAAGCCAAAAAATCGTTTTTAAGCACCTTTTATGATTGATGGGGTCGTAAATTCTACTTTATGTACACTCTTAAATTCTGTAAAAAAAAATATGTATAATACCTTTTGGCAGAGTATAACAATAACATGACGCCAAAACTGCAATAGCAACGGCGGCAAAATGCCGATTGCAAGTCAAACTCAGAGATTAGGCGAAGCTGAAAAAAATTTGAAAGGTGCACGCGAATGCATTGCAAGGCATTTTGTTGCATTTGCAACAAAGGAATGCAAGTGGCAGCGACTAACAAGTAATTTACGTACACAATCCAAAGCACACACTCGCAATAACATGTTCGTATGTATAAATTTGGCGTATTTTTGTCCACGAAATCTAACAGACTTGCAAGTAGTTGGATCAAAGACCCTTAGGAACCTTAACAGGAGCTATTATATCTTTGAGATTGAAAAGTTTGGAAAAGAAAGCTGAAATGGAAAGACGAAGTTTTAATACCTTTTTGGGAGACGTCTAATAAAACCATAAAATAGAAGCAAGGAATCTTGTCAAAGTTTATATACCCTTCCAAATTTTCCCTTAGCTATCGCAAAAATCAAATATTTAATTATTTTTGCCATAGCTGCAAGGGTATTTAAACTTCGGCTTGCCGAAATTTGCTTCCATTCTTGTTTTGTTTGTATAGTTATTTCGATTTTTAAGCATATGTGTTTAAAAGCAGTAAAGCTATGATGATATCATCATATTATATTCCAAAAAGTTTTATTTTTAGCGGAATAAAACAGTAATCAATAGATTAATTTATTTAGTGCAGAACAAAAAAAAAAACAACAAGAAAGGAAGCAAACTTCGGCAAGCCGAAGTTCAAATACCCTTGCAGCTATTGCAAAAACTAAATATTCTTGAAAACATTAAATTATGATTTACTTGCGTATATGCTTAAAAACATTAAAGCTATGATTTGCAGCTCAATTATTAGATAGTTATTTTATATATTTTTATTATTTCTATGGGAGCTATATGATATAGTCGTCCGATTTTGATGAAATTTAAACCGTAATTCTGAAATACTTAACTATTACTATATGTTGAAGAACTAATAGAAAAATTAAAAAAACAGCAAAGTTATAATTTTTTTTGTATTTTTTTCCGATTGTTCCTATGGGAGCTATATGATATAGTCGTCCGATTTTGATGAAATATAAACCGTAATTCTAAAATATTTAACCATTACTATATGTCGAAGAACTAAAAAAAAACAATAGATATATGATATAATCGTCCGATTTTGATGAAATTTAAACCGTAATTCTGAAATATTTAACCATTACTATATGTTGAAGAACTAATAGAAAAATTTAAAAACAACAAAGTTATAATTTTGTTTTGTATTTTTTTTTCGATTGTTCCTATGGGAGCTATATGATATAGTCGTCCGATTTTGATGATATATAAACCGTAATGCTAAAATATTTAACCATTACTATATGTCGAAGAACTAAAAAAAACAATAAACAAGAAAGAAAGCAAACTTCGGCAAGCCGAAGTTCATATACCCTTGCAGCTATTGCAAGAATTAAACATTTTTGAAAACATTAAAATTATGATTTACTTTCGTATATGTTTAAAAACATTGAAGCTATGATGATTTGCAGCTCAATTATTTGATAGTTATTTTATATATTTTTATTATTTCTAAGGGAGCTATATGATATAGACGTCCGATTTTGATAAAATTTAAACCATAATTCTGAAATATTTAACCATTGCTATATGTCGAAGAACTAAACAAAAAATTAAAAAACAGAAAAGTTATAATTTTTTTCATTTATTTTTCCGATTGTTCCTATGAGAGCTATATGATATAGTCGTCCGACTTTGATGAAATTTAATCCGTAAATCGGAAATATTTAACCATTACTAAATGTCGAAGAACTAAACAAAAAATAAAAAACAGAAAAGTTATAATTTTTTTTCATTTATTTTTCCGATTGTTCCTATGGGAGCTATATGCTATAGTCGTCCGATCCGGCTCGTTCCGACTTATATACTACCTGCAATAGAAAGACAACTTTTGGGAAAGTTTCATGCAGATAGCTTTAAAACTGAGAGACTAGTTTGCATATAAACGGACGGACAGACGGACAGACGGACATGGCTAGATCGACTCTACTAGTGATGCTGATCAAGAATATATATACTTTATAGCGTCGGAAACGTCTCCTTCACTGCGTTGCAAACTTCTGACTGAAATTATAATACCCTCTGCAAAGGTATAAAAACAGCGAAGTTATAATTTTTTTTTATTTTTTTTTCGATTGTTCCTATGGGAGCTATATGCTATAGTCGTCCGATCCGGCTCGTTTCGACTTATATACTACCTGCAATTGAAATAAAACTTTTGGGAAAGTTTCATGCAGATAGCTTTAAAACTGAGAGACTAGTTTGCGTAGAAACAAGCGGACGGACAGTGCTAGATAGACTCTCCTAGTGATGCTGATCAAGAATATATATACTTTATAGGGTCGGAGATGTCTCCTTCACTGCGTTGCAAACTTCTGACTGAAATTATAATACAGAGGGTATAAAAATACTTAGGGATAGTTTTGTGATGACTGTACAAGGATTTTTAACAGTTTTGGCATAAAAAAGGAATAATTTTATTTTTTTGGTCGAAAATAATTGTTATGTTATTAAATTACTGAAAAATAATGATTTTTTTAGAAATGCTTTGCTTGGACAAAGAGACTAATTTGGTTGTAAACTATTCTTTCTTATGGTCATTAAAAGTATGTTTTTTAATTTAAAAAAAAAAAATTAATCATTATTTACGGTCTCTGGTTTTAAGCACATTGTTTAAACATTTTTACCTATAAATAGATTGTTACGAAATCAGTTAAATGTGAAACGATCGGTTAGATGCTACTGAGGGTTCAACCAACTTTCGGTCAAATCAAGTGCACTCACAATATTGCTTATTCGAAAGATTCATTGATGAGCGTAACGCTGACAGGCGATGTCTACTTTTGAGCCATGGTTATCAGTTACAACCTCCAAGCCCAAACATTGTATTCGGATTTGCGTTTACACCCGTTGAGTGGGCTCTCTGCGATATCAGGAATCAATGCAATCTTGAATCTACAAAAGAGCCTTAAAAGTAAATACAATTTGGTTGATTGGAATGCCTCTCAAGCCCCCTATACCACCGACCCCCGACAGACTGCTTCTGCCTTATCAACATCAAATGAACTTGTATTTTCTACGATCCGTTTGCGGTTTTCTCTCTGTTTTTCTCGCTTTCTTATCGCGACGGCAACAGGCACCTCAAAATCAAAAATAAATAAATATAGAAATAAATGGGAATATGCATTTGATTGTGTGGCGACCACAAACATTTCAAGTGGCTCTGCATTTCTTTACTTCTTATCGTTGGACTGACCATTTTGATGGTTTTGTTTTTACTTTTGTTCAACAACCTATTATTATGCTGCCACAGAAACAAATCCGAGTATATACACAAAATCCTCAAAGATATGCTATGATGTCAGGTTAGGGGTCATCGTCATTCCAACAGACTTTGCCTCCGCACGGCGATTGCCGTCGCCTCTGATTTCACAGGCGCCAGGCATTATTTCCGTGGCATTATCGGGTGTCTCCCCCTACTGCTGGGTCCATTGTCTTTCCTAATTAGAGGGCACATACACAAAGAACTCTGGTGGAGTGGAAGTAGACCTGCCTTGCAGCGCCGTTTCTATGATACTGGCCCTGCTGCGATTCGCTTCGCAATGAGCAGATCGAGATAAGCATGATTTATTTGATTTGGTATCACAGTTATATTTGAATAAGCTAATGGATTTTGAAACTGCCTTCATTAGGTAAATGATTGGATTTGGTAACATTTATTTAAATTTTTAGTTTTGTATATCTTGCACACAATTTTAACGTTTAACAAATTTTCGCTCAAAGATGTAACCGAAACTTAAAATTCTAAATAATTCATTTTGCAATTTGGCTTATATGATGAATTTATGGCTAGTTAAAGTTTTTGGAGTTTAACTCTATTTTTAGCAGTTTTTCGAGCTGAAAAGTGTTTATATTCGTTGAGTTGATTTGAATCGGTCAATCATATTATACATTTCTGAAAATAAAATTTTTTTTTAATATTATTAAGCACAAATTTCTTGCCCGAAAATCCTTCAAAGAACATTTTTTAAATCAGAAATACTAACCAAAAAAGTAGTGTTCAGTTAAAAACAAATTTTAATCCATTTCTTGTGGCCAGTTTAAAAAAGTTCGGACTTATGTTTATGTTTTATTAATTTATCAAAAAAATCAACATAACTAGTTTGTTGTTGTTTTTAAAGCATACAGTTGCGGCCAAAATAATATTAGTGCCACCGCCCCTCATCTTTAAATGTTTGTAATTGTTATTTTCTTGTCCCAATTTTGCCATGATTTATCTAATAAAGTCCATCGAGTGACTAAAAGTAAATTTTCATGGGTTTTTAAAAATAAAATTTATTGACCTTCTATACCTTCTATAATTTGAAAAAAATTAACCTGGGGCACAACATGAAATTAATTGTAATTTACCGTATTATACACAGAAATATTTAATACCAACGCCTGTTTATGAGTAGGTACAAAAATTACGTATACGAGAAGTGGGCTGGAAATTTATTAAAAATATCTGTAAAAGTATTAAAGTGATTATTAAAGACCATTACACAAAATAAGCCTAGGCTTAAGTATTATTAGATTTATCTTAAATTTCCTTCTATTAGTGTTCTGGCTCTGTCTGATAACTTGTTTTTTTCGTATTTGTAAACAAATATTTGGCTTTTACTGTATTGAGGCACCCATTACTTAACTATTCTAGCAACAAATAAAACGATGCACTTAACATTTTTTTTATTTTATGATATTTTAAATGCTATGACCTCATAAGTTAAGCTATACTTTTAATAGTTACATTTTTACAAAGAGGTCTAGCGTTATATAAACTTAGATTTGTAGCTAAGATTTATTACTGGATTGTGTGCAACTAATTAAAAATTATAAAAACTTTATTCGGCTGAAAAACCTTCATTACTTTTTTAAAGAGTTATGGCAGCACGGGAAATGTATTTTTCTCAAATCCAGAAAACAAAATATTATTTTCCAAATGGCAAAATTGTTATAACAAAAAGGATTTTGTTGATTATTAAATAATTTAGAATTAAAAATCATTACGCTTTTTTAATTTTTATTAAATTAATTAATAGTCATCACCTCTATTATTTTCACAGGCCGAAATAAGACCTAATTAAGGATAATAACTGATTTCCATAAAATAAAAAGCAAATGAACCGGATTTCTTTTGTTTTCAACTATAAATAGTTTTACCTAATAAAATTACCATTGCATAAACTAGACAAGATAAATGACAATAAGAAACATTAAAGATGAGGGACGATAGCATTACTATTATTTTGAACATAGCTGGATATAACTCATATAAATCGTTATATAGAATTTTTTTTGAAATCGCTACAAAAGTATATAAAATTGGTCTGGCCGCAGTAGCTTTCTCTCTTTTCTTTTACCAAATTCGTATAATTTATTTTAAACTCACATTAAACAAATAATAATTAAAAAAAAAACTTTTTATATAAACTTTTAGCTTTTGAATCATCATATTAAAGAGCGTATGCTTTCATAGCAGTTTTTTAGGTTTCAACAGTAGCTTAAGATCTGAAGAACAAACCAATTTCTAGCAGAGGTAGTCTACACGTATTTTACCTAAATGTAATAAATATTTTGAATAGAAAACCAGGTTCATGTTGCCTATTTTCAGGCTGGGCTCAAAAGTAGAACGCATCACAAATCCATATAGCCATTCCGTTACCAAGGCGCAAAGTCTGCTAAGCTCAAAAAAGAATCGCTACTTTTGCCTTAGGGTGGAAGCGATATGAAGTGTGATAAATCTCAAAATTTGAATTGTCATGAAACTTTCTAGCCACGTTGAGTGGGTCTTTTCTTTGTGGTCTAACGCCATTGAATTTATTATATTTTGCACGTTTTTTGGCAGCTACGATAAGCGTGTGGAATCTCGAGCACACGTGATAGCAGCCCCTTACAGTACTTTTCTTTTCATATTTAATTTGTTCTGCCCCTAATTTCAATAATCAAAAGAATCGCGCACACACCTGCAGTTTTGGCACACCATAACTTTTTCATCGCTCACCAACGCTTTTTTGCCGACAAAATCATATTTATAAATGATTTTTACTACGCAGTTGAGTTGGTGGAACCCAACTGAAGCAAATGTTGCTCACACACAGCTGTGGCAGTTCGCGAAAACAATATGCGATTTGGAAGCGTAATATTGACTGACTCAAATAATAATAGAAACAAATATAATAATTAAGAGAAAATAGAAAAAGCTTGGCACGCTATACAACCTCTGAAACACACAGGCATATGTTTTTTTATACCCGTTACTCGTAAGGTAAAAGGGTATATTATATTCGTTGAAATTATGTGACAGATAAAAAAAAGCCTTTGAGACTCTTAAAGAATATATATTCTTGGTCAGGACAGCAGCTCAGTCGATCTAGTCATGTCTGTCTGTCCGTCCGCATGAACGTCGAGATATCGGAAATTATAAAAACTACAGATTTGGTGTTTTACATGCACGCACACTCAAACGCCCAAAAATCGCGAAAGCCTGTAATTTACTTTTTTGACATGGTTGAAGCCATGCTATAGGTATATGTTGATCGAATAGGTTAATATCTATCATACACAAATTTTACATTATTTTAAAAGCAATTAGAATAAATGTTAATTTTTGGATATGTGAAAATTCGAGGTTCGGTTTAGTAGTGATCCTGAAGCTCGGTAGATTTATTTATTTTGAAATTGTTAAGCTAATTAACTAGTGTATAATGGTCGGGTTATAGCGTTCCTTCTTGTTTTTTAAATATATTTAGAAAAGAATGGCCTGGAAAAGCATACTGCAAAGGGAGATTATATCATCAGCTGCTCCAACAGAAAGTTCGTAGCTCAGACGGTTCATTGTAAACATTTCCACCTGTCCATATAGCACACTCGTATTCATATACAGATTTAAATGACGCTTGACGTAAGCAAAAGAGTTGATATATTTCAATTTATAATATATACCTATGTGTGCTTGTACAATCGCCATGCCTGATAAGCTTCAGAATGTTTGCGAATCTTTGACGAGATTCAAATCAAGTCTGGAAATCCCCGCATACTGGGAACACACTTTGGGTTGAGTACTTACTTTATATGCGTTTCGACAATGTAAAGCGGTCTAAAAATTTGACTTCCAAAACCACTAGTAAACAATTTGTGATGAAAGAGTATCCCAAAACCATTCTATTTATAAGACAGAAAGGGAACATTTACCTTTTCGTTTTAAATTACTGCGTAATCAACTCATTTCCTATGAAGTATATCTGTTATTATTGTTATATCACAATCTTAGTTTGAAAGCTAGCTGACTTCAGTTTCCAACTTCCTGTGATAACTGGACTTGTGCGATATTTCTATGCGATAACTGTATATATATATAATATCATTATCACATTGACATCTCAACTTCAGCGATAACTTTATCCGAGAAGGTACTTGACCATTTTTTTTACCCTCAATCATTAAAAAGTAAAATTAAAATACGAGTTAAAACTAGATAGGAGACTATTAAACTTCTAGAATTATAACTCCTAATCTTTTATCGAAGAAGTTAAACAATATTTTTTTATAGTTTTTAACCTACTTGATCTAAGGTTGGAAAGAAAAATATAAACCAACCATAATTTGAATTACCTATATAACCAAATTCAAGACTTTCTGTTACAGAGCTTTCGGCATAAGAAGTTCCACTCACTATCTTATCAATGGGCTCGCTTCCGTTGCTAAAGTGTTGGCCACGTGTGGAGAGATTTGTTTCCAAGCCAAGTATTTTCACCAGCCAATGTCATAACTTGGCCTACTGTGCTTCGGAGTCAAAATTCACGTGGGGCAATTTAATGTATGTCTGCGACCAAAAGAGTAAACATCAACAAGTTGCCGAGAGATCCAATTCGAGTGATTCATTAGAAAATGTGTGTTCGGATTGTTTTTCTGAAAATTTTCAATGTTTTCGTCTAGTTTTTGTTCTTACGATTTGAAGGCCAGCAAAGGTAATGCCAAGGCTAAGCAAATTGTTGAAACAGTTGTTAAAAACGGCACAGCCCAAGACGAAGGCAAATTAGCCAAGAAGTGACTGTAATTGATAAATTTTAGGGCTGGTTTGACTCTTAGTGGTTTTGTAAAAGAGTTCCTTTGTGATAATTTCAGGTTAGCTTTCTAAATCATCCCTAGGCAACAGTTTATTTGGCAATATATAGCTAGGTCCAAACAAGTTTCACTTTTCGCATCAGTTTGTCTTATTTTTTCCTGTATTTTGGTTCGTTTAGAACTAGTTTTGTTAACTAGCTCAGTGTTTTAGCACATGCTAATCAAACCACTTTCGGTTAATTTTTTTCCACAATAAAATCAAAATCAAATGACAAGAGACGTCAACGAGAAATTTGCATAAAATACCTGACTCGAAATTCTCGCAGAGATTTGGTTACCATATTGTTTGGAACTCGAGTTGTTGGGCCAGAATGTATATACATAAGCAGCTATTAAGAGTGACGGAGATTCAAGGCGAGACATCAGTGTTTCCGTATATTAGCATCGCATTTGTCTCTCTCGATTGCACAAAATCGGTGGCAACAAATTGCCTGCTGTCAACCAGAGCGTATACGTTATATTTCGCCTCAAGTGCATAACCGTAAATAACAAACAAAAAGAATATTGTCACATACACACAGGGAAGAGATAACAAATTGCAAAACACTTGCAAAAAAGGCCCGCAAATCAGTGCGGAGAGAAAAGTCTTAGATTGTTTGTTTCGAGTTGTGCAGTTTAGTTTCTACGACTCCCATTTTGCGACTCCCGAAATGAAATCAGCTTATCAAAAATATATAGGTGACTAAGCACTCACTTTCTCGCCATTCTTGCTCTTTTTCTTATCATCAGTACTTGTTTGTGTGCCATTAATTATGGCTGCTTCCTTCGGTAGCTGCTAAAACTGATTAGAACGCAAACTTCTCAAATGGTACCAACATTCAAACCAATGGAAAGCTACGAAAGTTTCCTCACTTTGGGGGGGTATTAGATACTGCGTTTATGTTTTTTCCTAAATTTTCAAATCGTATTTCCAATAATAAACTTTAAAAACCAAGATTCTTACTTCAATACCATAAAAAAACAAACATGTGATTTATATACAATAAATTGTGCTACACCCAGAAAAAAGTCATGGTAATTCCAAATATTTCCACTTTGTTTTGAATACAATATTTTCGGTGCTGATTTAGCCCCGAGTGGTGTTGTGTTTAAATCAAAGTGTGCTACACTTTTATTTTTAAGTATGGAAATGTTTAGTTTTAAATAAAAAAAAAATAATTAAATCTACAATTTTCCTTATTGGCATACATTATCATGTTTTTAGTTTATTTTAAGTATGTTTATGTTTAAACAAAAAATGTTACATTCATATATATTAATGTTTAATTTTACTATGTGGTTTTTCTCTGGGTGTGCAGTTACGAACGTAATAAATACAAATCCCAAAGACTAATGCCGCTCTCACTTACTGCTTTTTTAAAGGCTGAGTAGGATTGGCACTTGTAAATGTTATTATTTATGATCCCATATCAATTTCGAGCGTTCATCGATAGAAACAATACTTAGTTAGGTTTAGTCCCTTAGTACACTGGCTTATTAATGTTACATTATCAACATGAAATCGTTCAAAATTATAGCTTCTATCAAACAGAATAACAAAGTACTTTAAGTTAAGACAAAACCTTTCTCTTAATAGTCAAATAATATTAAATGTTATCAAAAAAATAAAAATCAGAAAATTTGAATTGGCTTGTAATTTGGTGATTCCCAAAGACAAATATTTATTATCTGATGGATTTCTATCATAGAAAAGATTAATGTAATGGTCCTACAGTGAGTGCCAATATTGACATTACATGGAATATTTTTCTTTATTTTCAAACTATTGTTTGTCCCTTTTAGTCAAACGCTCAGAGATAATTCTTTTCTACAAATGATTAAAAGCATTTATATATTACAAGTGAACTTTTTTTTTAAAAATGAAAGATCCGGCTTCTTAGTGGAAACACATTTTAAAACAACAAAGGGACAACATTTAATGTTGTTATCTATGACGGACTACAAGGTTTGATGTAAAACTTCTAGTAAAAGAATTTAGTATCTTCAATAAAAACTTTAAAATAAATAATCGATTCACTCGAAGGTTATAGATCTTTTCTCGACTCACCTGCATTATGGGATACGCGATACGTCCTTTGCCGAACCGTTCTATGATCGTAAGCTTGGAGGCGCTGGCCATGACACCGGCGATGTTGGATGAGGACAAGACCGGACGCGACGGCGGCACAATGGGCACAAAGTCGCGATTCCTTTCGGCGAAAGTGCGATCGAACGAGTTGCGACGATCGCTATGGGACCGTCTATACGCTACATGATTGCCATTACCACCGCCAGCGGCATTGGGCGCCCGACCCGATTGGTATGTATTAGATGAACTATTGTAGTGGGATGCACCCATATAGGATTTGGATTTGCGATACTGCTTGCCAGAGTAGACAACCGGTTCCGGATAGTTGAGATCGCTATGATTGCTGGCGGTCTCCGATCCAGAACTGGTTGATGACGACGACGAGGTGGCGGAGGTGGAAACGGAGGATGTGGATGCTGTTACGGCGGTGGTCAGACTAGAGATCATCGATGGCTTTGAGCATTTGGCACAGGGCACGGCCAAGGCTGCCGTTAGCAGTTCAGCGGGATTTATTTTGCCCAATCCACTGTCCAATGTGGCCGGTGTGTCCAAGGTGTTGCTGTTACTATTGATGCTGTTACTGTTGCTGCTTTTGTTGCTGTTGCTACTAATGTTGCTACTGATATTGATGTTGCTCCTGTAATTGTTGCTTCTGTAGTTGCTGCTGTCGCGTGGCAGCGATTGCAAAAATATCTGTTGCCGCTGTGGCTTAGCTTTTTTGCTACTGCGTTGCTGTTGTTGCTGCTGCTGTTGTTGTTGCTGCTGTCCCTTGCCTCCATTCTTTTTGTTAACGTTGTTGGGCTTGGCATTTAGCCCTTTATTGTTTGTTGTTTTGTTTGTTGTTTTGTTATTCGTTTTGTTGTTGTTTATGTTGCTAAGGTTGCTGCTGTTTTCGATGTTGCTGCTGTTTCCGATGTTGCTGCTGTTGTTGCCCGCCGCCGGCAACATTGCCTCTCGCTGCCTCTCCTTGTCCTTTTCCGCCTTTTTGCCATTCACCTTGTTTACCATTTTCCCTGTCTCTTTGTTTACCCTTTTTAACTGTTATCCGTGCTGCGATTCTAAAGTTCCGTTAGTTTTCTCCGTTCTACGTTCCGTGCGCAATTGGCTTTTGGCTTCTGCTTGCGCTTGTGTTTTGTTGTTGTCGCTCTCGGTTACCGCTCTTCTTGTCCCTCTCTCTTTTTTACTCTGCTTTTCTGCTATCTCTCTCGCGCGCGCGCATTCGCTCTCGATTTCGTTGATTGTGAGCTTTTTTGTGTTTTTAGTTTGTGCCACGTCTTGTTGTTGCTGGCGTGCTGCGATTTTATATTATTTTGAATATTTCGCTAGCGTACTTGTTATTTTTATACAAAATGAGCTTTTGTTGTACACCATTTAAATGTTTTTAATCACGAAATTCAATAATGTTGTTTCTTACTTGCTAACACTTTTTCCCAACTGCGTATTTTTCTCGAAATTGCTGTTCTGCGTTTTTGCTACCCCTGTTGGATAGCATTTACCGAAAGATAAAACAGAGAGAGCGCATCATCATGAAAAGAAAAAAAAAGATAAGGGAAGAAACAAAATTAGTTATTGGTAAATTGCATTGACGAACAATAGTTTTAAGCATTTTCTAGAAGAATGTTCAAAATTCCGTTGAGTTTTTTACAGTGGGCATAACAAGTTAACGAACATTTTACATGAAATTTCAGTGCAAAGTGTACTTAAACTTATTTTGCCCACTGTATGTATGTAAATATGTACATATGTATGTATATAAAGCCAGTCAAAAATTGCTAATGAACGCAGTCTATTTCTGCCGTCTTTGCTTAGCTTTTATCACTGATTAACTGCTGTGGTTTCCTAAATGAGCTCTATAAGTATAAAAAGTTCCACAATTTTTAAACGCGCAATTTATATTACTTATTTTTTGCGTTCATCCGAAAAAGCAAAAAACAAAATCGCCGAAAAAAACGCATATCTAAATATGTATGTTTGTATAGTTACGCCTATATGTACAGACATAAATACATACATATGTATGTAAATACTTTCCATTTGGCGGGCGCGTTGTCCCTCTGTCTCTTTCTGTCCCCCGCTCGATGATGTAAGTTTTCGTATGAGAATGCTTTATTTTACTTTGCCTTACTCTTCTCTTTTCAAAATGCGGCGATTGAATGTGTGATCAGTAAACTAATTAGTTAAGGGGGTTTTATACTCTCGCAGTTTCGAAAAATTAATTTTTTTTAAATATATTTTAATCTGTGTACATATGTATGTCTGGGAATGCGCTGCAAAAAGGATTTTGTCGAAATAATATTTTTTCGCATGCTCCTACTAACCGAAAGTTACCTACGAACATATGTATTTCAATCAATTATACACCATTATTTACCTTTAAAAGCGTTTTCTCGAAAGCAATGTTTTTTTAGCTGCCGAGTAAGACGTTTTATAGAAGAACTAGTCCGATTTAAAAAATTTTGTTTTCAAACTGTTCACAAAACATAATCCATATCCCCAATAGGTAAAAAAATTAAGTAAAAAATTTAATATTTCACTTATGGTTGCATAACTGTTAATAAATGCAAAATAAAAAAATCTGCCTCGGGAAACATAGTCGACGTTACAACGAATCTAAAGAATAACTTTTTTCTGATTTCTGATCTACCCGCTCGCCAAAATGTGTTATGTGTGTCATGAAAAACAAATTCCAAGGTTCAGGAAAAATTTTTTTTTAGTTTAAAAACAAAATTTGCATAGTTCGTCGAAACGATATCGATAAACTTAAGTTTATGTTTATTATTCAGATACTTTGGGAGATGTTTTAATTTCGATATAACAGAATCATTTTTGTGTTGCCTTTAAATGTTGTTTAACCTAACGTGCGAATATTAAGTCGGTCCAAATTTAGTGTAAACTTAATGTCGTGCTGCAACTCAATACAATGTTCGCGTTGTTGCATTTAAGGCATAGAATGAATGATTTTAGCAACGTTTTTTAATTTTTTTTTTTTTTAACAAAACAAATGTTTTAAATATAAGCTTGCGGACAAGGTAAGGTTAGAAATGGAAGAAAGAAAGAGGAAATGCCATCTTCCATATGCACCGTATAAGGAACTACCTGGAAAATTTAAGGTGCCTTTTTAGACTAGTCGCATATGCGAAAAAAATGTGTTTACACTGGCCAAGATGGATCTTTGTTAGGGACCTTGCAATTTTCTGGTTAATAGAGTACTTTTTACTTAAGCAGCAATCATCCGCAGAGTATAGTCTTTTTAAAAACTTGACGCCGAAATCCATTGCTTCTTGTAGATGTTTCGAAAAAATACTAGTTTGTTATGAAATCTACCGTCCTACAAGCCGAAAACTTGTCAAATATACTAACATTTTTCATTCACAGGTTCCTCATGGGAAAATATTTTAAACGATCTACTTTTAATTTTTTTTTTAATTTAAAATAAAATTTATGTGATTTTGAATATGTTTATTGCAAATCTATCATAATACACATGAAGAGTACGAGTAAATTAAGATTAGATTGATTTGAATAAGTTTTTTGCCTACCAAAATCTGACATTGAATAATGAACCTACCACATATGTATATATATAGGAAAAATTACCTTTTAAATGCCCTTAGGGTATATGTCTGGAGTTACCAACAAATAAATATACAACTTCAAAAACTAAAAAAAAAACTGTATGGAAAAAGAAATTCCCCTTAATTGATAATATTAATACATATATATATTAATACATATTTTACCAGAACGTTCACAAGACATTAAATTATCTTTATTATCTAAGGTACAAAGTAAGGTTTATAATTATAATTTGAATTCAAAAGCAACCCAAATCTACTCAATATTTATAAGATATAATAATAAAATATTTTCAAAAATGTTACGTTGCCTTGCAGTTTCTAACTAAAATAGTAATACTATACCCTTGTATGAAACCAAAGTAGATATTTACGAAATTAAACCATCCCCCTGAGTCTTTTGTTATTGTTTACCAGACATTATGACTTAATCGCTTATACGTATATGTATCTACAAATGTACATTCATTTCGTATACGAGAAATTCAATACTGATCTCCTCCCCTTCCAAATGAGTTAATTACTTTTCCAGAACTGTCGAACACTAACCGATCTTGAACCCTAACATGATGGATGAATTCAAGAACGACGATAATTTTTCCCCTTAACGAGCAAACGTATTAGTACATGTGTATAATTTTTACTAAAATAAACTGGGTATTCCCAAGTGCGTTAAATTGCTTTTTTATTGTCCATATTATATTATAGTCAACCGAATTCCTTTTTTCAAAATTCAATAATGATGTAGACGATATTTTTCCGTCTTCGTTGTGAATATGGCAGATTTTATCATTGATATATTATGCAGAAACCACAATTTTGAGACATAGTTCAAAATAGTAGGGGAGGAAGTTAATCCATGTAATTGTAAGTATTATTGTCAAAGGATCTATATGTCTAAAATCACGATTAAAGCCCTCAATTTGCAAAAGAGAAATACTGTTTCTTTTTTGTTTAGTTTCGTGTATATAATAATATAATATATAGACAATTTTATGCAATCACAATATTGTCTAAAATAAAATTTGACCCTTTGCATTGGCAAAAATAAATTACAAAGGCTACTAAAAAAATGTTCAACAAAAAAACAGTATTTTCCTTTTGCAAAACGTGATTTTAGATTCTTATCTCTTTTGGCATTTTTGATAAGAAATGAGCAAAGATTACGTTCCGCCTCTTTTTGAGTAGTCAAAGCAAAGCAACTTTTTCGAAAGTTTTAACCTCTTTGGGTAAGAAAGGCTATACCCTCAACATCAAATAACTCTGACATAAAAATGTTGTTTCTAAATAATTATATTTTCGTGTCAGCAAATATAAAATTTCAATAATTTTCTCTTTTGGCGCCCTGCAGCTACACATGTATGAAAAGAAAACTGTAACGAAAAGTGCGATCAATACTATTTTTTACCTCGTTAAAAGTGGTTTGGGTTTGATTAACGATTAGTTTCGAAGTGTGATATTTCATATTATTAAAATAAGCTTTACAAGTAAAACAAACAATTTTGTTATTTTTCTCAGAGCAGTAAATACAAACACATCAAGAGGAGGATCTTGGGTTGAATAATATCTTAAGGTGTTTTCATCTACATATCTCTACACCGCCAAAAAATAGCGAAACCGGAAATGCCAGATGCCAAGACTACGCGAGAACCAAAAGGGGGCATGGGCCGAGGGCGGGTGGTGTGTGTGCCTAGATCGTTATCCGCATTTCTGGTTTGCTTTTCATTATAGGCAGAACACAAAACTATGCGACACGATGCGATCTGCGATTTGCGAATCCCCCGGACCCCGAGAACTGTGCTGCAGTCACGTAGCCCCACAAATTGTGCGAGATCAATAACGGTGATTGTGTGTGAGTCTATTTATTTGTATTTACCTTAACAATTCGAATAGCTCGTGCCTAGTCGCTCATTATCCAAAATCCACGGATGGATGGCTGCTTCGTGATTTTTTAGGATGGGAACCGAACAGAATCCTATCTTATAGGTCTTTGTAAAGTAGGGCACGGATTGCTGAATTTTTAATCAAATTGTTATAAACAGCAAGCGGCTATTGGTATCAACAATCGGTATCGGTATGCTATCGACGACGGGCAGCAGGGTGTGGGTAGGGTTTGACGTTCCGGCGAAACGCTGGCAGAGCGCCTTACACTAAAAACAACGAACGGTCCAGGATGGCGAACTGTATATTTAGTATTTGGTTTTGATTTTGGATTACTACAACAAAGTAACAAGCCAAAACATTCGTTTTTTTTTTTTCTAAAATTCTGACAAGTAACACTTTAATTGCTCGGCCACCGTTACTTTTGGATTTCTATAACCGTTGCACTGCACACACACACACTGAGAAACATTCACTTAACTCCAAACTTTTGATTTTGAATTTTAATTTCACTTTTTTCGCTTGCTTTTTTGGCGTATGTATATTTTTCGTTTCTACAGACCACGCGGAAACTCGGCGGAAAGCTTCGAGAATGTGGTTTTCGACTTGACAGCAAAAGGGCTGATAAAGGTAGCTCTGGAGCAGGCTTTTATATCGCAGTAAACGGTTGCGGATTTGTATTTTCGTGTAACTGTTACTGAGTTGCTATATTCGATATTCTGTCCAACGGTTGCTCACCGTTCGATCGGTTTTCGGTTGGCACTGTACTGCTCCCTGGGCTTTTGGTCTACTTGAGTGTCGAACATGTGACGAGCAACTGATGGCGATGGCGCTGGCCCGCTGGTCCGACGGCCAAGCGAAGACGAGCGCTTGTGCATACAGTGGGACCTGCCTATTATGTAACTTTTGATGGGTGAGTTGAAATTTAAAAAACTATTATTGGAGTTAAAAAGAATCCAAAAATGTGGTAGCCCAAACCGCCAAAAAAATGTCTAAAGCTTTCGAAAAACTAAAACTGGAGTATTTGATTACGAATAATCATTCTTAATACTAACTAACTTATTTCAATTACCTAAAATTATTATTACTTCAACATAAATTTGAGATATGTTGGAAATTGTATGGTTAATATTTATATGTGTAGGAATTTTCTATCATATCTGGTAAATAATCTGTAAGGAAATCGTAGAAAAACTGATTAATCAATTTTTATTCTATTTGACTTCTATAATAATTATTTTTCGTTGACGTTCCACTGTTATTAGTGGGAGCAAAGCGAAGCGCCGACGATTCTAGAGAGTGCCAACCAAAAAGTTCGCGAAACTGAATTAACAACAACAATTAAGTGGCGCTCACCCTTTCTCTCTATCACTGTCTTACGCTCCACCTCTCATTCGCTGTGACCATGTATTTTTTTACCTTCGTTTTCACTTCCTTCCACTCTTTCGTTAGTCAAAATCTTCTCCAAACACCTGTAAGCTTTTGAGTAGTAGGTCAAGAAATGGCTAGAGGCTATTGTTTTTTAAGGTTTTCACTTTTAAGCCTAGATTTAAAGTGAGTTTTTTTATCTGTGCTCATGAGAGAGGATACGAGTAAAAGGGAAGAGAGATTGAGCCTGAGGGGGGAATTGAAAAAGCTTTTGTTCGATCATCTTGTTGTTGTAATGAAATACCGGCCGGCGTTGGCGTTTTCAAATTGAGAAAGCGCCGACCTTGCGCTCTCTTTGTTTCCCACCCTGTCCTCCTCCCAGTGCGGTGGGGGTAGGGCGCGGAAGAGGGAGAGGGTTGGGGTGGCAACCGAATGCTAATTAATCGAAAGCTTTTTCTCCCTCTCTGTCGCAGCTAAAAAGCCCAGCGATCAGCGGATTATGCCCATTTATGCATATGATCTATAGGCTTTATATAGGGCACACAGCCCAGTGATCCTTTGGAAGGCAAAAAATAAACAAATGCATCTGCCGGATGTTCGGGGATCACGATCACGTGACCAAGGCTGCAAAACTGCGAGTAGAAATAATCGATGAAAAGCGTAGCTAAAATCACATTGTCAGGGCGGTATTTTTGGCTGTCGCCGCCTCAACAGCTAAAGCGACAAAACAAACCCAAAAATATCCACACATCCACCGGTTGATAGTCTCGTAGACCAAATGAGATGCGTAGTAGCCACGCGGCCAACAAGAAATTTCATTTATTTTGCCAACACACGAAATCGAGCATACCTACACACATACATATGTATTTATAAGACCTGCGTGAATCCACAGTAAACAATAGTTTATCAGTTTTCTTTGTTTTCAAGTTCCCCCATCGCATTTGATTTGTTATTGAAGGAGGGCCAATCTTTAAACCTGAAAACGGTTTAAGCAATTTTAAAAATAAATAATATATGAAACATATGAATGTGGGACAATTTGCTGACGATATGGTAAGTTTTAGAAATTACTATATCCATGAGTAGCATAAACAAATTTCTCCATTGAAAACATTTCCACTCAAAAGGGGAAACCCATATCATTTTCCTGTGTGAAGATATTTTAAGTAAACAAACACCTTTCCATCTTCAAGTATTTTAAGTTTAAAAACTTCATTTAAGTAATCGTAGAGTAAAAGGGTATATTGTTTTCGTGGAAAAGTATGTAACAGATAGAAGGAATCGTTTGCGACCATACAAAGTATATACATATATTCTTGATCAATAGCCGAGCCGATCTAGCCATGTCCGTTTGTATGAACGTCGAAAATTCGGAAGCTACAAAATCAAGAGATTTGGAATTTATGAGACCTAACTCTAATACCCACAAATGCACTATAGGGCCAACGATCGCATTCTTTGGCCCAAACCCATATTTGAAAAGTCGATAAAACTAAATGTGTTGTTTTACGATGCATTAACCGAAGACCAATCTGCTATGTTACGTTTCAGAAATTCCGATAGATGGCGCTTCTATTAAGATTACAGCTGTTTAATCAGCCGTTTGAGATGCAGCCTTTGTGCTTTTGAAATTCTAATTTCACATTGCAGTTTTGAAGTGCATAAAAAAACAATAGAAAAGCTTTTCAAGAAGATTTTTTAAAATGAATTTGAAGAATGGTGGTGCGTACTAAGTGTTTGTGTGTTTAAAAGGTTGAAATCTATCCTGATTTCCATGTATTTAAGCGGTAAAGTAAATTGTCTTACAAATCTAATTTTTATCTGGAGCAACAAGCGAGTCTAGCGTGGTCCACTTCTAAAACCTTTTGAGATTTCAAGAGTATTTATTTCTTGTTCAAATATATGTTGTTGAAATCGCCACTTATTGCCACTTTTAAATTTATTTAGTTTTTTTAGACACAACCTTAAGTTTTGCAGCTTTGAGTTGTTTTTATATGTATTGAAAAGGCAGCCCAAAAGGACAAAGAAGATGCTATTTTAACTTTCTTAACAACCGCAGCAGCTAATATATTCTTGAAATTTGAAGTTGTTCCAAAAATATCATACAAATTGGTTAGAAACCGACACAGTTACAGTACTTTTGAAAACCTTGAAATCTGTGGGAGTCCACCATTTACCATTCTAGCTAGAGGAACGTGATCCCAGAGAATGTAAGCTGCAGATTCAGGCATTAACATTGCACACTTGTGTGAAAAACAATCATTCGATGTGAATGCAAATTTCCTATATTGTATTTTAACGAAACTCTCAAATTTGAACTTTAATTAAGCTGGGATAAAAAATAAATAAACCAAAATTACAGCTTGGCTGAATGAGTGAATCGTATTATATTCATAAGCAACAACAAAGTTGGATAGATTAATCGTATGGCAGATAATAGATACATTGGTCCGATTTCAGTTTTTTGAATATATATGTAGCCTAAGGATAAAAAAAAAACATTGGTAAAGTTTCAACTCGATATTAGAAAAATTAAGCGACTTATTAATTTTGCCCCACAAAAGTGGTCGTTGGCTCCATAGTGAAATGACGAAAACACTCGGAGTCATGTTAGGCCTTAGTTATTAGGCTCTGTGTTTGTGTTCAATCGGTAGACACAACAAAATCGATCTGTAATTTTAGAAGCAATTGGCAATTATGTATTGCTATGTGACATCACTGCATATTTAAAAAACGGAGTTCGAGCATGAGCAGAGAGCACACATAGTAATAAAAGTACGCAATGTGTGTGTGCCGACCCCGGTTTTATACAGTTCTTGTGTGCTCTGTCGCTGCTCTGCATAAGATAGTGTCGTTGAAGAGAGGTGTGGGTTGGAGGTGGGGAAGGAAGAGAAAGTTGCGTTGTGGGGCCTCCACCGTCGTCATCCCAGGACTGCAAATGGGGGTGGACCATTTGCCTCCCGCGTTGAAGTATGCAATGTGGGGTTGACTGATTAAAAAGCATCCAAGGCCAAGGTGACAAGCTCTACCCAAAATCTTGCGTGGTCGGACGACTTGACAAGGGCATCTCAAATCAAGATTACTCGCCAGGAGAGCATCTTGGCGAATCCAGGTTCCAAACCAGAGCTTAAGTGGTCCGAAATCGACCCCGAAGAGAAAACTGGACCATTGCAGGGAGCGATCAACCACTTGACCCTAAGTTCGATTCTATCAGGTAGTTTAAAAAGCCATTGTTGTGGCACGTGCCAACGAAGAATCAGTTCGGTCCATCTACTGTCCATAGCTTAGGCGAAATGTGGCCAAGGTTTGGATACCACCCTCAACAACGGATGACCGGAAATTGGTGTTCTCAAATCTTTGTGTGTGCAAATTGAGCAATCACCGCCACCTTCCGCAATAAGCCATAGCCCTAGCAAGGAATAGTAATACTTGAAACGTATTAGATTATCACATAGCCAATAAGTGCTCCTCCTCGGAGTAATCCTTTGGTCTAATAAAATAAGTCCTTCCTCTGGAAACCACAGAATTGTTTCCCAGGAAATAGCGAAAGCCATTATCACGGCTTACCTCAAATTCGGCCCTATAAGTCGACCTCCAAAGTCTAACCGTTAATCATGTACTAAGAGCTTAGACAATTAAGAAAGGAAACGAGATGGATATTAAGCAGAGCTACATAAATGTCAAGATGGCAAGGCAAAAACTGAATCATAGGCTGCCTCCTGCACTGAACTTACTAGCACCACAGAAGGTGGAGACAGACTTTCGGGTTGTCTTGATGCAAATGTAGAGACTGACGAGATTTCAAATGAAAGCTGGAAACCACTGAAACACGTGGCCAAGAATGAAGCAGTTATAAAAGAGAAGACACTGTGGGCCATCAAGTTACTCCATACTATGATTTCGTTTACAGCTGTGGGAGGATGACGAGACAATGAGCCAGATTTATTTGGCAACTCTTTATTGGGGACCTGGAAAGTTTAGCAGAAGTGACAATGATGGAACTGGTACTTTTCATGTCACTTACTGTTAATTTAATGAAGCACTTTTTATTTTCAGGTGTAAAACAATATTTTTTAAGGCATACTCTTTCGTGCTTAAGCTTTATATTAATTAGAAAATGTCTTAAGAAAATATTTCAAATAAAACGCTGTGAAAAAATAGCTACTCCTGCCAGGATCGCAGCCAATAGAGTTGTAACGGAAACCCGCTTCAACAGCTGGTCCTGCCACTTCCTGTTGGCAACGCACTGGGCGTAAGGCATGCTGGAAAAGGAGACGCTGTTGTAGAGTGGAATCCAGCTGGGGAAATATCGAAATAGCAAGGTATCCAGCCACTTTCGGATCCGAAAGGACCAGCGTTTGGTCAGGTCTCGCATCTGGATGAATAATAGAATGGAATAAAGTAGAGGAGGGTTTAAAATATGTTATATATTTATATATATATATAAAATACTTACCTCCACATAGTTATACATGGCCAGATCACAAATGGCAAAAGCGTCCTGCCAGCGGGACTCGGTAAACTGAGCCAACGCCTCGTCCAGCCGCAACTCCTTTTCCAGAATTCCGGTGAGCAGCGTGACATCCTCCATTCCGGCATTCATTCCCTGGCCGTAATACGGAACCATGGCATGTGCAGCGTCGCCCAGGATCAGGGCCTTGTCCGCATAGTGATAGGGTTTGCACTTGATGGACACCAAATGCTGTGGCCTAGTTTTAAAGAAGTCCTTGACGAGCTGTTGCTCCCCAATAAGCGGCAGGGCATCGTGAAAGTTCAGCTTGAAGAAATCCAGTAGATCATTTTGATTCCGAATTTTAGCGAAGACCCCGAAAGGCATGGATAGGGTCACCGTGAATGACTTGTCCTGATTCGGTAAGGCGATCATCATAAAGGAGTTGCGGGGCCAGATGTGCAGGTAATTGGCGGGCATCTGGAAGTCACCCGATTTCGAGGGTATGCAAAGTTCCAGGTAACCTGTATCTATATACTCCTGGGAATAATTAAAGCCCGGCAAACGGACCAATTGCTGGCGTACACCACTAAAGGCGCCGTCACAGCCCACTATTAGGTCCGCTTTGGCAGCAATCACATCTTGGTTAGGATTCCGGAACTCCATGGATCCCTCTCTGAGGTTAGCGCTCGTCAATTTGTGCTCGAAGTGGCAGCGAACATTCGGTAATTTATCGCAAGCATCCAGAAGCACCTCGTTTAGCTGACGGCGACCCACTGAATACAGACATTGTTTGCTGTTGGGGTCGTATAGGACCACACTGGTGTTTCCCCTGACATCGTGCAGCATTCTACCCCTCATGGGTATGGCAGTGGCCAGGACCTTCTCCTCCAGACCGACGGCGGCCAGAGCCTTGCGGCCCCGCTGGGAAAGTGCCAGGTTAATACTCCTACCCTGGACCACCAGAGCCTGGCGGATATCCTCCCGGTACTCGTACAAATCCACCTGGTTGCCCATACGGGCAAAGTTTATGGCCGCCAAAGAACCCACCTTTTAAACAAGTTGATATAGGTGAAATAGAAAGTTTAAAAATATCTTGATAAGAGTCGGGGATTAGGGATAAGGCAGCATCCAGATAAGAGGCGCATTTAGATACAAAATTCAGCAGCATAATAGATGAACTTCGTCTTTCTGATTAAGATTGTTATACTAAGAAGTAAAGTCATTTGAAAAATGATCACTTCTTATTTTCTTTTAAAAACACTAACCATTAAGGTCAAAAAAATTTGCTTCAAATATAAAATTGATTTAAATGTATTCGTGATTTGGTTTAAAAACGTTAAAAGGATTTCTTAAAAAAAAATTGTTTTAAAAGCTGTTTCTTAGTAATGTTTTTTGAGCATTAATTTTCACATAACAACCAAAAGTAAAGTCAGTTTGTTAAGAGCCTTTGACTATTTAAAAAAAAAAAACACTTACCAGTCCAGCTCCGACAACCGCCACCCTGCGCCGCCGTCCCTCATCCTCCGCAGCTCCTGGCGACTCCTGGTGACCGTTTACCTCCTGACTGATGATTCCTTGCCTCATGACTGTTTTGGTCGAACGTCGCCAGCAAAATGAAGATGGAAGTGAGATGGAAGCCAGTTAACTAGCTTCCAAGAGTGTTTAGCCAAAAGATTATGCCGTATGGACAGTAAACGCTATCTGTGGTTGTTTGATGTTGCTGCGGGAAGCCAAGCAACTGCAGCGGCGTAGCCAGAAGCCTTTGTTTAGGGGTCCCTTATCTATATTGAACTACAAAAAAATGTTTACTTGTATTTGTTAATAACCTCAGATTTCTTTTCATTTTATTAGAATACGGATTAAACAAATATTTAAACAATCATCCACCCACATTTGTAGACAATTGCTTTATGCTCTAGCTTAATACATATTGAAAAAACACGAAATAAATAAATTCACTATTTTCACCGAAATGAACATTTCTCAACTATGCACCCAATTCTTGAACCGCCATTTTTGGAAAAATTGTGATTACTGACAAAAATTTAAAGGAAAACACGTAAACACACGTAAACCATGGTAAACCCCCTACTTCCAATAAGTACAATTTATTATAAATTGAATAATTTAATTTAATTTATTCAAAAATTAAAAAATATATATATTTAAAAAAAACGGCGCACATTTTCAAAAAATTCTTTTGCTAGCTGACACTTGAAAAGTTGGCAGCCCTAGCAGCGTGTTGCCAGACTCAAAGCTTTTTGGTATATTTTCTTCGGCCTCCGCGCATTTTTTGTCGCTTATGTTACGGTCACACCAAAAGCTGCTGTGGAAAAACTCATGCACAATAGAAAATAGAAAACCGAAGATTTCCACAACAAATCCGTAAATCAGCGCCCCAGAAACCCGAGTAGCATGTGCAGGATAGCCCCCAGTATTGGATTGTAAACGAAACTAGAGGAAAAGCGAGAAAAGAGCGACGCCAAAAGGAAAGCGTATTTGCACTCTATAGATAGCACCAAGGAGAACCACAAAAGGCGAAACCAAAATGGTAATAAAATGCCAACAATATACGCGAAGAACAAGTGCAAAAGTGCGAGAGTGAGAAGGGGAAGGGGGAGAATGGAAGAGAGCAGAAATGGGAGTGAGAGTTGTTGCCGTCTCATAAAGTCAAATTCCGTTCATCATCTCTCACCCCCTTCCCCCTGATCCCTTCCACCTGCTGCTGCAATAAATTAAAATTTCCCAAATTTATATATATTTTTGCCTTGCAGGGAAATGAAACATCACTGCCCATGGAAATGTGTTCCAATTGTAAGTACGAAATTGTTCAGTCAATGTCATTTAAACGGAATGGCAGCTGTTTATGAATATGCAAACATAAGCACACACAAGTGAACATTTAGATACGGTATAAGCGAACGGCCAAATAAGGAATGCAAACTAAGCGTGAACGTGGCGTCGACATTCCATTTACAATTATCAACTCTTTATTTCGGATCAAGAAAAGATTTTACACCTTTTTTTGTTTCTTTCGAAATGGTCATTCTAGAATGTGACTTGTCACACGTTTCCTCATCTGATAATCGACGGACAAGCGCTCGCTAAAAATAAATTACAGTCCCACAATCTTAAGTAGAATAAAGCGTTTGATTTTACATCTATAATAGGAATTTTCGTAATATTTCTAAAAGCAAATTTTCGTATTAGGGATAAATATCGTATATTTCCTGTTACAAATTTTAATATCATTTAAACATTTTGTAAAACTTAAGTTTTTTTACTACTGTTAATAGTTTAAAATATAGTCGCACAATCTTAATTAGAATAAAGCTTTAATAGAAATCTTTATAATATTTTAAAATGCAATTTTGGTATTAGGAATAAATATCTTATTTTTCCTGTTACAAATTTTTATATAATTTCAAAATTTAAAAACTTTAGTTAATTTTACTATTGCTTACAGTTTAAGAGTAAAGTTTCTCCAATGATTTCAGGAAGAACTATATAATAGGAAGATTTATAAACATCGAAGAATTGCGTTCTTATTTAAGAATTTCGTCATTCGCATCTATAGAGGGATGCTCCACTGTATTCATATTTCAAAAATGCCTATTACATGCGCTTGTGATTCTGCATAAATCGAATTTTAAAACGAAACTTCCATGTTTTTTTTTGCATTCCTCCAGTCGACGCCGATGAGATCCGGCGGTTGGGCAAACGTTTCCGGAAGCTGGACCTGGACAACTCGGGGGCGCTGAGCGTGGACGAGTTCATGTCGCTGCCAGAGCTTCAACAGAATCCTCTGGTGCAGCGCGTGATCGACATTTTCGACGCGGACGGCAATGGCGAGGTGGACTTCAAGGAGTTCATCCAGGGCGTGTCACAATTCAGCGTCAAGGGCGACAAGCTGTCGAAGCTGCGCTTCGCTTTTCGCATCTACGACATGGACAATGACGGCTACATTTCCAACGGCGAACTGTTTCAGGCAAGTCCCGCGAGTTTCACGTAGAGATCGCCCTAAACGCAACTCTGTTTTACAGGTGTTAAAGATGATGGTGGGCAACAATCTAAAGGAGTCGCAATTGCAGCAGATTGTGGACAAGACGATCGGATTCGCGGATAAGGATGAGGATGGGAAGATTTCGTTCGATGAGTTCTGCTCGGTGGTCGGCAACACGGACATCCACAAGAAAATGGTTGTTGACGTTTAAAATAGGTTTACGCAGATCCTTCTTATACGCGATTTTATTTATTCTTTTGTACATGCGTCGGCATCCTTTGGTTGTCACTATCACCACAATTATTATGGTTATTACTTTTGATCGGCGATTCTATAGTTGAATATTGTTACAAGCCGTTAGCAAGCCAGTTCAGTCAGTGAGTCAGAAAGGCGATATAGCGCCTGGGGAGCGAATCGCGAAAACAATGTTGTTATCCTAAGTTGAAAAGTGGAAAAATGCGCCTCCTACTTACTTTTTAAATATATACATCTATATACTTATATATAAATGGATATATAGTCTTAATTTATTATACAAATATACATTTATAGAATTCAAAACCCTAAAGCAAAACTACTCTAAAACGGAAGTCAACTCCATGCAAGTGAAGGCAAATAAAGCAATTCAAGTTCAACCAATGCTCTTTCAAATCGGTAACTGAGAGTTTTCCACTTTCACTCTATCACATTGATGTGTCATAGCTTACGTTAATTATTTCTAATTCTCCTGTGATTTTGCCAAAAACAAAACAAAACGAAAAGCAACAAATCGAAAAATAACGAGAAAGGGCACAAGGACGAGGGGCAACTAAGCAACCTGCCCCAAGGAGCTCTCCTCAATTGACTTAGTCTAATTTACACGTTGTGTACTTTTTATATATTTATACATACCTACTTGTACTAATCGAATGTTATAATCTACGTATTTTTATATATCTTGACTAACTCGAAAACACCAGAAGAAGGGCGAAGTTTGCCAAGTTTCTTAACTCTACCTTAACCAGTCTAACACCACTTAACTCAAATTAACTGATTCTCACACAGAATTACGCCTCGAAATTATCTAAAATATGCTACATTTTACGGATTATCAAGCGAGTTAACTGAAAATCGAATAGTTATACATCAATACATATGAAGCAATGCCATGCGATGCGAAGTAACATTTTTTTATACTTAATTATACTAGTTAAAGATGCAACAAAACCAAAAAATAAGAATGCATGTTACAAATTTTATAAAAAAAAACAAATTTTTGCACACTCGCCACTCAATTTGTTAGCTAATCAATTTCATTGCATTATTCCAAATAATCGACTCGAGATCGCAACTCATTGTAAAATGGTGTAGCCAACAATCTGGGACCCTTTGGTAGGGCTCAGTTTGCTGGCCAGTCGAAGCAATAAAGAGCAAATCCTTCAATAAAATTATACTTATACACAAACGAACAAAGGTTTTCCAATTTGGCGATGGGAAAGCGAGCGAGCGACAGATAAGATAAAGCCACCAGCAAAAGTTTGTCGACCAATGCGATGTGTGTAGTATTCTGTGATTCAGTTGTGAAATAATCCTCAAACTGCAAAGTTCTCCATTGAGTCGGAAACATGTTGAAGCTGGACACCAAAGGAGGTATCATCTGCACGGGCGTTTTATCCATTGCCTTTGCCATAACCTATTTGGCACTGATGGATGAGTATTTCTGGCGAAGTATGTACAGTGTACACATATGAGTGTTTAGAAAAAATGTAATTGTGTAACTATTTCGATTCAGATGGACTTTACGAACTGGGGATACACATTTCTTCTCTGCAAATATTAGGCAGCGTATGCCTTCTAATAGGAGCTTTTAAGGTGAGTTAATTATGTTAGCTAAGCGTCTGACACTCTTAAATCGAACTAACTTCTAATGTAAATCCAGCAAAAATACAAGTTCTTAGTGCCGTGGATGATAACCACAGGGTTCTTCATGTATCTTATGGTTTATGCGAGCATTACGACGTTAACCAGACTTGGAGATTGGATCTTCATTCCGACGATGTTGCTGCCGTTTACAGGTAAGGGGTTTTGGTTGTCAGATTACACAGCTATTTAACCTTTTAAAACTCTATTATTAGTTTATCTTGGCTGTGCTTTGTACTCGGTGCAAAAGGCTTTCGACAGGATGCGCAAGGACATGCCCCCATTGTACTCCAATTTGTCCGCCGAAAAGGATATCGTTCATCATATTTAGGCCAATAAAACGGTTTGTCCAAAAAACAACTCAAAAAATATAAGTTGAAAATAAAAGCTTGCTAATCTTGTTTTGGACTCAACCTGCGCAGTCGTCCGATCACATAATTAATCTCTATATATTTCATATTTTTGATTGTTTTATGACTCAGATGATTGCGAAACGAAATTACACTTTGAAATTTCCATTCCATTTTGTCTTAGCTTACCACAATAACTGAAAAACGAGCCGAAGAGATTTTCATTTTGGAAAATCATCGCTGGTATTGAATTAATAACAACAATAATAATAATATTTGAATTATAACCACTTCGTTATTTTTTTTTTTTTAAATTAAAGTGTTCGATTTTGTTTATATTTCAGAATTTACTTCAATTGGTTTTAACCGCAGACGAAATTAGCCAAAAAGGATTAGCCTTGAAAATACATTCATTTCGAAGAATAGGGTAACAAAAGCTGATAAGATAACTGTTAAACAAAAGCTTTCCAATTATGAAGCTATGAAAAAAAAGTGAAATGTGGAAACAAGCACAAAAGAGGCCATATATTCCTTAGCGATGTAACTGTTATATAGAAGAAAACAATTAGTAATATTCAGCTGAACAACATGATCACTGGTCATCACTTTCATCATGTTCAGCAAAAAATGAGCGTATAAATAGTACGCTATCTTTTCTTGATAAATGATAAATATCTGCTAGCCTATATTAATAGTGTAAATATCGATAAGAACAAACAGAAAAATTAAATTGTAAACAAAACAAAAATAAACAAGAAACGAAGCAAACGAAGTTCATATACCCTTGCAGCTATTGCAACAATTAAATGTTCTTGAAAAACTTAAAATTATGATTGACTTGCGTGTGTGTTTACATTGAAGCTATTTGAAGATTATTTGATAGTTCCTATGGCAGATATATGATACCGTTTTCCGATTTTAATAATATTAAAAGCGTAGTTCTGAACTGTCAAATCATTAATTTATCATAAAAAACTTTTGAAAAAAAAAAAAAATAAATAAAAAAGTTAAATTAAAAAATTTTTTTAAATATTTTTATTGTTCTTATGGGAGCTTTAAGTTAAAGTCGTCCGATTTTGATGAAATTTAAACCGTAATTCTGAAATATTTTAGAAATTTAAACCGTAATTCTGAAATATTTAACCAGCACTATATCTCGAAAAACTTTAAAAAAAATTAAAAAACACCAAAGATATAGTTTTTTTTAAATTTATTTTTCCGATTGTTCCTATGCGAGCTATATGTTTTAGTCGTCCGATCCGGCTCGATCCGACTAATATACTACCTGCAATAGAAAGACAACTTTTGGGGAAGTTTCATGCACATAGTTTTTAAACTGAGAGACGAGTTTGCGTAGAAACGGACGGACAGACGGACATGGCTAGATCGACTCTCCTAGTGATGCTGATCAAGAATATATATACTTAATAGGGTCGGAGATGTCTCCTTCACTGCATTGCAAACTTCTGACTGAAATTATAATACCCTCTGCAAGGGTATACCCTTGCAAAAAAGCAAAAATAAATTAACTATTGCGTAATGTATCTAAGAGTTCAATAAAATTATACTTATACACAAACGAACAAAGGTTTTCCAATTTGGCGATGGGAGAGCGAGCGAGCGACAGATAAGATAAAGCCACCAGCAAAAATTTGTCGACCAATGCGATGTGTGTAGTATTCTGTCATTCAGTTGTGAAATAATCCTCAAACTGCAAAGTTCTCCATTGAGTCGGAAACATGTTGAAGCTGGACACCAACGGAGGTATCATCTGCACGGGCTTTTTATCCATTGCCTTTGCCATAACCTATTTGGCACTGATGGACGTATATTTCTGGAGATGTATGTACAGTGTACCCATATGAATGTTTAGAAAAAATGTAATTGTGTTACTATTTCGATTTAGATGGACTTTACTTACTGGGGATAAACATTTCTTCTCTGCAAATATTAGGCAGCGTGTGCCTTCTAATAGGAGCTTTTAAGGTGACTTAATTATTTGAGCTAAACATCTGACACTCTCAAATCGAATGGAAATCCAGCAAAAATACAAGTTCTTAGTGCCGTGGATGATAACCACAGGGTTCTTCATGTTTCTTATGGTTTATGCGAGCATTACGACGTTAACCAGACTTGAAGATTGGATCTTCATTCCGACGATGTTGCTGCCGTTTACAGGTAAGGGGTTTTGGTTGTGAGAGTACACAGCTATTTAACCTTTTAACACTCTATTATTAGTTTATCTTGGCTGTGCTTTGTACTCGGTGCAAAAGGCTTTCGACAGGATGCGCAAGGACATGCCCCCATCATACTCCAATTTTTCCGCCGAAAAGGATATCATACATCATATTTAGGCTTATAAAACGACTTGTCCAAATAAAAACTCAAAAAATATAAGTTGAAAATAGAAGCTTGCTAATTTTTTTTTTGGACTTTACCTCCGCAGTCATCCGATCATATAATTAATCTTTATATATTTCATATTTCTGATTGTTTTATGACTCTTGTGTGTACTCTATATCACTATTCAGCTATTTCAAATGATTGCGAAACGAAAGTACCCTTTGAAATTTCAAGTTTAAATTGATTTCATTTTGTCTGAGCTTACCACAATAACTTAAAAACGAGCCGAAAAGATTTTGATTTTGGAAAATCATCGCTGGTATTGAATTCATAACAATAACAATAATAATAATTGAAATATAACAAGTTTGTTCTTTTTTTTTAATTAAAGTGTTCGATTTTTTTATATTTTAGAATTTACTTCAATTTATTTTAACCGCAGACGAAACTAGCCAAAAAGGATTAAGATAGTATAGCCTTGCCAATACATTCATTTCGATGGATAAGGTAACAATAGCTGATTAGATAACTGTTAAACAAAAGCAATGAAAACAAAAGTGAAATGTGGAAACTAGCACAAAAGGGGCCATATATTCCTCAGCGATGTAACTGTTATAAAGAAGAAAACAATTAGTAATATTCAGCTGAACAACATGATCACTGGTTACTGATGGATTTCTTCCATCATGTTTAGCTAAAAATGAGCGTATAAATAAAACGCTATCTTTTCTTGATACATGATACATATCTGCTAGCCTATATCAATGGTGGCAATATCGATAAGAACAAACAGGAAAATGAAATTGTAAACAAAACAAAAATAAACAAGAAAGTAAGCAAACTTCGACAAGCCGAAGTTTATATACCCTTGCAGCTATTGCAAAAATGAAATATTCTTGAAAACATTAAAATTATGATTGACTTGCGTGTGTGTTTACATTGAAGCTATTTGAAGCTTATTTGCTAGTTCTTATGGAAGATATATGATATCGTTTTCCGATTTTAATAAAATTAAAAACGTAATTCTGAACTATCAAATTATTAATTAATCATAAAGAATTAAAAAAAAAATTACAAAACAAAAGAGTTAAATTAAAAAAAATTTTTTTTTGAATATTTTTATTGTTCCTATGGAAGCTTTAGATTATAGTCATCCGATTTTGATGAAATTTAAACCGTAAATTTGAAATTCTTAAATATTGAACCATTACTATATCTCAAAGAACTTAAAAAACACCAAAGATATAATTTTTTTTTATTTATTTTTCCGATTGTTACTATGGGAGCTATATGCTATAGCTCGACCCGACTAATATACTACCAGCAATAGAAATACAACTTTTAGGGAACTTTCATGTAGATAGCTTTAAAACTGAGAGACTAATTTGCGTAGAAACGGACGGACAGACTTACATGGCTAGATCGACTCTCCTAGTGATGCTGATCAAGAATATATACACCTTATAGGGCCGGAGATGTCTCCTTCACTGCGTTGCAAACTTCTGACTGAATTTATAATACCCTCTGCAAGGTATAAAAACAAGCAAAAATAAATTAATTAGTGCGTAATGTATCTAAGAGTTCAGCGTACTGCATAAATTATGAAGGCGCAAAGCCCAAATTAGTAAACAATTCTTAGGGATCCGTATTACCAAAACGAAAATTATGCTTGGAAAAGCACAATTAATCAACTTCAAATGCAACAAACAAAAAAGTGATATTTTGTGGGGCTGTTTAATCTTTGTCGCGATAAGATAATTTTTTATTGCTCTTTCCTGGAAGTTTAACACGTCATTGATGTGTACACAAAAATCATTTTAATTATAGTATTACAAATTGCTAAAAATATTTTAAAATAATGTTTCTATTTTTTCTAAACTTGGACAAAAACATATGCGACATGTTGATTTTTTCTTTTCACTTTGTTAACAAAAATATTTATGTTACCTATCTGTAACAATCAAATGAAATAAAGAAAAATTTAAAAAGGACTTCCATAGTGCAAACCCCCAAGCGGTAAACTTTATAAAAATTGTTAAATTTCTTAACTGTGGGAGACACAGGCAGACGTGGTCGTATCGACACCGCTCTTTAATAAAAACTTAATATAATTATTTGTAACCTGCCCAGCTTAATTACTTTTCGTTTAACTTTTTGAATGTGGCGCGCTTTGCAGCCCTGGACGAAATAATCTATTTGATTTCTTCCAATCGAAAAATTGTGTACATTAATCAAGTACCTTTGCAAGCCGCCTATGACCTTTCATGACCTTGTGTATACAAAGCAAAATACTTTTGTATACAAATGTGCAGGTCGATAATTTGCAAGGAAATCCTAAGAAAATTTACCGCTAATTGGCGATAATACCAAGATCATGAAACGGCTATCAAAATCAATTTTGTGCTCAACTGGCCATAAAATAATGTGCCGAGAGTAAATCGAAGACAAAACAAACAGCATCCTAAAGTGCAGCGATAAGAAAATGTTTAAATGTTTGCATAATCTGAAAAGTTCGGGTTTGCAGAGTTTGCATATAAATAGAAACGTTGTTCCCTTTATTTTTACCATCCGTTTGAGTTTGTGCTGGCTCCACCACATGCATTTTTATGTATGTATATACATACATGCATATATCTTGGGGAATCTTAACGGTGGTGCCCTGATGTAACCTTCCCACGACCTTGGGCTTACACAAGCATTCAACTATGCACATAATTTTATTTTTCAATAGCTGGCGTTTGAATACAGTAACAGAGCAATACTTTATTTAACAGCAATAAATATATTTGTGTAGGTTATATTCGTAATATTTAAATGTTTGCAATGATTCTGGTAACTTTTGAGAGCCAACCAAAAAAGCCTATTTAATGGTGCATAGTGCCGAATTTCCGGGGCGCACTCTACCTGGGTTATAGTTATACAACAGACAGTGATTCCTGATCCACTTGCACGCCCCGGGTTTGTACGATGGTGGCATTTAGTCCTTGGACTGCATGTACTTGATCAGATCGATGACACGGTTGGAGTAGCCGAACTCGTTGTCGTACCACGAGATTAACTTGACGAACTTGTCGTTCAGCGAAATGCCAGCCTTGGCGTCGAAGACCGACGAGTGGGTGTCGCTGAGGAAGTCGGTGGAGACGACCTCCTCGTCGGTGTAGCCCAGGATTCCCTTCAGCGGACCCTTGGAAGCCTCCTCGACCTTAGCCTTGATCTCGTCGTAGCTGGCGCCCTTGCCCAGGCGGACAGTGAGATCCACGACGGAGACATTGGGCGTGGGCACGCGGAAGGCCATGCCGGTCAGCTTTCCGTTGAGGGCCGGGATTACCTTGCCCACGGCCTTGGCGGCTCCGGTGGCGGCCGGGATGATGTTCTGGGCGGCGCCACGGCCGTCGCGCCACAGCTTTCCGGAGGGGCCATCCACGGTCTTTTGGGTGGCGGTGGTGGCGTGCACGGTGGTCATCAGACCCTCGACGATCTCGAAGTTGTCATTGATGACCTTGGCCAGGGGAGCCAGGCAGTTGGTGGTGCAGGAGGCGTTGGAGACCACCTTCATGTCGGGGCTGTAGGCGTCCAGGTTGACGCCGCAAACGAACATGGGCGCGTCGGCGGATGGGGCCGAGATGATGACCTTCTTGGCACCGCCCTTCAAGTGGGTGGACGCCTTGTCGATGGTGGTGAACACTCCGGTCGACTCCACCACGTACTCCGCGCCAGCGCTGGCCCAGTTGATGTTGGCCGGGTCGCGCTCGCTGAAGACGGTAATCTTCTGGCCGTTCACCACCAGGAAACCTCCCTCGGCCGCCACGGTGCCCTTGAAACGACCGTGAGTCGAGTCGAATTTGAACAGATACACCATGTAGTTGACATCGATGAAGGGATCGTTGACGGCCACCACGGAGGCGCCCTTTTCGACGGCGGCGCGCAGCACCAGACGGCCGATGCGGCCAAATCCGTTAATTCCGATCTTCGACATGGTTAAATCTCCGCTTGCTTTTCACTTTTCCTCTCGTTCAGCTTCAGCTCGCTATTACGACTGCCACTTTTTCCGGAGAGGAGCTTTTTTCGCAATATGCGGGCGGGGTGGGCGGTGTGTGTGGGGTAGGTACACGTTAGTATTTTGCCCGCAAGCTGCGAAGGCCACACTTCAAAGCTATTTACATGTCGTTCGAAAAACATCGATTGAAATCGGATTTGAAAAGATAACAAAAACGAAAAAAGTTTGTAAGGTTTTCACTAATTTTATAAAGATTGGTGTATGGATTATACATATCTAAAGAGTAAACAAGTTTTTTAAGGATTATTTTCATAAAAAATTTAATTTCGTGAAGTTGAAATGCTGTTATTGGAACCCAACTTCGGTAAGTTGAAGTTGTAATACCCTTGCAGTCAAGAGATTATTATATTAGGCAATAAAAAAACAATAAGTTCGCATATTCCATTAAAATCAACATTTTTTTTTTAATTTAACCAATAGTTTCTATTTCAGCTACGTGATATATACGTCCTTTCGGAAAAGTATTTTAAAGGGCTTTACACGGGTACATTTTTTTTAAAAATCGATTATTTCTGGCCAATCGATGGTTTACAATTTCAAAAATATCCTGTGAAAGCGACAAGGTCATACCTAATATAGTTATTAAATGGCAGCGCTCTAAACGAATTCACACGGACAAAAGTTTAGGCTCAATTTTGCGAATAATGACATTTTAGAAAGTATACACTCATAGAAAAAATTCCCAAAATTTAGAAATCTCGCCTTTAAATCGGCTTGTCTTTGATTCAATGACAAAAATTTCTTGATTCAAGAAAAAATTGTAATTAAAAATGGAAATCCTTTCTGATTGTAAGCTTTTAAGAAAAAAACTTTCTTAAAAATAGGAAAAAGACTTAATTTTGTTTTTTTTTCGGACGACAACAGCAACAAAAATTGTATAGTTTTTAAAGGTGAATTTGCCTTTGAGTTCCATAGAGCAATATCCCTTAAAAATAGAAAACCAGCCTTTGACTTACAAAAGCAATTCGAAAAAAAAAGAACGGTAAAATACGAAGTAAACGATGTCAGTCGGATGACTTTGCCGAAAGCTCAAAGGGCGTTCGGCTCAGCAAAGTCATTCATTAGGTTTTTAAAGGAGAAATCGCCTTTGAAAAGCAGCATTTAACTGAGCCGATTAATGGTAGCCTAGCGCCTAGGTTGCCTGACCAGAAATCTGAGCAGCACGAGTTAAACAATTAAACAATTTCTGAATATATAGTATCAGATTCTAAAGCAACTCTGAAAATATATGATTGTGTTGATTTTTTTAACATGTCTCGTCCAAGCTGACGAAACAGTCATACTTTCGACGTTCATTCTTTGAGTGCGAACATAGCCTAGTGTTACAATGTCCAACTCCCGCGCGGAAGGCCTGGGTTCGATTCTCTCCGACGACCAAATAAAAATGTGAGTTCTTTTCAAGTTTTTGGTATTATTTGTGCATTACAATGTTCTAATGTTAATTTTAAAAATCATGTTTATCTATATCATCTTCTCCCCCTAGTTAAAGTTTAAATTAGATTGCATGTGTGTTAGCTAGCGGGGTTTCGTTTGTGTGAGTAGTTTGCACGTCGAAACTTGTCAGTGTGTGTATGTCGCCTACTGAAATTTCATACAAATACTGTTCGTGTCGCGACGCGTCCTCTGGCAGAACTCTGACAAATTATCTTATTTTTAAGAAATATATTTTTTGCTTTAAGAAATATTTTTTCTTGTTTCAAGAAATATTTTTTCTAAATTTAAGAAATATTTTTTCTTGATTTAAGAAATAATATTTCTAGACTTAAGAAATTTTATTTTTTGGTTTAAGAAAGGAATCACCATTAATTTAAGAAAGAAATTTTCTTCAAATGAATGCGACTCGCCTTTGGCGAAAATTCAAAGGCGATTTTACTAGATTTTAAGGAGAAATTTCTATGAGTGTAGGGCAGAAAATATCTAGACGTATATGTAGTTAGGGAAGGACAGCTGGACGAAAAGAAAACAGTACAGATGTTTAGATTTAAGATTTAAAGAATTAAGAATTAAAGAACAAATCTATATTAATAACATAAAATAATTGTGGGGATTTCTTCCGATGAAGGAGCGGTAGGGCCAAAAGCCCAGGAAGAAAGAGAACCCGCCCGTTGTTCACGTTCCCTTTGTCGCCTACAAGGGTGATCTGGACTCGCATCGCATTCACGACCCGTTAGCACCCAAACCTTGCGCAAGTGCAAGCGACTGATCATCGATGAGATCTCCATGGTAAACGGTCAGTTCTAACCATGTTTTTGCATACTATACGCTTTGTTTAACATTATTTGACCATCCAGTAGGCTTTTAAGCCAGTAAAATACCCAGAAACAGCAAGAACTTGATAAAAATCAGATAAGTCTTTAACTTTGTAAGATAACTATTTAAATGGCCTTATTTATAATGAAAAAATAGATATTTAGATCAGTAATTTTTTCAAACATAGTTCTTGAGGTTCTAGTTGACTGGATAGTTTTTTTGCAAAATGTAATGTTTTTTAAAAATAATTTTTAAGCGAACTGCTCCCATACTAAATGTTTGTATTTTAATTGTTCGTCTTGATTCGCTTAATATGCTAATTCTCATTCAAGAATGGTGCAGAAAAACAGTTATCGGACTTTAAGGGAAATGTTTGACTTTTGTTTAGTTTCCCTCAGAAAAAATAATACTCAAGAAATGGACACCACCATGGTTCCCCTAGGTCCCAAAAACAAGGACAAGAAGCCAGGAGACGCCAAGCCAGCGCTCTGGCCAAGCTGAAAAAGAGTCTCATGAACAAGCCGCTCGTCTCGATTAGCTGAGCACGCAAATTAGGTTAGCTATATAGTTGAATTATAAAGGGTTTTTCAATAGGAGCGCTTCAACTTTTTTTTTTGAATTAAACACAAACGGTTTGACTTTTCAACTAACTTTTCTTTTTATTATCGTATTTGAACTTATACATTTAATTATGAAACTCGATTTCTTTCGCACGACCACCGCGTGCACGTTTTACGAAGTCCAATCGTTGAACCCAATTTTCAACCACTTTTTCGCATAAATCGGTCGAAATTCCAGCATTTTCAAGTTCAATTTTGGCTCTGAGCTCTTGCAACGTCGCCGGCTTATTGGCATAGACCAATGACTTCACGTAATCCCAAAGAAAATAGTCTTGAGGTGTCAAATCAAGATCTTTACGCATAATTCGACACAATGACGTCACAGAAATGCCCAATTGATGCGAACGTCGTGTGAGCGACACATTCGCGTCTTCTTGAACTGAAGCGCTGGCGGCTGCGATGTTTTCATCACTTCGAGCACTTCTTGCTCTCACGGCCACCGGAACATTATGTAGCGAAAACGTAAACTCAAATTTTTCCACTAGACGGACGATTGTCGAAAGGGCTGGCTTGTTAAATGGACCGTAAAATGGCCGTAATGCTCTTAAATTAGCAGCAACAGAACGATTATTTTGATAAAAAATTTGCACAATTTGCATTCATGTTGAAATGTATGTATACTAATGAAGTTTCATACATATGTCAAGAGAACAAGGAAAAACATGGCGTCGTTCGCCGTCCCTATCGAAAATAGGTGAAGCGCACCTATTGAAAAACCCTTTGATATAAACGAAAGCCCTGTGCGAACTTCACAACTAACTAATATTATTACGGAGGAGCCCCTTTCGACGGCACCAGTTAATTCCGATCTTTGACATGGTTAAATCTCCGCTTGCTTTTCACTTTTCCTCTCGTTCAGCTTCAGCTCGCTATTACGACTGCCACTTTTTCTGGAGAGGAGTGAAGCTGAAATGTTGTAATTGTTCCCCGACGGAACCTAACTTCGGTAAGTTGAAGTTGTAATACCCTTGCAGTCAAGAGATGTATTCGAAATGATACAAAACCACTATATTAGGCAAAGAAAACGATATGTTCGCATATTCCTTTAAAATCAACAACATTTTTCAAAATTTAGCCAATAGTTTCTATTGCAGCTATATGATATATACGAATGTTTGGAAAAGTTTTTTAAAGGGCTTTACCTGTGTAAATTTTTTTAAAAAATCTGTTATTACAGGCCAATCGATGGTTTACAATTTTAAAAATTTCCTGTGAAAGCGGCAAGGTCATACCTAACATAGTTTTTTAATGCCGCTCGCAGGCATACACTGCTGCTCCTGAATCTTTAATCGAGTTTTTCTCGAAACTACATTTGAGATTAAATTTAAGATGATTGAGTTCTTAAATGGGTCCAATTAAAAAATCTTTTTTTTAAAACAGACGCCATTTTGTTAAGGTTTGATATTAAATTTGGGTAATTTATTTAGCATTCATAATCTTTTTGAATTTTCGATTTTAGCCACTCTTTCGACTGGAATCATGTCAGCACTTAAATAACTTTAAATATTTCCTATATTTTCGTGGGTTACACTGATATAGCACTCAACATGATTAGTACTTAAATAAAAAAGAAAGAAAACTTCGGCAAGCACAATTTTTTATACCCCTCCAGCTAATACCAAAATTAAATTTTCTTTACAATATGTGAATTTTGAATTATTTGCGTACACACAAAAATGCACAAAACTTCTGATGCTCAATTTTGTGACCAAAAATTATAAAGCTTTCAACTTAATAAACACACATTTTAAAATTGTTGCCAAATTAAAAAAATTAATTAATTAAAAAAGTAATTATTTAGCTGGAAAAATTATGTCAAGGAAACAGAAAAAGCCACTTAAAATACCTGTTTAACGATATATAGTAGCTTTAGTCGTGGGCGTGTGAAATCTAGCTTTTTTCAAGCCGTTGTCCCGCTAAACTAGCGGGTTTCCAAAAAGTGGTAGAGCATGCCTTCTTCAGCGCGAGCGAAATTAAAACCAGAATACAAAAATGCCCCAAAAGTCTTGTTTTTTTTTGCTCCTCCGGCCCCAACAGCTCCTATATACTTGTATATCTGACTGAAATTATAATACCCTCTGCAAAAGTATAATAAATGAAAAAAAAATTAACTTTTCTTTTTTTTAATTTTTTTATAAAATGCTTTTGAACAAGGTAATGGTTTAAAATTCAGAATTACGCTATTAGCTTTATTAAAAAAAAACGATACCATATTGCTGCCATAAAAACGATTGAGTAATTGAGCTGAAAATCATCACAGCTTCAATGTTTATTTAAATGTTTGTTTTATTAAAACGCGGAGATTTTTTGTTGATTTTTCAAAAATGTAGAGATATAAGAGCAGTTCAAATGGTTTTGCGCCAAGACTGTAGGGATGCACTGAAAAACCATCGGCTAAATATCGATAGTGATGGCCTTTTCGGGAATACCCCGGATGTGTCGATTGCGGAATCGATCACGATTGGTCACTCTGTTTTGAATTGAATTCAATTGAATTGAATCCTCCGCGACAATAGCTAGAGATGTCCATGTCCTTGTGAAATGGCAGCTGCAGCAGAGGGAATCGATGGCGTCTACTCCGTGCGCCTGGTGATCGCGGATTTCTACATGGAGAAGCCGCAGTTCGGCCTGGATCCCTGCTACTCGGAGCTGCGCGGCAAGGAGATCAAGCGGGTGAGCACTATTTCACCACCACTGGTGGTAACCTGGGATAACAAACGACTGCATGCCTTCACAGGTGCCAGTGATTCGAGTTTTTGGCGGCAACTCCAGGGGCCAGAAGACCTGTATGCATGTGCACGGCGTGTTCCCGTATTTCTACATTCCGTTCGACAGGCGCGACTTTGAATCCCTGGAGCGGGGCATCCTGCAGATAGCCATGCACCTGAACAAGGCCATCAACATATCCCTGGGCCAGGCCAGTTCGAATGCTCAGCATGTGTTCAAAATCCAGCTGGTCAAGGGCATGTAAGTGCTTGCAGTGCTTCTCCTCCTTGTCGTGAATCTCTAGAGGCGTTCCATTTGCAGACCGTTCTATGGCTACCATCGCGCAGAGCACCAGTTCCTCAAGATCTACATGTTCAATCCGCGCTTTGTGCGCCGCGCAGCCAATCTTCTCCAGAGCGGCGCCATCCTGAGCAAGAACTTCAGTCCGCACGAGTCGCATGTTCCCTACATCCTGCAGTTCATGATCGACTACAACTTGTACGGCATGAGCAACCTCCATGTGCCGCTGGAGGTGCTCAAGTTTCGGCGCAGCCACGAGGACGAGGGCAAGTAGGCTGCACAACCCGCCTGGCCGCCTCATCTAACCCTTCTATTTCAGTAATCCCCTATGCGAACGTGAAGCCCGCCCAGCTGCTGGACACCGTGAGCGTGAGAAAGGTGGCCTGCAGTGCCTTGGAGGTGGATGTCAGCTCCAACTTCATTCTGAATCGCTTCCAGCTGGTGGCCAAGAGCAAGGGCAGCCACACCAATCCGGGCATCGAGGCCATCTGGAATGATGAGAGCCTGCGTCGTCAGAAACTGGTCGAAAAACACACCGCTGCTGGTGACGAGGAGATGGTTCAAGCGGTACCTAGGTTCTCCTTGTTCCGAAGCTATACCTTAAAGCCATCTTTAATTGCCAGGTTCCTGTTTTGAAGTTACCGCCTACACAAGAACGTCCCCAGATAGAGATTGCCGAGAGCGATGTCTTCTACCGCACCGCCCTCGAAAGCAAGTTAATGACTCTGGAGCAGTCCACACTGTCCGACCAAACGCTGTCGGATCAGACGGCACTGGCCAATGCCACCATGCAGACCACTCTGCCCGGTTCCAAAGAGCAGAGGCGCACTTTCAACCTTCAAAAACTGCTGGCCAATGCGGTCTATCCCGAGGAATGCTCACAGGATCAACAGCAACTGCTGGTTAATGCCTCCTTCATACAAAACCATGTGACCTGCAGCAACAGCAACAATGTCAGTCTACCAGTCCCAAACGATGTGTCTGAATTCATGGACGAAACGATGGTGGATGAGGAGCTCATCCTCAGCCTAACACAGCCGCATGGAACAGTGCCCCACGATGCCACCTGTGGGTAAACGCTTGCCAAAAACTAACTGGCTTCTTGGGCACTTAACAATTTCATTTCTATGCAGTGAGGGAGGAGGACCTGGAACTTTTGGATGCGTTGCAGCTGCTGGAGGAGCAGAACGAAAGCGAATCGCATGTGGATTTGGACAGCTCCTTGGCCCCCTTGTCGCAGAACCACAAAATGTGTAAGTGGAATGGAATACTTGCTATGTTCTGGATATTTATTCTTCTCCTAGACGAACTGAGCCCGGAGCTGTTGGATAAAGAAACAGCAGCTGCTGCTGCTGCAGGATCTCATGCGATCCCCGACGAGGATTGTGACTCCGATGAGGATGCGGAGCAGGGAACCCGACATGACTTTTCCACCGCCCTCGACGACATCAATGAACTACTACTAAAACTAACCCAAAGTCAGCCCGAGCCTGTGGAGTCCAAAAATCAAGATCCCTCAACGCAATTGCCGCAAATCGATGGCGCTGATGATGGCTTGCAGAGAACACCCAAAAAAAAGACCAGCTCCAAGTTGAATTCAAGTCCTCCAAAGACACCCACCACGCCGAGAGGTCAGGCAAGCCTGCTGAAGTCGCCCCGCACACCGAAAACCAGTGCGGCCAAGAAATATGCCCCACTGCCTCTGACAATTGGAAGCAGCTCGGCAAAAAGTGGGTTGAAGTAGCTGCAGAACTCCAGGACTTATAATGTATCCAATCAATTCCAGAAAACAACGAGGAAACCACAGGAAAAGTTTTTAATCCCCGCCTCAGCTTGCAGCTTGATCAAGGACCACAAGTGAGAACGCCGAAATCACCTGGGTAATTTTCCTTCATTGACATTTTCAAATATCCTGTACCATTGCAGAAGAAGACACCCTATAATATATATATATTTTATTAGCATCTTCAGACCCGTCAATCTAGCCATGTCCGTCTTTCCGTCCGTTTGTACGTTAATAAATCGTTTGTTTTTAAAGATTTCTAAATGAAACCTTCCGAAAGGTGTTCTTTTTTTTTGAAAACAATATATAAATCAGAATTTCAAAAGTCCACTTTAAAAAAATCGAACGACAGTAAAGCTGCTTTATGAAATATCCGAAAACTATTAGCTAAATCAGCATAACTTCTTTGATATTTTAAACACACGCATATAACAGGTGATATAAATGTTATATTAGCATTTTTAAAATACATTTTAATTTAGGTAAAGTTAACGGCCTCAAAAAAATCTGCCATAAAAACGATCAAAAAATTATTTGGAAACTCGAAATAACTTTATTTTTAATCATATACGCATTAACATTGGCATATAGTCGTTTTATAAAATACTACATTAATTAAAAAAAATCGTTTAACTATATAAAACAGCTGCCATTGGAAAAATTGAAAAGTTAATCTAAAATTGACTTTATTTAAAGAGAACAGCTCCCAAGGGTTATAAGCTTTGGTTTCTCAATGTTTGTTTCCCCTCCTGTTTAAATCGAATTTATTTTTTGTAGGCCGGAGCTGTCGCTTCGCAGGAAACTGGCCATGACGGAGCTGCGACGAAAAAGTGTCGAGGAATCAAACAGTTTCGTCCGTTTGAAGAACGAGTAGGATTACTGAAACTCCATTGCATACTTAAAGCTGTTATAAACCTTGTTTTCCCGGCAGTTGTACACCACTTCGCAGTACCAGGCGATCGAAACGCAATCTGGACAAAACACACGTGACTTGCTCACTGACGCCGAGGGACAGAAATCCCAGTTTCTCCGACATGTTTGAAACAGCGGATGGCGAGCGAATACCAGAGGAAAGTATTCGTGACCAAACTGAGGATAGTCCTGGGATTAAGGAACGTAGGGAACCAAAAGTCAGTAAAAAAAAACCACGAAGCTCAGAAGGAAACTCTTTGGATGGAGAAAAACCAAGGCGAAGTCTGCGTCATCAGAAGAACTTGATTAATCCAGATGAGTATTTCACAGAAATAGAAAAAACACAGCCCGGTGCAAACACCGCACGTCGAACTCAAATACATAAAAAACCCAGACTTGGAAGTAACTTAGAGGATGTAAATGTTATATGCACGAAAAGTTTCGAACAAAATAATGGAACACATAAAATAAACCCGGTGGAGAAATCATTAGATAATTTGAATACAAGAGATGCAGTGAAAAGTCCCAAACAGAAGCATGAAATAGTTACTCAACAGTCAAAAGAAGTTGTTGAAAAAAACTCAGATGAAATTAACAATTTAAAATCAATTGAGTGCTCCGTCTCTAAGTCGGAAACTTATGGGAACAGTCATGAAGAAGAGGTACAAAATGAACTATTTCAACAGAAACCAGATGCTCTCCACTCCGAAGATCCGGCCAATCCCATTGAGACACGCCAATTAGCTTCAAGCGATGATGAGGCCATTGAATCGGACACAGAGAGCGATACTAGAGTCACCAAGCTACGCAAAACACCCAATTTGAGGAGACTTCGCAGGAGCTTTCGTTCGGAGCTTCTAAGCCAGCAGGTGACTCCAAGTTCAGGCAGAGCACAGCCTGACTCTCACACAACTCCAGAGATAAGTCCCAAGAGCAATGAAAACCACACTCCAGAGCTAATGAGAAGTTTCTACGAGCACTCGCTGATTGTTAACAGTCCGTCGGTCTTTAGCGACATATTGGGTAGTCCCAGTCCCATGGTGTCGTCTATGTCTAACTCCTTTGTGATTTCTCCCTTGGAGCTGCCCCCGTCGTACGATGAAGTGGTTCGTGGTTGTGGCAAGTTGGACATACCGGAGTACGAGTTCCAGAAGCCTTTCTACAGCAAACCCGCCGACGTGAGCAAGGTGACGGAGGTGGGCTTCCTGGTGCTTCACATTCCGGGAAACAAGCTCAATGACTGCGAGCCCTTCCAAAGCGTCCTTGGCAACGACCGTGGGCTGGCCTCCTGGCGACGCCAGCAACTGATAGCTATCGGTGGCCCGGCCATGTTGCAGCGACATCGCGGGGAACAGAGGATGCGGGAGTACTTCGGCAGTGGGCAGAAAGTGGCAATCGAACCTGTTCAGCTAGCACCCACCCGGCAAGAGGCCAAGGTCTGGCTGAAGGCCAAGGAGCTGCTTCGCCAGCGAGAGGAACCAGCGATGCCAGCAGACGACATAGACAGTCCCATTAAAATCAAGCGCCAAAAGATCACCATGATGCTGCAGGCAGAGGCTGGCGACGCTGCTAGTGGCGACGAAGACGCTGGCGAGGACTTCAACTGCAGCCTGAGCCTTACACCCCTGTCCCAAGCTAAGGGTAAAGCCAAGGACACCCCAATAAGTGGCAAAGCCAAGGGAGTGTCGAGAAATCGCCTTCAACGAGGGACCAAGCTGAACTTCAAGGAATGCCAGGAGGAGGAGATCCCAGCCAGCTCGCAGTCCAGCGAGCAGAGCGTCTCCAGTAGTGCTGCCCAGGCGGCGCTGGAGCGGAGCTCCTTCCTGCGCCAGTTGGAGGGCAGTAGCCAGGAGCTGCTGCAGCACGATCTCAGCTTCGGACTGAGTCACGCCACCCTGGACAACACGTTCGGGTTCAAGGTTAACCTGGAGAACCTGCAGCAGGCCAAGGCCGACATCGATTGCAACCACCTGACCATTTTCACACTGGAGGTCTTTGTGTCCACGCGCGGCGAACTGCAACCAGATCCCATGCACGACGAGATCCGCTGTTTGTTCTACGCCATCGAGCATAGTTTGCAGGACGAAGGTCTTCCGAGCAAGGCCTGTGGCTATATCATGGTCAACAGTGCCCAGGACTTGCTCAGTGAGGGGCGTATCCATGGCCTGGATCGGGACATTGAAGTGCAAGTGGTGGCCAGCGAATCAGAAGCGTTCGAGGCACTGCTGGCCTTGTGTGGACGCTGGGATGCGGATATATATGCCGGATACGAGATCGAGATGTCCTCGTGGGGCTATGTGATCGACCGGGCCAAGCATTTGTGCTTCAATATCTCACCTTTGCTGTCACGAGTGCCCACGCAGAAGGTGCGCGATTTTGTGGACGAGGATCGGGAGCAGTTCACCGACCTGGATGTGGAGATGAAACTCTGCGGCCGCATCCTGCTGGACGTGTGGCGTCTGATGCGTTCCGAGATCGCCTTGACGTCGTACACATTCGAGAACGTGATGTACCACATCCTACACAAGAGATGTCCCTGGCACTCTGCCCAGACGCTCAGCGAATGGTTTTCCTCGCCCTGCACTCGTTGGATAGTGATGGAATACTATTTGGAGCGGGTGCGGGGCACCTTGGCGCTGTTGGATCAGCTGGACCTACTGGGACGGACCAGCGAAATGGCCAAGCTCATCGGCATCCAGTTCTACGAGGTGTTGTCGCGCGGATCGCAGTTTCGTGTGGAGAGCATGATGCTCAGGTGAGTTTGACCGCTCTAATCATTCCATTGCATCCTATTGTAATAACCAAATTGTACAGAATCGCTAAGCCAAAGAACCTGGTGCCACTCTCGCCCAGCGTCCAGGCTCGAGCTCATATGAGGGCTCCCGAGTATCTGGCTCTGATCATGGAACCCCATTCGCGCTTCTACGCTGATCCGCTCATCGTGCTTGACTTCCAGAGCTTATACCCCAGCATGATCATCGCCTACAACTACTGCTTCTCCACGTGCTTGGGTAGAGTGGAGCACCTGGGCGCTAGCTCGCCGTTCGAGTTTGGTGCTTCGCAGCTGCGGGTTTCCAGACAGATGCTTCAGAAGCTGCTGGAGCACGACCTGGTCACCGTCTCGCCCTGCGGCGTGGTGTTCGTGAAGCGCGAGGTGCGCGAGGGCATCCTGCCGCGCATGCTCACTGAGATTCTGGACACGCGCCAAATGGTCAAGCAGTCGATGAAGCTGCACAAGGACAGCTCTGCCCTGCAAAGGATTCTCCACTCCAGGCAGTTGGGCCTCAAGCTGATGGCCAATGTCACCTACGGCTACACGGCAGCCAACTTCAGTGGCCGGATGCCTGCGGTGGAAGTGGGTGACTCGGTGGTGTCCAAAGGGCGGGAGACTCTGGAGCGGGCCATCAAGCTGGTGGAGGCCAATGAGGAGTGGAAGGTGCGCGTCGTCTATGGCGACACCGACTCCATGTTCGTTCTCGTGCCCGGTCGAAACCGAGCGGAGGCCTTTCGCATTGGCGAGGAGATCGCCCAGGCCGTCACCGAGATGAATCCTCAGCCGGTGAAGCTGAAGCTGGAGAAAGTCTACCAACCGTGCCTGCTGCAGACCAAGAAGCGCTATGTGGGCTACATGTACGAGACGGCCGACCAGGCGGAGCCCGTCTACGAGGCCAAGGGCATTGAGACAGTGCGTCGCGACGGCTGTCCGGCGGTGGCCAAGATGCTGGAGAAGGTGCTGCGCCTTCTGTTCGAGACGCAGGACGTGAGCAGGATCAAGCAGTACGTGTGCCGGCAGTTCACCAAGCTGCTCTCCGGCAAGGCCAATCTGCAGGACCTGATCTTCGCCAAGGAGTTCCGCGGTCTCAACGGCTACAAGCCCACGGCCTGTGTGCCTGCACTGGAACTCACTCGGTGGGTTGCGTTAAAGTTATTGCTTGCAATTCCGTTTCATAAACATTTCCATTATTCCCCTCCAGAAAATGGATGCAGAAGGATCCGCGACATGTGCCGCGTCGCGGTGAGCGGGTGCCCTTTATAATAGTCAACGGACCGCCGGGCATGCAGCTCATTCGCCTGGTCCGCAGCCCCCACGACATTCTGGCCAACGAGGGCCACAAGATCAATGCCATCTACTACATCACCAAGGCGATTATCCCGCCGCTGAACCGCTGCCTGCTGCTGATCGGAGCCAATGTGCACGACTGGTTTGCCAGTCTGCCGCGCAAGTTGCTGATGACGCCAGCTGTGGGAACGGCCAACGAGTTGGCCGGTGCACGAGTGGCCAAGTCCACCATTTCGCAGTATTTCTCCACCACCAGCTGTGTCATCGATTGTGGCCGCCAAACCAAGGCGGGCATTTGTCCCGAGTGCCTTAGGGATGCCACCAAATGTGTGGCTATGCTCTCGGACAAGACCGCGCGTTTGGAGAGGGGCTACCAGCTCACCCGACAGATCTGCCAGGCCTGTTGCGGTCGACTGGGTAGCCTCCAGTGCGACTCCCTCGACTGTCCAGTTCGTTATGTTTTGGAAGGAAGACGAAGGGAGCTCCAGCAAATCGAACACGTTCAGAAGCTGCTGGAGATTCACTTCTAATGCGAGCAAGCAAACACATACACAAATTCTCATTCATAGGGGATGTATATATATTTTAACTTTCTGCTCGCTTACAAAAGTTAAAATTACATTCATTGCTTGAGCCAGTGATTCTAAACATGTATATAGCTTAGACACTACTTTTGCTATTGGGTGAATCTGTTGCCTGTTTAATACTAGAGGAATTGTTAACTATTAATATTATTTAAACTTATTGTGTTGTGATTGTTTTGTGAGCGATGAGCATGCAGCCAATAAATGAATGTTTACATAAAACTTATAGTTTGCAAACATGTTTTGCAATATGAATGAACATGAATATTTTTAATCATAATAATAGGTTTTTCAGTTCAGCGTAGGATTTCATCTTCCGTTTTAACAATTTCATTGAGTAACCGAATTTAATAACAATTAGTACATGATGTAATGAATATTTTGATTTCTGATTTACCCCTGATTCTTGTTGCCTAAATACAATTCTTCTATGTTTCCAATTGAACAATTATCTTGGATACAAGTCGAATTACAGTATAAATATTTAAAAAAAACATTGCATTTTTTAATATATAAGTGTAGGATAAAAATCTTGAAACATGCCTCTAAAACACTCAAAAAATATGAATATATTTCTGGTTTACATAACATCATCCTCATCATCCATTTCAAACATCATAGCGTTCTTGACATCCGATTCGATGATGTTGCTCTGGACACCTGCTGCTCCAGTGAGATCCAGTCCGCTGTCGTGGAGCAAGGACTCGCCCTTGGGTTTGCTGTTTTTCCTTGATGAATTCTCTTGTTGCTGGAGTGAAAAATAAATGCATTTATATATAGGTTGGAAATGTCTCTGTCACGGCGATGCAAACTTCTAACTGAAATTACAATCCCCTTTTAAGAATATACAATTTAAGGAACATATACAAGTAAAGTGCGGTTGTGAAAAACGCGTGAGATACAAATGGAAATTACTCTTTTTATTACTATTTCTCAAAACTTCACTTGCGGTTTGTCTTCTACAAGGGCATACATTTTCCATTCCCTCATGAGTCCTTTCCAGCTACTTATCAATTAACATACTTTAATTAATTTTCGCAACATTCTTGCTATAAATAGAGCCCACTTCAGCTCTATTTACCTTCCGCACACGTGTAGTACAAAGCGTTGACCAATATTTATGTCTGGCGTCAGGCAAATCAAGCCAAGCTGCTTAATCTCACTGATGGCTACTAATTCAATTAACAAGCTAACAACATAACAGCCTCCTAACCAGCCGGGATATTCGCTCAATTAACGAGACCAGCAAAATCAAGAGATATAGATCAAGATCGGCCACCCCAGCTCACCTTGAGGGCAGTGCCACGGGTCTCCTCGTAATCCACGGAATCCCCTTCGCTGAGGCGACGCTGCTGAGCCCGCAGCTTGAGATCGCGTCGCTTCTGGTTCTTCTTGCGCTGACCGAGGATGCTCGAATCGAGTCTGCCGAGTTGAGTAAATGATTAGATTGCCGGCAATTTGCAGGGGCTTTAGCTGGTACTCACCGGAACACTTGCTTCATGATGTGATCATTAAACCTAACAGTCTTCTTGCAGCTCTCCGAGAGCCCGGCATCGGAACGATCCTCCTCGGGAATCCCGCCGAACGAGTGCGAGAACAGCGAGGTGCCGGAGGCGTCCACTGAGCACGAATACGAGGAGCAGTCGTCGATGGAGGAGCAGCTGTCCGACATGGAGGGTCGCGGTCCATAACGGCTGAATCGCTTGAGGATGCCGCGATGGGAGCCACCGCTGCTATCGTTGCACTCCGAGTAGCTTCGCTGCTTGCGCTGCGGCATTGGCTTAGACATGGCCTTCGCCTGGGGATCAGGATTTCCATCCTGTGGCTCCTGGACGAGAATGTCCTCGCAAGCAGACTCAGAAAATGAACGCTCCTTCTTGTTACGCTTGCGTTGCTTCTTTCCGGGCTTCTTGTTCTGCGTCTGCTGATGGTCCTGCTGCTCGTTTTCGTGCTCCTGATCTGCCTGCTCCACGCCTTGCTCCTCCTCCTTGGTGTCCGGCACCGGTCGAATGGTCACCTTCAGGGCTTGACCCTCCTGGTTGTGCTCGAACTTGATATCCAGCGAAGCATTCTCTTTCTTTGTATTAACTCTCCTTTTGCTCTTCACATTGTACTGACCATGAACTGGGTACTCCTTGAGATCCTTGGCATCTAATCCGGCCAGATAGCTAGCCGGAGCCTCGCTCTGCGGGCTCAGGCACAGTTTGAGCACCACATTGTTGTCCCAGGCCTCCGCCTCCACGCTCTCAATGGCGGAGTCTTCGTCCTCCGTCGGCAGCTCTACGTAAAAAGCATAGTGGGTGGGATAGTAGCCGCTGCCGATGGTGGCAAACTGGAGATGCAGGCTCCGCTGCTCTCTCAACTGCTCAATGGAGTCCGGCTGAACGTTGGGCACGTGGAGCACAAAGGCCATCACATTGTCCAGCACGTTGCAGTCGAACTTGCTGGGCAGCTGATAGAGCACGGAGCTCTTAAGGAACGGGCTGTTGGCGTTGCGCACGGGCGTGGCAGTGGGCGTGGCTGAGGAGAGTACACACAGGGAATTAGGAATTAATCGATAGCTTTACTACTTAGGGACTATATGGATAAAATCCACTTGGCAGCTGATACTGATCACAAATGTATACTTTTTGCAACGACCTAAATTTTTATTTATCATACATCTGCTTACCAGTCTCGGAAGTATCCGCCTTGGAATCGCTGAGTTCGCCATCGGGGTCCTCCTCCACCGGCGACTCGCTGTTGGAATGCAGCTCCACGCCGCTGTCCTCGCGGCTGAAGTGGCGCAAGGTTTCGTGCATCTGGGCCTGCTCCCGTCCGCCCTTCCGGACCACGGGCAAGGTGATGGTCAAACGACGCAGATCCGTGTCGAAGCGCGCACTGCCAGCCTTGTCGTTTACGGCGAAGGGCAGATCCAGCTTCAGGCGGTATTTGGCGCCCTGCCGCTCGCTGAACAGATATACGGACTTCGAGGTGACATCCAGTTGGCACTCGGCCGTGGAGCGCAGCAGCGGCAGCTCGATCTCGACGACAAGGGAGCGTGGCACCGTCACATGCAGCTTGGCGTCCAGCTCGTCCGTGTATTCCGACAAGTCCACATCGTGGCTGTGCTTGATCGAATACTTGGGCACCGAGAACTCCGGCACCGGAGCGGGCTTCGTCTTCATGGGCAGGACGCGGGGCTCCACCTTTTCGGAGGAGGGTAGCTTTGTGGGGAACATGTGCGCCAGGGGATGCGGCTCCTGCTCCTCGCCAGTGGGATTTGCGGCCAGCTTTCGTATCACAGTGGGACGGGCGATGCCCTTGTAGTCCAGCTTGGGGAATTTTAGATTGGCGCGATCCAGAGCCACCTCGAACTCGCGCTCGACTGCGTCCAGTGCCGTGTCGATAAGGCACTTCCGGAACTGCTTGTTCCGCTTGGCCAGGTGCAGGGCGTCCGGATGGAAGACCACGTCGAACACCTTGCAGTGGTTGTTTCTGGCATCGCAGTCATCCCGCGCCGTAGTCTGGGCCATGGGAATGGACCAGCTCAGGCCACGACTGCCGTTCGATGGATCCGTGGCCAACTCATTCTTGGGCCTCTCGACCTCCGTTGAGCTGGCGATGTTGATGAAGCACTTGAGCTCGCCATCCAGTGCCGTCTTGATCACGAAGCCCGGCTTCGGGTGGACGAACCTCACCTCCACGCCGCGCTCCTTTTCCAACTGGATAATCTCCTCTTCGTAGATCTTGCGGTTTTCGGGGTCCTGGATCTCCTCGACGTACTCGAAGAACAGTTTGCGGAACTCCTCCTGGCTGAGGGCCTCCCGGAACCGGTTGAACTCGTCCTTGGTTATGTCGAGCTGCTCATCGTCACGGAACTTTGAGTGTTTATTACGCGGACCAGTCGCGGATGCGGACATAGCGCTTTCAGAGGGACACTTCACTCACGGAGAGATCTCTTGGGGTCTCTTCTCGGCACTTTAATTCACCAATAACAATTTTTGTATCACTTTTGTGGGTTTAATTTGTTGTTTGTTTTGTTTGGGGTTGCTACGATTTTTGACCGGTTGCCTTAGAAAATGCGTTTAGGTTCTGCAAAGTTAGGAAAGTAGAAATAAGTTGATTATTGAGCTGATTATTGAGCTGATTATTAACATAACAAATATCCGTTGGATCACCTTTTAGTGCAAAAAAAAAGCAATATGCCTTAACAATGAACTGAACTGAATGAACTGTTTGATTCGGAAAACTGTCGGTTTGTACATAAATGTTGAATAGAAAAAATAATATCTAATTTTCTATTTTCGGCGTTAGATTGGGATTGGTCCTGATCAAGAATTCATTCGCTTTATAGCCTTTTACTCTAAGAGAAATGTGTTTTTTTATTTTTTGAAAAAAAACTAGACTATATTATAAATCTATTTTCTGTGAAATTTAATATCTTTCATTAAACAACACTCCCTTTAAAGTTTAATTGCTAAGTAGGAGCCTACTTTTACGATATATCATATAGAAAACCCTTTTTGCTATTTGTTTCGCATTTTTTTTTTAACGAACAAATAAGCAAAGCCTTTGTATACATTTGGATGAATCTTACGAAACCTGCTTAAAAGTCAATGGAAACTTTCCAATCGAAACACTGATAAGCCAACTACCAAGTCCCAAGGTTGTCCTAGGTCCTGACTAATTCGAAACCAAACGTCTAAATCACGAAATTCTAATCAGCCAATAAGCAAAAAAATATTTAATCAATGACGCAGTAAGGTCGTTGCCGAAAATCGCCGGGTATTTGCCGTGTTATTGGCATTATGTAAGTGTATAAGAACAAACTGACCACGCGTTATTTTACTTGTCGGCCAATAAATAAACGAACTGCGTAGTTTCTGAAATTCTAGGGAACGCGTTTTACCTACGTGAATTTGTGTTTTGTTTGTGTTTCTGGGAGCGATGCTTTCCCGACCAGAGTGTTTATAGGAATGAGAGCGCACCGCCCGAAACGCCGGCAAATATCGGTGGGGCTTTGAGAGCGAAGAGAGCGGTATCTGCGCAGAGGGGCTGGCTCTTGATAAGCGCGAAAAAAAAAACCACTTGCCCCCAATTGTTTTTGTTTAGCAAGATTCTTCCCCCGCCTCCCCACATTTCCTCCGCCCCCGCACATTATGCGATTTCTGGCGCAACCCAGCTAATTGTACAATAAACCACTATGTATACATATACATACATATGTATGTATGTACAGATAGACAGTGATAATAATTGTAATGTTTACCGACTGTCGAGGGGTACATGTACATATATACATATGGCATTCCCTACTGCGTGTGTATCTCCTCTCCGAGGAAAACGAGGAAAATTATAACAGTTACGTGACCGAACACATGTTTGCGGTGGGGGAGGGGAAAACTCTCGTTTGATCGATACGAACTGAATATAATTGATTTTCGTTGCAAACCGGTCGCTGTAAAGCAAAAAGCCCTTCCTGAATTAAAGTAACTATGTATGTACATAAATTGGGTCTGGAAACTATTTACCTCTGATGGGCGCCTCCATGGGAGGTTCCATGTAAGACAACAACTTACATGCCCTATAAAACGAATCGTTTTATGGGTTTCCCTTAAACAACACGGCCCCCACTCACCTGAATTATAGATATTTATCCTTTTCTTGTTTCAATGGCACTAAATTAAATGTTTATTAAATCACTCGGCTGCTGTTAAATAGATTTTTTGATGGAGTTCGAGTTTGACGTTCTAGAAACTTTTCCGCTGGACCGGCTGGCTGCTCGTGTTTGTGTGTGTGTGCAACGCTTCGGTATATTTACGCAGTAAAATTTGGACATTTATGTTGCTAGTATTTTAGGTATATGTCAACGTTCTCTCTTTTAACTCGCTCTGGTCACACTGTCCCAAGAAACGGAATGGAGCAATGGAGTCCAATTTATTTTTAGTTTTTCTATTGTCGTTTTCAATATACAAAAATGCAAGAGGTGGGCTTTTGTTAGTGTTACTTAATAAATTAGTGTTTTTTGTTGGAAGTGAATATAGGCAACCGCGATTGCAAGGGGTTTTAAAGCCCCAACGAAGTGATTGAAAAGTGGCAGAATGTTGTGAACGTCCCCGATTTGTTTTCGTATTCTGCAGCTCTTCTAAACTGTGCTGCGTATTTAGTGAAAAGGTGTTCTCGGGATGCTAATCGGTGGAATCCCCAAGTGAAGGAGCATATAGAACGCATTATGTAAATGGATGTCGTGGGCGTTCGAAGCATAAGTGCATTTTCCTAATGATTTACCCACGCACACCAAAGTTCCGTGTGTATACACAGAACTTGATGGGCGTCTTTGTGTGTGTGTGTGTGTGTGTGTGTGTGCGAGTGTTGGGGTCTTGCATGTTTGTATGCTTAATGTGTTTTTGTTGCTATTTTAGCTGAAATCAGCGGTCATTTGCTGGAGGACATTAAGGATATAGAAATGGAGCCCGCCGCCCACGTCAACGGCAAAGAGTTTCCGGCGGTGCCACAGAACTCGGTGCAGACGCATCCCAGGTGAATACGTTATTATTCTTACTTTTAGCTTTTAACCCTGCTTTTGGCCAAAAGTTGAAATATTGCTAACCTCTAATACCCCCTTTCCCATGCTGCTTATCCTTGATTAGGAGACACATTAAGAGTAAGCGCCGCATGAAAAGAAGGTAACATAAACATAAACAAATTATAGAGACGCCACAGAAAATTTGGTCAACCAAAAAAAAAAAACTCGGTTTGCCGCATTCTGGGGAAAAAATTTAAAACCAAGCAAGTCTAACCGATTGTCCAAAAAATAGGTTTAAATTTTAATGGCACCTCTGGATATGATGATCAATTTAATGGTCATAAATTTATTTGATAAAGAAAAAACTCAAAACTATAATTTTAAACAATTAAGCTTTTGTTTTTGGCTTTATGATAAGGGAAAAGTATGTTTTAAATAGTTCAAATGTTTAGAGTCTTACAATTAAACGATAAACCTAGTCTAAGTTTATTTATAAAGGTATATTTATTTTTCCGAAAAGTTAAATATTTGTTAAGCAGGTGTAAAAGTATATTTTTCACCCTACAAACAAAACTAATATGAGATAAGGATTTATTTACCACTAAATATTATATATTTTATAAAGTGGAATTCCAAACCTGGTCTTAAGTTATTGCCTTATATTCTCGTCCTGCTTATTTAAATAATATTCATACCGGTACAGCCCTGTGCTATTTTGTGTATTTTGTGTATATAGAACTGCTTTTTTCCCGAGTAAATTACCTAAAGGCAATAAATTCAAGCCTTTAAGCCTTTTTACAATTTTGTGAAATCTTATTAAAGCTTTGACTCTTTAAACAGATACAAATGCTATTCCTGCGAGCCGCCTTGTCTGGATCCGTATGAGTTTTCCCACACCTGCCAGAATGCCATTCAGGTGAGTTAAACTGTTTGAATACCGCTGAATCTATAACTAAATCTCTCGTGTCATCCCGACAGTGCTGGAAATCACGAACTCGCGATGCCGATGGACAGGAACACGTTTCCCGCGGATGCAGCACCTCGCCGGACCAACTGCCTCTGATCTGCAGCCAAAACTCGCTCAAGCTCAATGGGCCCAGCAAGCGCAATACGGCCAAGTTCGTCAATGTGGCCTGCTGCGCCGGTGACTACTGCAACAGCGGAGAGTTCCCGGAACTGCTGCCCTTCGCCAGTAACGATGTGACGGTTATAACGGCGGATACCAGTAGTATAAGCAAGATGTCGGCCGCCATTCTGGGTCCTTTCCTGGTGATCACGCTGCTGGGAGCTGTGGCCATCTTCTTCATCCGTCGCAGTCATCGCAAACGCCTGGTTGCTTCGCGCACCAAACAGGATCCGGAGGCGTATCTGGTTAATGACGAGTTGCTGCGCGCCACCAGCGCCGGTGACAGCACGCTCCGGGAGTACCTACAGCACTCGGTGACCTCGGGATCGGGCAGCGGACTGCCCCTGCTGGTGCAGCGAACTCTGGCCAAACAGGTCACCCTGATCGAGTGCATAGGGCGGGGCAAGTACGGCGAAGTGTGGCGCGGTCACTGGCACGGCGAGAGCATCGCCGTAAAGATATTCTTCAGTCGCGACGAGGAGTCCTGGAAGCGGGAGACGGAGATCTACAGGTGAGGGCTAATTAAACCATTTTCAAGGGTGTTGTCAAAACAGCTCAGTATCAAAGTATCTCAACGGTTTCCGCATTAGCTAGTCTCGACGGTGATGAGTCAAATTGTGTGGATTTAATTTTTTTTTTTTTGTGTATTAGCTCAAAAAAGTGGGTTTGATATAATATTACATTCCATATCAGCCATTAGAATAACAACCCACTTTAAGAATAGTTTAATTTGTCATTAGTTTAACAAAGTAAGGATGTTTCCGGGATAGGAAGCAATTCAAAAAAGTTTGAATTATATATGTTCAATATTAGGATCAAAATAAAAAATAAAGGTTGTAGTTTTTTATATTGTAGTGTTTAAATATATAAATAAGAAATCGTGCTTTAGACTATTTTATTTTATACAGCTTCATACATCCAAAACAAGCCATTATTAACAATATCCCACTGTATTTTTCAGCACCGTTTTGCTCCGCCATGAAAACATTCTGGGCTTCATTGGCTCCGACATGACGTCGCGCAACTCGTGCACCCAACTTTGGCTGATGACGCACTACTACCCACTGGGCTCGCTCTTCGATCACCTGAACCGCAACGCTCTGAGCCACAACGACATGGTGTGGATTTGCCTTTCGATAGCCAATGGACTAGTGCACCTGCACACAGAGATATTCGGCAAGCAAGGGAAGCCAGCGATGGCTCACCGCGATTTGAAGTCTAAGAATATACTGGTCACATCAAACGGTTCCTGCGTGATAGCCGACTTTGGACTGGCCGTCACCCATTCGCATGTCACAGGACAACTGGACCTAGGCAACAATCCCAAGGTGGGCACCAAGCGCTACATGGCACCAGAGGTTCTGGATGAGAGGTAGGTGTTCAATGGCTGTATGCCGAGTGAGATTGTGGTATAAAAGAATGCTTTTCCCCCGCAGCATTGATTTGGAATGCTTCGAGGCACTGCGCCGCACGGATATTTATGCTTTTGGACTGGTTCTGTGGGAGGTTTGTCGACGCACTATTTCGTGCGGCATCGCCGAGGAGTACAAGGTTCCCTTCTACGACGTGGTGCCCATGGATCCCAGCTTTGAGGACATGCGCAAGGTGGTCTGCATCGACAACTACAGGCCCTCCATCCCCAATCGCTGGAGCTCAGATTCGGTAAGTCGTTCTCGGAGCTTAGCGTGAAAACTTCACTTCTAATCCTGTATCCCGTCTGTCTGCAGTTACTGGCTGGCATGTCCAAGCTCATGAAGGAGTGCTGGCACCAAAACCCCAACGTGCGCTTGCCAGCGTTGCGCATCAAAAAGACTATACATAAACTAGCTTCCGCTGACGAGAAGATACGCCTGGACTTTGACGAGGTCTGCGTTTAGTGGTTGTAGTCGAGCCTTAGCTGTAAGCTTTGATTTAGTTTACCATCTAGCTAGCTTAAGATTCATTCATTGACATTTTCCCTTTGCATTTTCACACTATTAGTTCGTACATGTAATATTCAGAGTTAAGCCAAAATCCCACGAGTTGAATGAAGAGCTAAGCCAAGTACAAGACCCTTGAAAGCTTATAACTGGAAGACTAACATATTTGCAATGCAAATTTTTCATTACTTGGATCGACCTTATCGTTTCCGTTTCACCGTGAAGTGAAGCTTGACTTTGGTGCCTTTGAAATTGCCTTAAGTTAAAGCTAGCATCGACTTAATATATTCTTGGGATATCATCCTGTATAGTTATCATCTCACTATTTACTATTGTTCATCGTTCATCAAGTGCCATTTGCAATTGAGAATTGTAAACGCGTTAACTGTAAGCTCACTCTTTGAACTCTACACTAAATTCCTGACTCTAGAACTTGTCCAAGCTATGATAGATCCATAAGCCACACCACCAACTGACTTGCTGTCCTAGTTAGTTAAGCCTTTAGCACTTAGTTCACCCACGCATAGAAGCATACACACCTACTTGTATATTGTACAAATTGCAAGCTATTTATGTTTTGTATAGTCTAAACGAAATAAAATACACGACTAATTATTAAGCAACAAGAACCCAGTTTATTGATCGATGTTCGTCAATTGTCCGCCGTTAGCAGCCGGAAGCTTTCGTCGTTGTCCTCGTCCAGGAAAAGCAGCCGGAAAATGTCGTTAAAGAAGTCGGGATAGTAGTCGCAGGCCCGCTTGCAGTCCGGAGTCCAGTTGATCTCCAGCAACTGCGGCTCCATCACCTTCTCCCCATCATCTTTCCACCGGAGCATGATGTCAGCAGCGTACAGTGCCCGGGATTGGGCACAGGGTGCCAGTCCGCAGGGCGGATCTGCTTGTCTGGCGCACTGCAGCACCTCCTGCAGCATTTGGCAGATCTGCTGCTCCAGGGTCGACCAATCGCTCTCCGGATACTGCTCCTGCCAGAGGGCCAAGAAGTCGTCGCACTTGACGTGGTGCAGCTGCGCCTCCTCCTGGTAGTTCATCACCGTGTAGTGCTTTTCGTAGTCGTCGAAGTGATCCAGCGAGAAAGGATGGTTGGCGAAGCGCAAAAAGAACTTGCGGTGTACATAGGCCTTCAGGGGCTTAACGCTCTTCAGGAGTATCACATAGCGAATATCGAACTTCACGCTTCCCTCCAGTTCCTCTCGTCTGAAGAGAACTGGTCGCTCAATGTACTTCTGGGCAATCTTTGGTCCGGTGGCCGGCAAACGCACAATCTGCTTGATGTTGTCCGTGATGTGGGTGTCCAGGCCACGGGCCAGGTTCCAGGGCTTGACGATCCAGTGGTTGTCCAGGCCCCTGGCCGCCCTCGTTTGGTAATAAGCGGCGAACTCCTTGAGTTCGGTGGACAAGTTGTAGGTGGTGGGGAGCCAGCTGGGGTAAGTTTCCAGCGTAAGGCCATTGTGGTGCTCCTTGGCCGCCCGACGGCCCACAATGCTGAGCAGATCCTTGATGGTAATCACGTACTCGAAAGGGAACTGGTTGATGAACTTGCCCGGCGACTGGTCGGCGAACTCCTCGAAGTTCTTGAAGTGGTGCGTAAGCCACAGGACGTCCGCCTCGTCTTCGTTGTCAACCAAGACAAACTCGGGCGAAGTGAGATGCTGACGCACCACTTCATACTGGGCATAGACCTTCAGGGGATCACAACGTGTCCTAGCGGGCAGGGGATCGGTGTTATCTTTGGGATAAGTCTCCGGGGTGTGACCGCTGGTGAAGTAATCCGCCCGCGGTTCCACCTGCAAGAAACTCTCGGCAGTGAGGTCGGCATCGCGCCAGGGCAGAAGAAGGGCAGCCCGCTGCGGCGCCTCCTTGGCCACGTACTCCACCATATCGCGGGTGACCTGATCTCCGGGCTCGCAGTTCCGGACGGGAAAGAGCACACTGTACGTGGTCTGGGTGTTCAGGTAGAGCAGCGGCACCAGCCGGAAGTTCGGATCATCCGAATGGTTCACCGCCGAACCCACCTCGTCCATCACGTACCAGATGGGCTGGCGCTCCTCATCCGACAGGCCCTCGCTGCCGATGGAGTAGGCTTGGCAGTACTTCCACAGGCGGCGCAGTATCTTGTCGACCCGATCCTCCAGCTCCAGATCCACGCCGGTGATGGCCGACATGCGGTCCGCCAGCTGCTGGTGCTGCTCCAACTGCTGCCGAGCGCTGTTCAGCCGGAAGGTCCAGGCATGATCGACCAAGTAGATGGCCCGCGGGTCATCCGCCTTTATTCCCTGCTCCCGGGCCACTCCCAACGCAAACACCGGGTTGGGACTGTCGTCGTCCTCGGCGGGATTCTGCTCCTCATCGTCGTCGTAGTCGATCAGCATCAACTGTAGCGCCTCGCCGGCATCGAAGGTTTCCGTGGCCAGTTTCCGGTAAAGGGCTGGCCAAAAGTGCACCGGAATACCAGAGGACTCCAGCTGCGGCTTGTGCAACGCCACAAATTCGTTGAACTTGTTTATGCCGTCCATGTGCAAGCGCCAATTGGGTTATCAATTAATTAACTAAAATATTCTCGAAGCACGTCCCTGTTAGAGTGACCCTATGCGCAGGAGTTCCACTGATGCGATTCTATTTCTATCGGGCCTCCAGCTGAGATAGACTATTTTTAGTTTTTATTTTTGTTCTTATTAAAAGTTAGTGTGCTTTAATACTTTCATTTGTTATCAATTCTTGGTTGAGTTATTATAAGCATATTACTTTTGTAACGGTTTTTATATATATTTATAAATTCATTTATTGGATTCTAATATAGTTATGCCCTATAATCAAAACAAGAGATTATATTATCTTAAAATTTTTGGAATGTTTTATAGTTATTAAAATTTGTAAATTGCTATCTGGTGCCCTCTTCCAGGTGGATGAATCTCTGTGGAAACAGGCTATAAAAGAAAAAAAAGGTCGTTTGTAATGACCCCTGTTGTCGTATCCCAGAACTCCGCCTCTGGCCTAACCTAATCGTTAGCCAACACTGTCGGCGAACAGCTGACCAGCTGATGGTGTGCCCGCATTCCGCTTGTTTGGCCGTGCGCCTGTGTTTGTTAGTGCCTCTTCCTACCAGATTAGCAACAACAATAAGTATTTCACCATTAGAATAGATAGATAACATGTAATAGCGACGCCCGAACCCCAATCAGACCAATCCAAAACACTTTCCGCGCGGCGTTCGCAGAAGTTCAAAGTCATCACAACTCGGCAGTACTAAGGGGTACAAATTAGATTTTACTTTCGTGTCAACACTCATGAAACTCTCGGCTTTCGACGGGTACGCAAGTAGCGCGCAAATGGTGACGGAATTTGGCTGTTAGGAGCCCCCGCACACTCTGTCTAAAAATTCTGAATTGAGAATCCGGACCGTGAGCACAATGAGCGAACCGCTGGCATTGGCGAGCGGCGGCGTGGTGGATCCACCGACCCCTTCCACTTCCGCCTCTGTTTCGAACCTGCCCACACCCACAGTTGTGCAGGGATCGGGATCCAACCGGGGCATGGACCTAGAGGTAAGCAATGGGTCCAGGTCCACGTCCAGTTCCAGTTCCCCATCGTAGTCGGCTCTGGCTGGTGAAATAACGGAAAAATCACTCTCGAAAAATTCATTCCGAATTCTTTTGCCCATTTTGCACGAACAACTGCGCAATTAACTCACTGCCGCTGGTTAAGTAATTTTCGGGACGGGGAGCACCTGGCATGGACCGTCCAACCAGCGGCTAGAGGTGCCCAACGAACTCACAACACACACACACACACACTCCCACTGGCCCCTTCCCAAATTGACTTGTGACTTTAACCTCTCACCTGCAGGATCCCAAAAACAAAGGATTCTTTCTCTGGCAATGGTTTTGTAACTGGACATCCAGCTCACCGACCATGCTGCGCGCCGTAGAGAAGAAGATACTGTCGTACGTGAAGCTGCCCTACCGGGGCTTCTTCGTGGACATCGGTCCGGCGGTGGGCGAGGCGGACAAGATCTGGACCATCAGCATGAACACTGAGTCCAAGGAGGTGCCTCTGGTGCTGCTCCACGGCCTGGGATCGGGCATTGCCTTGTGGGTGATGAACCTCGATGCCTTTGCCAAGAGCCGACCCGTGTACGCCATGGACATCCTTGGATTCGGACGCAGCTCGCGCCCGCAGTTCGCCAAGGATGCTCTGGTGTGCGAGAAGCAGTTCGTCAAGTCTGTGGAGGAGTGGCGCCGCGAAATGAACATCAACGACATGATTCTGCTTGGCCACTCGATGGGCGGCTTCATTGCTTCCAGCTACGCCCTTACATACCCGGAGCGGGTCAAGCACTTGATTCTGGCCGATCCCTGGGGCTTCCCCGAGAAGCCCGCGGAGTCGGCCAACGGCAAACAAATGCCGCTCTGGGTGCGGGCCATAGCTAGAATCCTTACCCCGCTCAATCCGCTGTGGGCCTTGCGCGCCGCCGGCCCCTTTGGCCAGTGGGTGGTGCAGAAGACGCGGCCGGACATCATGCGCAAGTTCCAGAGCACCATTGACGATGACATTAACCTGCTGCCGCAGTACATCCACCAGTGCAATGCCCAGAACCCGAGCGGCGAGTCTGCTTTCCACACAATGATGCAATCCTTCGGCTGGGCCAAGCACCCAATGATCCATCGCATAAAGGACGTGCGAAGCGACATACCCATCACATTTATCTACGGCTCCCGCTCGTGGATCGACTCCTCCTCGGGGGAGAAGATCAAGTCACAGCGCGGCAGCAACATGGTGGACATCAAAATCGTGACGGGAGCTGGCCACCACGTGTACGCCGACAAGGCGGACGTCTTCAACCGATACGTGAACGAGACCTGTGATATGTACAAGGTGGCCGGCAAGCTAATCACGCCGCTGCAGCTAATCCGCGAGTCCACGGAGTCCGACGAGGAGCGCGAACCCAGCCTGAGCACAGCAAAGACGGTGGAGGTCCAGCCGGAGGTTCATCCGCTGCCTGAATCCATCACCACGGCAGACGCTTCCGACGAACTGGCGGCCAATGTCAAGCCGAAGTGAGCAGGAGCAACCGGTTTAGTGGAGAAACCAATCAGAGCTCGCCTGCCAGCCTGTATCTATTAGCTTAGTGTCTTTGCCTAGTATTAAATGGTCTTCTTATTTACTCAGCCGCTATTTTTACTCTCTACCGTACAGTTCCGATTGGCTAACTGAAACAAAGCTCTAAACGGCCCATTCTTATTTATATTTTTGGAGATTTCAAGTTATACAAATACTGTTAACTAATAAGCTTAAATATATTTGTTATGAAAGCAACTCGAGTGTATGTTTGATTAAATTTAAGGGTAATTTTCATTCCTTGGCTGAATTGAAACAACAGAACTTATTAAGTATACTTACATATTTTAAGCTTATAGAAAAGTGTAGGTAATGGACAAGTACAAATAATTAACTGTATGGATTGTTCTCGCAACTAAGTACCTCGTAAGCGGTTAACGTTCACTTGTGCTGAGTCAATCGGGGTGCAAAGGTCACATCGCGGGCACTGTCACCGCGCATGGAGCTCCATTGATAAGTTGGTCAGCCAAGGGGGCATTCCGAGTCCCGCCAAAAAGTTCTCTACGAATTTCTGTCAAACATGCGTCAGACTTGACATCGACCAGGAAGAACCCACACGCGCCAGTTGTTTTCAATTCTTTTGATTTAGGTCCTAAGGCTATCTCGAGGTAATTGTTAGCTGATAGGCCGGAAAAAACAATTGAATTATGTAGGTGAAAACGGGAGCGGTTCTATCTGGCTTGGGGCTGGACATCTTTGCACTTGATTTAATCAATAGATGATTCATGGAGTACAACGAAATGGTTTTAAAATAATTTGGCCTGATATAACTTTTTTTTTTCTCAATATCTAAACGATTGCGTATACATTTTAAATGAGTTTTGAATTTGGTTTTTTCTCCAAAGAAATGTAAATAAAAGTCTCAACTTTGTAGAGCTGTGTTAATTAAATGACAACAGAGGAAGCCGTTGATCTCCCGAGATTTGTTATCAACTGACTGCTCCAAGCTTCGCTCTGTTGGAGCACGCAAAAATACAATTATACAATTTAATTGAGTGAAATAAGTTCCACAGACAAACATACACACTCGTTTTCATTCAGCCCCGCCACTGATCATGACAAATGCAATTTACACATATGTATATATTATATAGTATATCGCTCGGACCTTATCAAAACAATGGGCAAGCAAAATACATATGTACAGCTGATAAGTAACCAAAAAGTTGGCATAAACAACTCGCAATCAAACAAAGAAACGCTAATCTAATACATATTTATTCCGTAGGTTCTTCGGAGAAAGTTCCAATTGGATCGATAGTGTTTACAATATGAGTTTTAAGTATATTTCTCTTTGTTCGATTACTTGGCATCGGCGAAGCCCACACGATCGTTGCCCATGTCGAACTCGGTGTAGTATTTGCCAATGAAAACGTCGCCCAGGATCCACAAAGGTCCGTTTGGCGGGGGGATGTCCATGCCCATAAAGCCGGACAGGCAAATGGTCTTTCCCATTTGGGCCACCCGGAGAATGTAGTCCTTGCCCTCCAGCTCGAAGGTCTTGCCGCCCAACACAAACTTGATTATCGGGAGACTGGGGATCAGGTCGCAGGAAACAATGTACTGGAAGGGAAAACCGGGAGATTGGTAGCTTTTGAGAGATACTCTGGAATCAAATGGTGCTCACCTGTCCACCGATGATGGGAGTGCCGCCGATCTTCTGGTTTATCGAGGTGGCCTCCTCCAGGGGAGCAGCGATCAGCGAGGTGCCCGTATCGGCAATCACCTGGCAACCGCCCTTGCACAACTGCAGGTCGCCAATGGAGGCTGAATCCATCTTGATCTGCCAGTAGGCCTTGCGGGTAACAGGCAGATAGGTAAATTCGCCAGTGTAGTGGTTGGGATCGGAGCCGCCGAAGATGATCTCACCGCCCTCGGGCGAAGCGGGATCGCGGTTGAGGTAAAACGAGAACACCGGCGCGGAAATCAGGCCCTGCTCGTACATGGCGTAGAACGGAGGCTTCACCTTGTCCACGGAAATGGAGCTGTAGCCCAGGCCAAGGATACCATCAAATTTGGCGGCCACGAAGACGAGTCCGGGCTCACTCAGTGCCTCGGCAAAGGTCTGATCCTTGATGTCCAGGCCAGCAATTGAAACCGTATCCGTGGACAGATAGCCGGACAAGCTGCCCGATCCGTAGTGGATGGCGAACTCGGTGCCGTTCTTGGAGTACGTCTTCGACTTGGTGGCATCGTACTTGTTGTGCATCAAGCAGGCGATATTGGTCAGGTGACACTTCTTGGAGGGCACCCACAGGTTCGAGGAGCCGGTGTCGAAAACCACACGGAAGTTCTGCGGCGGCGAGCCGATGGCGATGGGTCCGTAGTACTGGGCGTCCATGTAGTTGGACAACGGTTCCGGAACATCGCCTCCGCCGTATTTAATGCGCAGTTGCTGCAGTTCTGTCCCCACGTCGGCGAAATGGCGTCGGGCCGACTGGAATTTCTTGAGCGGCACACGCAAAAGTCCGGGCCTTGGTTGCGGATTTGAGTGGGCCACGACCACGGCCAGGAAGGCGACCAGCAGCAGGGGAACCTTCTGCATTTCGTAACTAAATTGTATCACTTGACTGACGGCTAAAACTGCAATGATCCGTTCGCTGCAGTTAATTAAATATTGCGGGACAGCGAAAATGATTCAGCACAGATAAGGTACTAAATTTGACCTGGCGCGAGGTGTTGATTAAAAAGTACCAAAAACAATATTTATTTGATACTATATACGGTGCAAATATAATTATTTTTAATTGAATTAATTTATTGTTTGATAACTACAAGGTTTTTCAATTTGGATTAATGTCCGTTTGGCTTAAAGCCCAAAATTGTTTTTGGGTCCCGATAACAAATAAAAATGGTCAAAGCCAAACTTCAATTTTTTTCCTTTTTTTTGCAAATATCTCCGAAAACATTTATTTAAAAAATAAAAATAAATAAACGAATATATTTTTTAGGTACATGTTTGTCCGACATATGATTGGCACTAACAGCTGATCTGGTTTTGTTTACTTTTGAATTGAACGCAAATCCAAGAAAAATTAATTAAAAATCGTGAATTTAAGTGACTTTACGGCAATCTTTAATGATCAGCAGTATAGTGTTGTTTTACACAACCTTTTTTAAGAAAGAACAAAGTTCAAAAATATGTGGGAGTTTTCAAATCCCTGAGATCCAGCAGTAATGCATTGTGGTACCGTGATTAGGATTTGGCGCTCTTGTATTCGTTCATTTTTATGCAAAATAGATTTTATATTAGATCTTAAACTTTTACTTGAAGGTTTTTGTAATAAAGTTCATCTCATCGGATTTATTGAAAAAAAAAATAATTTTCCAAGAAAACGCTCTTTTAGCAAATTTTGACCTATTTATTCGTAAACAGGACCCCAAAATATATGGATCCTAAAAATTTGAAAATTATTGGGCGTTGGGGCTATTTCGAAGTTTATCCTTTTCAGCAATTCAGGGATTTAGTCATTTAGAGGTTACCCAAAGCTAAATTTCTGCTAAATTTTCAGATAGGGTATTCCCGAAACGTCTTAATCTCTGAATTGCTGAAAATTTAGCTGAAATACAAAAAATATTTTCAGCAACCACTGGGTTTCAGCAAGTTGAATTTGTATGGAACAGCTGACTAACAGCTGACCGAGTTTCACCCAAAGATATTTAGATCTTGTATTTAGCTATATATATTTTGTCAATAAATGGTGTCAAAAAATCGTAATGAATCAATAAAAAATTTATTATTTTAGAAATTAATTTAAATATTTTGTTAGGAAATAAAAATTTAAAGCGAATATAGTATATCCGCTTACAGACTCGAACAATAAGCATTTTATGTAAACCGTGGTTCGGATTCGATGTGTCTGTGAGAAGAATGAATTAACAAAAATCGATATCAGGAATCCCCATAATAAATGCTAATGATATGTAGGTAACGATTTCGATTAGCTTTTGCCTTGCTTCACTCCATCCCTGGTTTGCAGCCCGGCAAAATTGCGTCTTGTGAAATTATAAATGGTAGCAGTTGCTTGGACACGCTCCTGTTGAAACGGCACCATGTCATCCATTGACAAGTTGTCCATCCAGGGAGTCCGGAGTTTCGGCTCCAACGCAGAAGACCTTCAGGTAAGAGCTGCCTGCAATCAGCATTCCGCAATCCCTTTAAAATGGGCTGAAAACTCCGCAATCCGCAGAGCATGACGTTCTCATCGCCGGTTACCCTAATTCTGGGCGAGAATGGGTGTGGAAAAACGACTGTTATAGAGTGCCTGAAGTATGCTCTTACCGGCGAGTGTCCACCGGGCAGTGATCGCGGCAAGAGTTTCGTCCATGATCCCAAGATCTTCGGACTGAGCGAGTCGCTGGCGCAGATCAAGATGCAGGTGCGCGACAAGCGGGGTGCCCAGGTGTCCATCTGCCGCACCATGAAGGTGTCCAACAAGATGTCCAACAAGCGCAACCAGGTGTCCTTCGAGACGATGGACTCCACCATCAACTTCCTTAGCGGCGCTGGGCAATCGAAGCGCGATAATCAGGACTCCCTAAGCGGGCGCACCGTGGACATCAATTTGGCCATCTCGGACTTCATGGGCGTCTCGAAGGACATTATCAACAATGTCTTGTTCTGCCATCAAGAGGACTCCAGTTGGCCGTTGGACGAGGCGAAGAAGCTGAAGGAGAAGTTCGACGCCATATTCGGCATTACCCAGTACAATAAAGCTTTGGATAAAATCATAAAGCTGCGCAAGGAGGCCGTGGAGGAGCTGAAGGTGATGGGTGAGTAATGCACAGCTGATGGTCAACAAACTCTGCTTGAATATAAACCCCCCCCCCCCCCCCTCCGCCACCAGTTGCCAACATGAAGCATTTGGCCTTTCTCAAGGAGGAAATGGAGGTTAAGACCATGAGCCTACAGAGGGCCCAGCAGAAGTGCGACGATATTAAGGCGCAGTGTAGCGAATGCGAGGAGGAGATCAAGCCCATTGAGGCCAGGCTGGTGGAAATCAGGAACGTGGAGTTCGAAATTGGAAAGTACCAAGCGCAAAAGGTCGGAATGGACACCAAGTAAGTGAGACCTGCTCATGGCCAGCCTTGGCACTAACTTCCAACTACCTGATAGGCACAACAACTGCAAGGAGCAGATCACCACCACAACCAGGAAGATCAAAAGCCTCTTTAAGGGTTCTCTTGTTGAGCTGGAAGCGGAGATCAACAACTTCGACCAGCGCATGTCAGAGATGCGGCAACAGCGAGCCGAGACAGAGCAGAATCTGTCCCAGCTTAAGAAATCCAGTGCAACTGAGCAGGAGAAGTTGGGCCAGTTGGAAAAAAAGCATATCCTGGCCAAGCAGCAGTTCCAGAGCGAACAGACTTGCAGAGCCCAGCTATTGAAGCGGGTCCAGGACTTCTGCCGGGAACTACACATCCCCATCGATGGCAATCTCGTCGAGGAGCCCGCTAAGCTGGTGGAAGTGCTGCAGGACATCGAGGCGATGATACTGAGCAAGCACTGCGAGATCGCAGAGATCGTGGAGCAGAACGACAAGGCCGATCGGGCCAGACAGCTCAAGATCGACGAGCTGCGCATCGAGCTGACCAAGTCGGAGCAAAGCGTGACAGCGCAGGAGAAGCAGAGGGAGACCAGCAAGCGCGAGAGCGAAACCCTTGGGAGGGATATTAAAAAAATCGAAGCCTCCATGCAGGAACTAAAGAAACTGGAGACGGAATTCGCTGATGTAAACCAGCTGTATGAAAGGGCTACAAAGGATTTGGACCAGGAGGCCATGCGAGAGGTCATCTCCAGCAAGAAGGCCACTATTGCCGAGAAGCAGAAGCTGTTCAAGAAGCTGGACGAACAGCTGACTTTCCTGGGCTCCATGGCCAAGCTAGTTGCCGAAATAGGCCTCAAGCAGAAGGAGCTCGAGAAGAAGAAACAGGAAGTGCATCGCGTGCGCAACCGTCATGCGGATAATTTTGGAAAATTCTTCAAGGAACCTATCAGAAGCAACTACCGCCGATCGGTGCAGGGAGCCTTCGATAAACTGCGCCGCGAGATCAATGATCTCAACGAGAAGGCCAGCCAGCAGAAGCTGAAGGAGCAGTCGTTCGAGATAAGGCGTAAAAACCTCATCGGAGAGATTTCGCGCATGGAGAAGGACCTTAAGGAGAGCGAGGAGCTGATATTTCAAAAGTGTCGCTCAACGCCCTACGAGGATCTCCTGGAGCGCAGCAAAACTGCCATTTCCAAGCTGCAGTTCGACCACGGCGCCCTCAAATCCTCTGAGGCCCTTTACAAGAAGTGAGTTTGCGAAAAGGGGCTCGAATATATATTTTTTACTTAACTGCTATCCCTCAATAGGTACATACAAAAAATCGAGGAAGAGCCTTGTTGTCCTTTATGCCACCACAATATGTCTGGCGATGAGGCCTGTGATTTGACCAACGAGCTGACCGACGAGATCCAAAAGTTGCCCGATAATATCATCAGAGCTGAGAGAGCTCTGAAAGCGGAGCAATTGAAATACGACAACTTACTGCACATCAAGCCCAATATTCTGAAGGTTCAGGAGCTGAAGAACTCTTTGCCCCAAAAGAAGGAGGAGTTGCAAAAAGTCGAGGAGCTGCTCGGAGATAGCGTAAGCGAATATGAGACGTTGCTTGCTCTGATTGGCGAGCCCACGCAGAATATGGAGTTGGCGAACTCCATGATGGGGGACATGACCCTGTTAGACGCGGCTCTAATAGACTCAGGTCGGCTTACAAAAGATCTGGATCAGCAGAGGGTAAGCGGCTACTTAGCTAAGATTAACATACATATTTACATATTTTATTTCAGGCCAAGTTACCAGCTTCCTATGATTCGAGTGTTTCGATGGATGCTCTGCAGGCAGAGAAGAGCCAGGTTTCCAAAGATTTGGAGGCGGAACGCAAGGAGTTGGACTCCACTCAAAACGCATTCCAACAGCAAATGGATGCCCTAAACCGTTTGCGCGAAAAGAAAAATAGGTACTTCTATGCAGCCCGTAGATCTCCGAAAAATAAATAGATTTCTCTGTTTCCAGCTTGAAAGATAGGCAAATACATCTTCAGGAGGGTCTGCAAAGTCTGCCACAGTTAAAGGAGCGTTTGAGCAAGCTCAATACTTTTCTTGACACAGTAGCAACTGAAATAAGTGAACTAAAGGCCAAAATTCAGCCTTTAAAGCTGAATCTGAAATCTGCCATAGACGAAAAAGAACGCTTAAAGGAGAGTGAAAAAGTCAAGCTTGCTCAGTTGAATAGCAAGTATAATTCATACAAAAGTGCGGATCAGGACATTCAAAGGTAGTTAGAATAAACGCCTCCAAATTGCCATAATCTTATTTTATTTACGTTTTAGATTAAATACGGAAGCCCAGGAGTATAGCAAATTGAATCTTCAAAATGAAATTAGGAAACTTGAAGAGAATAAAAAGGCCCACAAAGAGCAGCTGAGAAAATTGGCAAGAATTTTAAAGTATAAATTAAGAACAATAGATTTATTTTATGTTTTTCAGGAAATCGAAGTTTCATTGAAAACTGATGACCTGGAGACCATTAAAACAGAATGCCTTAACCAGCAGACCGTTGAACGAGATCTGAAGGACAATCGCGAGCTAAAACAGCTCCAGGACAAGGAAGCCAAGCTGAGCGAAGCCTGCAAGACGCTAGACAAGCAACTGGGTAACCTAGACTTCCGCAGCGTTAGCAAAGAGAAAGTGGAGCTGACCAAGCGACGGGACAAAGCCACCGTGCGTAAGGGCGAGCTGCTGGGCCAGCAGGGCGAGATTAACAGCCAGGTGAACAAGTTGAAGCGGGAAATCGATGAGCCCAGATTTAAGGAGTCCCTTAAAAACTTCCACAAGGCCAATTATGAGCTGATGGTGACCCGTCTCAGCATCGAGGACTTGGGCCAGCATCGCTTGGCCTTGGAGTGGGCCCTGATCCAGTTCCATGCCGAGAAGATGGAGAAGATTAACCGTCTGATACGCGAGTACTGGCGCATGATTTATCGCGGCAACGACATTGACTATATCCAGGTGAAGACTGACGAGGTCAGCCCGGATGCTGCCGCGGACCGCCGAAAGACCTACAACTACCGAGTGGTCCAGTCGAAGAACAACACGGAGATCGAGATGCGGGGGCGCTGCAGTGCTGGCCAGCGCGTCCTCGCCTCGCTCATCATCCGCTTGGCGCTGGCCGAGACGTTCAGCAGTAATTGTGGCGTCCTCGCCTTGGACGAGCCCACCACGAACTTGGATCGCATCAATATAACCTCACTGTGCGATGCCCTCAACTGCATCGTGGAGGAGCGCCAAAGCCAGTCTAACTTCATGCTCATCATCATTACCCATGACGAGAATTTCATCTCGTCGCTTGGCAAGATCACCAGCTACCATCGGGTCTTCCGCAACGATGAGTGCAAATCGGTTATTCGGAAAGTGCAGGTCGGCTAAATGGCCTATAAAAAAGTCTTACCAAACATGTTCAAAAACATTAAATATATAACATTTTTCTTAAAAAAAAATGTCTTTATTTTTGGTCCACCACGACCGTGTGCTATAAAATATTCGTGAAACCTTTGTGGAAAATACGGATTTTTAAAGCGTTTAAACTGAATGTCAGTTAGTATTTGAGTTGTAAGCCAAGACAATTCTGACTTTAGTTAAGTTCAACATAATCACTCCTACTATTTTAAAGCGAAAGATTTAATTAAGGACCCGGGTTCTTTAATAAATATTATTCCCGGTTCGGGTTTAAACATTTTGTTTTGTTGTTAAATGTTATTGTTTATTTTATAATTGTATTTAAATAGTTTTAAAATAACGTCAGCGTATTTTATTTACTATTCGTGGGGACGGCCTTACTTTGGAAAGTGTAACGTAAAAAAAACGATTTATTTCGTCTTTAATTTTTACAGTTTCTGTACCAATTTAAAACCTAAATCTTTAAGTGCTAAAAACCTTTTTTTATTTAATATTTTAATTTTTATAAATGTAAATGAAGTGCACTGCTCTTCCACATTCACGGTTTATATGTAGCCTGTAGACTTTTGAAATGTGAATGATTCGATTTAGCCAAATGCCAATATTTCTCCGACATATGTACATATGAATGTTTACTTTTGAATTGTCGGAAATCCAAACGAAATGAATTTAAAACCATGAATATGAGTAAATTTACGAAACAGCTGATGGTGTTGCATTAATGCATTTTGGAACTGCTACCAGGATTTGCTGCGTGTGCCCATTTTTCAGTAATTTTTATGCAAAATAGAGTTTATATCCGAAAGAAATCAAATAACCCGCCATACTTGCGTAATAAAATAAAATTCTGCTGCGTTAGTAGTGGCACTAACGAAATATCGTTAACTATCGGTTTTTTTTTCTAGACACGAATGACTTTCAATCCCATTTATTTTAAATGCGGCACTAATAAGAGTCCCCGTGGAAATAAATGCAAATTATGTTAAACGCACCAATGGATTCAGGCTATTACTTTAACGATTTTGCTCTGTGTGAATGTTTTTAGTTTATTCCGCATCACCTATTTCAAGGGGCTGTGTGAATGGGCTATTTCAGCCATTAACAGCTGATAGAGCTGCCACCGCACGGCGCTATGTTATGTTTACACTTGCGATCAATTGGCGCGAATGTTTTAAGATCGTGAGTTACACCGAATTACTAAACCGCCAGACAATGATTTCTTTCACAACCAGATCCTTCCGCTACACACGATGAAACGGGCCAAGACGACACAGGCAGGTCCCTCTAAGAAGGCCACAAAAAAGCAGGAGGGCAACCGGAAAGATGAGCCCAAAGATAGCCAGGAGAGCTCGGAAGAGGAAGCTTCCACTTCGAAGGCTTCGTTCGCTTCCAAGCCGGACTACCAGAACTTCGATCAGTTCCTCACCCACCTGGAAGTCCAGAGGTTCTCCACGGCAGACAGCATTAAGGAATTCTCCTTCCGAAAAAAACGAGTGCGCGTTCTGTCGAAAAACGAAGATGTGAAGGAGTCCAGCAAAGGAGGCGTCGTCTACTGGATGTCCCGCGATGGGCGTGTCCAAGACAACTGGGCCCTCCTCTTCGCCCAGCGTTTGGCTCTCAAGCTGGAACTGCCGCTGTCGGTGGTCTTCTGCCTCGTCCCCAAGTTCCTGAATGCCACTATTAGGCACTACAAGTTCATGATGGGCGGCCTGCAGGAGGTGGAGCAGCAGTGCCGCACTCTGGACATATCCTTCCACCTGCTCATCGGTCCGCCCGTAGAGCGGCTGCCGGAATTTGTGAAAACCAATGACATAGGTGCCGTAGTCTGCGACTTTTCCCCTCTGCGTCTGCCGCGCCAGTGGGTCGATGATGTGGGCAAGGCGCTGCCCAAGAGTGTGCCTCTCGTCCAGGTCGATGCCCACAATGTGGTCCCTCTGTGGGTGGCTTCGGACAAACAGGAGTACGCGGCTCGCACCATTCGCAACAAGATCAACTCCAAGCTGAATGAGTTTCTCAGCGAATTTCCACCGGTTGTGCCGCATCCCCATGGATCGGGATGCAAAAGGTCGAAGCCCGTGGACTGGCCAGCTGCATATGCCAAGCTGCAGTGCGACATGGACGTGGACGAGGTGCAGTGGGCCCAGCCGGGCTACAAGGCGGCCTGCGAGCAGCTCTACGAGTTTTGCAGCCTTCGCCTGCGCCATTTCAATGACAAGCGCAACGATCCCACGGCAGATGCCTTGTCCGGTCTCTCGCCTTGGCTGCACTTCGGCCAGATTTCAGCCCAGCGATGTGCCCTGGAGGTGCAGCGCTTCCGAGGTCAACACAAGGCCTCGGCGGATGCCTTTTGCGAGGAGGCCATTGTGCGTCGTGAGCTGGCGGATAACTTTTGCTACTACAATGAGCACTACGACAGTCTGAAAGGTCTCAGCTCGTGGGCATATCAAACCCTGGATGCCCACCGCAAGGACAAGAGAGATCCATGCTACAACCTGGAGGAACTAGAGAAGGTACACTGCTGCAACACTTCCTGTGTGCTTGAAATTATTAAGGTAGTTTTATTTTTTTAGTCCCTAACCTACGACGACCTGTGGAACTCGGCGCAACTGCAGCTGGTGCGCGAGGGCAAGATGCATGGCTTCTTGCGCATGTACTGGGCCAAAAAGATTCTCGAATGGACCGCCACCCCGGAGCTGGCGCTGGAGTACGCGATCCTGCTAAACGACAAGTACAGCCTTGATGGACGCGATCCCAACGGCTACGTGGGCTGCATGTGGTCCATCGGCGGCATCCACGATATGGGATGGAAGGAGCGCGCCATTTTCGGCAAGGTTCGGTACATGAACTATCAGGGCTGCCGGCGCAAGTTTGATGTGAACGCCTTCGTAATGCGCTATGGGGGCAAGGTGCACAAGAAAAAATAAACTTTGGATGTCTTTGCCTTAGTTTTGAACGCAAGCCAAAAGCATTTTTGTATTTAACCATAGTTCCAAGGAGAGGCTTTATAAAATATGAAAAAACTATAGCTAGCGGGCAGAACTTAGTCCTTTTCGGCGATCTTGGTGAGGTGCTCCTCGACCTCTCGCTCGTCCAGAATGCGGAAAGTGGGATCCGTCTTACTGACCACGCCAATCTCGATGCCGTTAGGCTTGAAGTCGATGGCTAGCACACTGGACAGACAGGTGATGGCCAGCTGGATGGCCTTCTCCTCGGACAAGTTGTTCTTGTACTTCTTTTCCAGATAGCTGTTGGCCTCCAGTGTCTTGGCGCCCACGGAGCATGCCCTGAAGCCACTGAAGTAGCCAGCCGGATCCGTCTTGTAAACGCTGGGTCCGATCTCGTTGTCGTAGGCGATCAGCACCATGCTGCAGCCGAGCGGACGCATCTCGGCGTTCTGGGTGTACACCTGGTTGATGTCGGCAATTCGCCGGCACAGCACATCCACGGGCATATCGTAGCCGTACTTGTAGCGGAAGTTGGCAGCCTCGTACCTGGCCTTCTGCACCTGCGACCGGGAATCAGCTGGGGGAGGAAAAAGATGGAAGAAGGCATTTTGTACAGGTCTGGTGCTTAAGTTGTTTGCTTCGTCCTAATGTATAAATATCCAACATGTCGCATTCTACTCAAAAAGACCCTGGCAAAGTTTTGAGCCTTCGAATTTATTGACATTTAGGAGCAGCTCTTTCGTTTTTCGGTTCAAAAATAGCTAAACCTTCATCCAAAAAATTAATAAAAAACTGCTTATGCATATAAAATCAAAATCAAAAATAAAGCCGTGAAAGAGTTTTACCTAACGGCTAACAATAAATCTAAAAATTGCCAAACCCACCATCCAGAAAATTGTCAAAGATTTCTGGCTCGAGCACGCTTTTGAGCCGAAGATGCAATGCATTGAAATCAACCGATTACTACAGGACCTTTAGCTCAACTTATGCCTGCATCAACAAGGACTTAAGTGAAGAGTTATGCATACCCATGCGCCCTGTCATGGCGCATCCAATTTCCTTGGTGATACGGAACAGGTGGGTCACCGTTTCGGGCACGATGTTCTTTTCGGTCACCTTCTTTTGAGTGGCCACCACGGCACAGTCGCCGCTCTTCAGCGCTACGGTGGTGATGTTCTCCTGGGCGATGGCCTTAAAGGCGTACTCTGGCGGGGATTGGGAAAACATTAGAGTGCGTGCGGAGGAGCTGCGCGTCCAGAGTACTTACCCACTTGGTAGAGGCGTCCCTCGGGCGAGAAGATCGTGATGTGTCTGTCAAAGCCGGCTGAACTTCCGCGAGACATGATGCGTGTTTCTTGATTCGGTGGCTGCAATTAGTTTAAGCCGGTTAAAATTAAACAAACCGAGTTGAAAACAACGCACCTTTAGAACAATAACAACAATTTGTATATGGCCGAGAAAAGTCGCTTCAAATCGAACCTACTGTGCAAAATTCAGATTGTCATTCTCAACCCGACAATGGGCCTAAAAATTACCAAAAAGCAACGCGCCCTGGGATTTATCGGCTATCGTTATTATCGAGTATGGAAAAAAGCTGATTATAAAAATAGCCAAATATTATTCGCTAATACCGTCTTCACACAACTGCTTAATAGAATGTTTGCGAAAAGATGGTTGCGACCCAATAACACAGGCGCAATCTATTGCAAAAGCTCCAGCAGAAGACAACGTATAAATTAAGTTTTCCCGCCAAAAAATGGATATTAACCCAACAACAAATAGAACTTGGACTTTATATATCGAATTTTATAGTACAAAGATGTTGTCTCTACTAGCTACGAGATACCTCCCCATTATTCAAATCGCTTATTAGCCCATTAATATTAAGTATTTAAATTGTTAGCGTTAAATTGGAGCGTTAACCTCTTAGGATCTTACTTAACTTTCTACTAAGTATCGCATAGAAACGTGCGTTATCATCCACCAGGACTAAATTGGAAATTTTTGGAATGGGACCACCGTTTGAATCATCCGAAAATTAATGGTTGATGGTGCTTTGGAATATGCTTTTAAAAAGCTAGATTTAGCTTGGAAAGACACAAAATCCACCACTAGAGCTGTTTTGACTATCGACAATCGATAACAACTCGTTGCCGTGAGTTAATGGCCGCCCACCTCTAACTGGATATATCTATTGGGACAAATTGGAGGTAAATATTTATCAATAACAGCGGAGTACGCTGAAATCGGGAATTATTTCGAAGCCAAGTGCGAGTCGCCGGCAGCGAAAATGCACGAGGATGATCTGAAGAGTCAGTTAACCATTGCGCGCAACGAGATCAACAATCTGAGGTGCGTTTGAGACACTAAACGGTGTCCTTTTGCGACTGGTAAAGTTCAAGTTCACACCGATTTTGCCTTGACCATGATGCAGGCAGCAAGTGCGCAACCTGCAGCATGTGCAGCGCAAGGACATCGAAACGATAAACCGCCTACTGCAGGACTTCCGCTGCGAGGGATGTGCCAGCAACAACAAGAGCGCCAAGGACAAGGTCGCCGGCGAGAAGCAGGAGCAGCATCAGGCGCAGGAGCAGGAGCCGGGACAAGGTCAGGTGCGTTTGACCCTCCCACACACAACACAGCAAGACACACACAAACCTCCAAACCCATCCTCCACCGCAGAGCAAGCACACCAATGGAGGAAACAGCTTCGGAGAGGACTATGGCCACTTCCGCCCAATCGGCGTAATCCGGACGGCCTTCCCGGAGAAGAGAGCCGTACCCAGGCAGTCCATTGTGGGCAGTCGCCTGCGCGGTTTAATCCAGCTAAACGACGGCGTCTTCACCAATCCGGAGCACTCGTTAGAGGGCCTGGGCGACTTTTCGCATCTGTGGCTCATCTATCACTTCCATCGCAACAATGCCCATCCCAAGGCCAAGGTGGCGCCTCCGCGCCTCGGTGGCGAGCGGGTGGGTGTGTTCTCAACACGGTCCCCACACCGCCCGTGTCCCATTGGGCTCTCTTTGGTGGAGATTGAGAAGATCGAGAACGCCACCATCAGCTTCTTTGGCACGGACATGGTGGATGGGACCCCGGTGCTGGACATCAAGCCCTACATTCCATACTACGATGCGCCATCCTTGAGCGTGGACTCAGGTACGTGGGCGAGCTTAAACCGGAAAGCCAACTAAAATTCTTGCCCCGGACAGGACGCACCTCTGTGGGACCGCATGAGAACAGTCTGGACTTTTACGACTCCCGGCAGGAGCCCGACGGCGAGGAATCTGACCTGGAGCTATACGGAGCAGCTGGTTACACCGGCAACTCGGGCATTGGAGCGGACGCCGTGCTGCCGCCACCGAGCGCTGTGCGAGTGCCCAACTGGGTGGTGGCGAGCAACCGTCTAAGCGTGAACTTCAACGAGCACGCCGAGGCGCAGCTGAAGGAACTGCAGGTGGAGAAGCAGTGTATCGTGGACATTCTGGAGGCGGATCCGCGCTCTGTTTACTTGCGCACAAAATATGGCTCGCAGATATTCACCTTCCAGCTGCGGGAGGTCACGGTGACGTGCAAATTTGACGACAAGGCCGCCACGGTGACTGTGGTTCAGGTCCGGCGCAATGAGAACGTGCAGGTTACCGCATTGGACGGCGATCTGCGAAGCGCCTAAATTACGGATAATTGCAATTGATATTCGTTTATTAACGATTTGTGTTTAGCTTAAGTATTTCGTGTTGAGGAGCTTTAACCTTTGGCGTTTCAATTTTGCTCTAGGACAAGGGACATTTTGAAATAAATGTACCAGGCTTGTTGTCCACGCAAAATATATTGTTTTATTTAAACTAAGTGTATGGGTTAATCTAAACAATTCAGTTACCTAATTTGTAATTCTTTTTACTTTCAGCATTATGGGCGATTTGAGCTGGAAAGACTTTTTGAGCCAGGCTAAGCAGTTCCTTAATATTTCCCAGCAGTTGGGCGATAGCTGGACAATGGAGGAAAAGGTGTGTAGCCAAGGTATTTGAATGACCTATGTTATTCAAATAGTTGTAATCCTTTTGATATAGGACTCGAATGAACCGAACACCTTCCTCAAGTTCGAACAAAAAATTAAGTACAAAAGCGACAAGGATAATTTAGGGGAATTGGTTAGTGTAGAGTATCATGTGGTCTACAGTGTTTCCTACCAAGTGCCTATGCTCTTTTTCCAAACGCACAGATCAGGTATTTAAACTGAATTTAAAGCCAAGAAATATCCTAGCAATTCCATTAACTTACAGATGGAAGCCTTCTGGACTTGGAGGCTACTTGGCAGCTCTTTATGCCGGAAACAAAAGGTAGCGGTCTCTACCAGGTACTCACCCAAATGGATCACCCCGTGCTCTTCAGACCTTTCATGGCACTGCATCCATGTCGCACCGCCGAGGTCCTAACACAATTCGAAAGCCCAGCTAAAATCAGGTTCTTACCTTCATTAGCCTTTACGGACCCCATGTGCAGTTGCGCCTGCAAAATGCATACGGCCTCAGCCAAGAATACACATAACTTGCATTTATTGGTGGTTGTTTTAAACACTGGTTATAGGAGTATACATGTGTGGATAATATGGCATTTGTAATTTACAGTTTTACATTCAATTCGCTACTTTAAAGTGGTTTGACCTTTACATCGAATATGCTAAATTCGAGGACATCGTGTGCCTCATTTCTTCTAATACTTGGCACAAGTGAAGATCCAAATCGTACAGTAGATACGGGATAAAGTTATATAGCGACCGTTCTACTTTTCACAGCTAAAGCAACACTTCAGTTGTAAATTTCAATGTAAAAGAAAATCCGTTAATAAATCAACAAAAGGAACAAAGCTTTGTACACTGATTATAACTCCGCTTATGGGAGACATTGATGTACCTACGCATTAAATACGGTAAGTTTAACCTAGTTTATAGTTTGCAAGTTCCACTCGCCCTCTTCCTTAATTCAACTGGTAATATCAATTAGTAGTTGTTCAATTATAGAGCTATTTTTAGACAAGTATGTATGTATATGCTTAAGCCTAATTGTACTGTACAAAAGCGTGGCCTTAGTCGATCAGCTTCGCTTTGCATTTTACTAATGTTAAGTGGTTCATTTATAATTAATGTTAACTGGCTACTGTGTGGCATTAGCGGCACCCCGGCGCCAACACAAAATCCTTCTGTTCCTGGCGAAACCTAGGACTTGTGGGCCCGAGGAATCGCATTGAAAATGTTTATTTGCAAAATTAAATGATTTTTATGTTTATTACGTGGGCTTTGCATCGTAATCCGACAGAATACACGTTCACGTACATTGATATTATTTGCTTCCTGTTGACAGGATGTCGTGCCAGAAGATTAATGGTGTATGTATTACGAAAATTTTCTAGGGGAAGTTCATAGGTGAATATAATGGCACAACGAGAACTTAATTTGGTCTGGAAAAACTTCTACGATATGATTCAGCTAAACTATATAATATGCCGTTTTCTAAGTTTAATTCCCAAGCAAGCAAGTTAGTCACTTAATGGGACTAAGGATTTCCCTGTCTATAAGGACATATATTTAATTGCGAGTATATCCATTTCAACTTTTATCTGAGTTTCCTTCTACAAAAGGTATTTAGTTTTTTAGCTATTTTAAATAAATACTTTTAAATTTAATAATTTACCTTAATATTTTGATGGGTGTACCATTTAACAAACAAGACTTTTTTACGTAGTTTTACTTTGTGAGATTTACACTACTTCCTGCTTAGTTTTTTTTCAAAATTTACATAGGGTCTGGCCAAAATGTTAACAAACTTTAAAGAAAATTTTTGGAACAGCAAATAAAATTGGGTGCTGGTTAGTTATTTAAAATTCATATGGAATGTAGGTTTTCAATCTAAAAACTTGTTTTGGTGGGTAGTTTTGGCCCTTCCAATTTTTATTTCTTGCCCCCGTTTAATTTCTTTCCTTATCAATGAGTATTGTGTTTGAGAGGACCTTATTGGCACTAAGCATACATATACGAATTTACGAAATATACACGCTATGGTATTATTTAACATCCAATTCTTCTCATCTCAATATATGTATTCATATATAAAATTTCATTTAAAGCTGCACCATTTAGTTGACATTTGCATATCAAGTTACATTTGTTTTATCTATATACAATATAAAGTACTAAAAAAAATAAAAGTTCGTAGATCAGTGGCGAGTGCTGCCCAAAAGCAATCTCTCGGGTGAAAATCAATGATATGTTTCTTTCTAGGGTTCCGCCCTGATCGCATTATATCTTCGACATTAGTTCTCGATCATGGCAACACCCACCACTGGCGATGACGGAATAAATTACTTAAGCCTAAGGCAAAAACTAGCACTACCATGCTGTTAGTATTGGTTTGTTTTTCTGGTTGTTTGGTTGGTCTCCTTTTAGTTGCATTATTGGACAATTTTCGCTATGTTATCGTTTTTAAAGTGTTCTTAAAATATCCTGTGGCACTGTACACCTAAAGCCTTCGCACGCTGGCTCGGGGATGCCCCGGTTTCGTACTGGTATTGCTATGTATATACAGCTTCCGCACTCGGATCCCATTGGAATGGACTTGACTCGGTTGTATATTTGGCTACTCTAACACTAAATATAAAGCTCTGAAACTCACTCGACATACATACATACATACGAATACATATAGCACATCTACACTATCATAAGGGGAAGCCTTAACCTAGGATAAACCAATTCGATGCGATCGTGGGTGGACTAGGGCTAAAGCTATTGACGCTAGGCTATGTTATGGACGGTGGTGCTCCTAGTGACGATCCGAAAGTCATCATCCAGCTCATCGGCGGACTCGGGCGCGTTTCCGCCCATGAAGTCGCTCGATGCGCTGCGCCTGAATCAGCTGCACAGTAAATTGAAGAACCCGCGTCCCTTCTCCGATCGCGGTGCCATCAGCATCGGCACCTGGTTCTTGTGGGTCACCTTGATCTGGGCCAGAGAAATCGAATGTTCTGTTAGACTTCTGTTCAAACATTTAACACACCCATCTCACCGTGCAGGGCATCTGCATCCAGGGCTCGCCATCGATCTGCATAGGAAACGTTTTCTTCGTCCTGATGATCACCTCGCTGCACTGGGCCAGCCGGCGACCCGAAGCCCGCAGTCCGGTTCTCACCTGTCCCATGTGCAGGCAGTTCTCCAGGCCAATCACCTCGATCAGGCGATCTCCGATATCTGAAATTCGTAAATTTGATTATATCCTTCACAAATTTTATCATGCAAAAAGATCTTATTCCCTTAATATTAAAATACGGAAGAAATTTCATGGTTTTCAATTAAATGGAGGTTGCAAAAAAAAGAAAAGTATTATCTTGCTTGCTAACAATAATTAACCACAAAAAATAAAAAAAAAAACATTTCAACGAATTATTTGTCATCATTGACATTGTAATCAGTAATTTCTTTTAAAAATTAATATTAAAATAAAAAATGTTCCTTTTTTATACCATTTTTGAAAGGAAAATAATTTTGTAGTTCTTTAAATATATATTTAAAACAAAAAATAAATTAATACAAAATAGGATAATTTGTTTTTTCTTTGCTACCATTGAACTCAGAATCAATTCAATGCCTTTTAGCAAATAACATTTAAATCAAAAAATTTTTTTTCTTATACTTTTGAAGAAAAATCGTTTAATTTATAAATTGAACCAAATTTTGATAAATCGTTTTCTTTGAATATCGATTAATGTGGCTTACAGTGATTTTAAGTGTTTGCTCAATGTAAATTATAAATAGGTTTACTGTTTTTACGTATCTTGAGGACATAAAAAAGAGCTTTCTAAAGTATAAAAAACAGCTTAACTTTAAGCCAGTTAGGTAGATTCGTTATATTTTCAGAGCCTTAAAGCATTTAGCCCACCTTGTATGGCCACCGAGAGGTCCGCGGAATTGAAACTGGTGGCCGAGAACTCCTTGTCGCCCGCCCGGAGCTTCTTGCTCTTGCCGAAGGGACCGGCGCTCTTGCGGATCCGCTTCTGGGACAGGTGCTCGCCCCACAGGTTGGAGCCGCCATGTGTGTACGGGATGTTGAGCAGGGCCACACCCTGCAGGTGGGGTCCGTTGGCCAGGTCCAGAGCCACGCCATCGCACTGCAAGTACCCAGCATCCGTTAATAAATCAGCGATGACAGGAATCCTTTCCCTTCCACTTTCCCTCACAGCCTTTACCCTACCCACTTACCACAATTTCGATGCTCTCGTGGAGATTCTTGCAGGATGCCGCAAATGTCTCGGATGTTGCATATTCGAAGTACCAGAGCTTGTTCTTCATGCGGCTGTTGAATTTGTGCGGGTTCTTCTCCCTCTCCAAGTGGAACTTGACGCAGATGGCGGCGTCCTGGGGAGACAGAGGGAATGCGGGGTGCTTGAGAGCAAGGCCAATCGAAAGGTCATCGGAGAAGCGGGCCATTCAGGGTCACGTTCGGATTGCACTCGACTGCGAGTTCTATTTCTATTTTCCATTTAGACTTTCCGAGAAATCGGCTATGGATTGACACCATGGCTGTCATGGCAATGCGATGAGATTGGCACTGCCAAGCCGCATAAATGTTAATTAATGTTGGATAAGACATCTAACTTGTATCAAAACAGGTGAAGGTTAAATTAAAGCTTCTTAAAACTTCCAAATACTTCAATGGAAAGTTGGATATATCGAGAAGTTTAAGACTCAGCAGTTGCAAGCAATGTAACACATCCAAATGAACAGAAGTAAGAAAAAATACAAATTTCACTATTGAACTTTTGGAATGTATGCAATATGCAGTTCCATGCATATATGTACTTGTAGTAGATTGAAGCATGCATATCCCACCTCACAATTAAATTACTGCAATATTGTTTTTATTTCAATAGCCATTTAAGCCATTTATTATTAGTTTTAAAATGTAGGGATATTATAAGCAAATAAATTTAATCAATTTTAATGCTTCAATAATAATACTTTTAAAAAATAATTTAAATTAATTTAAACCAATTCCTTGTCATTTCGCTTTAAAGGTATTATAGGTACTACAAAATTTGTCCATCAGATACGTCATTCTACTACGGCCAGTTACCTTTTGTGGCCTGTTACCGAGTAGTGCTATTTTATTTTGCTGAAAACGTACTTGGCAAGCTCACGTGCTCACTGTCTGTGCAAAAGTGTTTGCTTTACGGGGCCGCAGGCACCTCGAAACTGGCAACTTCATTCACGGCTGCATTTTAATTTCTTATGCGGATATTCGGTTGAGTGCCCGCCCAGTGCACTGTGCACTGTGCCGGCGTTGCTCATACGACACGTTGCACATTCTGCCAGCGCATTTGTTATGCATGTCGCTCGGCAAACACACACAGGCACGCGCGGCTTTGGTCCTTCGCCCGACGGATGCAGGGCAATGTGGTGGCGGCAGGACTTTCAATTAGGGCCTGCTGGTTACACAGCAAATAAGATTTATTACCGCTCCACGTCAAATTGAATTGTCAACATGAGCGAACGCCTGCCAGAGCTTAAAATCGAAAAATCGACGAAAAACTTTTTAATTAGCTCTAGCCGCATTCCGCTTCCCGCCGTCCGCGTTCGTTGTCACTTTATGCACGGCCTGGGCGGTAAACTAATTTAGTGACAGCCCTGCTTATTAGCATGCCTCGACCGCACCACACCCATTAGTCGCCGGAGATGGTTTCTCCAGCCGACAGCTTGTTTGCATTGAGGAAAGTGGGCCGCTGTGGTCCCAAAGCCAGCATAGAATGTGGCACGTTGGTGAATGCTGGCACTAAAAAGGGCTGGAAGGGGAAAGGGTAATGAAATAATTTGTGTACCCAAACTGGCACGCTGGCGGCTTGCAAATTCCGATCTGACGTAGATAAGGCGAAAGCGCTTTTAGGCCACGGGGCGTATGAGCAACTCAGGTACCAAAGCCTGTCATAAAATGCGGATCCAGCTCCCGTTTCTGCGCCCTGCCACATAAAACTTGAGCCAAACTCAAAGTCGCAGTTCAGACAATTACACTTCAACTCCAAAACAGCATCCACAGTTGCCAATCTCAAACAGTGGTGACGGGTTTTTAAGGAAAGCCATTTTTCAGGCAAGAATCCAAAATGGTTTAATTTACCTTTTTTTTAGAAAACTAAACTTTTATTTGATTTATAAAATATATGATTAGCTATTGAAAACAATAAATAAAACTGCTTGTTAAATAAAATGGGTTTCCTGATATAAGAAATTTTAATATTTCAATATAATAATATTTAATTTTTAAACGATGCTGCGTATTCTGAACACCGTAATTGGTGAAAAGCTTTGAAAATTTTAAAAATGTTTTATATTTTTAAGACCCAAATGAAGATCAAGAATCTTTCAAAAAACTAAAGAATTCGCCGTTAAATGTGCAGAGAAATAATTAAGTATGTTTAGTGGCTGTATTCATTTGTGACTTATTTGAAAGATAAACTATTCCCCTCTTTCTCCTTCCTTAGAAAGTATTTTAAAAAAAAGCCAGATTTAACGGCTAAATGCTGAGCTCAACTCCCAAAACTTCCTGGAACTCGTACTTTTATCATCGTCGCTCAAGTTGGCGCTCAACGTCAATTGTTTGACGTTAAACCCAAGCGTCAGCGTGAAATACTTTTCATGCTGTATTACTCGAAGTGGGCGGTGGCTTTTCCTCCCGTTTTCCCCAAGGATGCTCGCTCCCAAGGAGCTGTGCCACTTGAGCACTCCCTCGTAGACCAGACACATGTTCGTGTACATGAGTGTTAAATGGATTTCGTGATGGGCCCAGGACAAAGAGCTCTCCGTGTGAAATGTGTCCGACAAGTGAAATCCCAGCAGCAGGAGCGGCAATAACATCATCGCCGGCAGTTTTGCCGTAGTCGCCTACTGTTTAAACAGACGCACATCAAGTCATAAATAAACTAACACGCCACGCACACGAAAATATAGGGAAACCCAAGCCCGAAGCGAAATCCTACCCACACGGGCACACGATTTTATTTCGGTTTCGGTGCGGATTTTGTGGGATCTGGTGTGCAATTGCCGGGCTCTGTGGCAGGAGCATTAGGCTGATTTCAGTGGCGCAGGGGAGCGCAAAATGTTTGCACAAAAAGGATTTCGGCTTTAGCCGCCACTTGACAAATGGTGTGACCTTACGCAGAGCCAAAACCTACACAACCACCCACCCATCCTGTATTTTTGCACAGTAGAATACAAAAATTTCCTAGGCGATGGTCGATGATTATTGAACTAACAGTTTAGTTTCATTATTTCTAAGGATGTACATTATATAAATTTATTAAAATTTTTTTTAAATTTGTTTTGGTTTTAAAAATGTTGTAGCATATTATTTGCCTATTACTATAATATGTATTTTAGATTTTACCGGCAATAGAGTTAGATGCAAACTTAATAGGAAATAACCTTTTTCATAATTCTCGACTGTCGGGTATCAAAAAACTTTCTAAACTTCCTATCATATATTATTTAAATAAAGCTGGATAAAAAATGTTAAGGGTAAAAAACTTTAATATTTTAATAAAATATCTTGTTTTTGAAAGACTGACCCTTATGTTGCTGGGTACTTCCACCGACCAATGAGCGTGTTTACAATCTGCCGCAAACACAAAAAGGAGGCAGGACATCGCCTGGCTGATTTGTACCCCATTTTCGTTTTATTTGGCCTTCATTTCGTTTCTTCGGCCAGAGCGGTGCTGTAAAATTGTCACTTAACTTTGCTTTATGGCCCTCTTCAATCCAGGCCTGATACGCGGAGTGCTGGCCACTGAAAGTGTGAGTATCTGTGATTTGGCTGCTCTTTTCTTAGCTTCTCGGCCATTTTCATATCTCACATCATACTAAATTATTCAAAAGCCCCTACGAAACTTTGCAAAGTTGTGTCCTTCCTCTTGCTATTTGCTGTGCGGGAGTGTGTGGGCTGTGGCTATACTACATATATGCCGGTCCCTGGGGCGCAATCTGTTTCTTTTCCCTGACTTTGCGGTGTTTGGCGTCACCTTGAGCAGTTACTAATTTAACACTTGCTGGAAATTATAATGAGACAAGTTTCGTTCTGGCAACAGCTCGGGCATCGATTAATTTAAACGTTCTCGGCTATTGGGGAATTTTGCGGGAATTTAGTAGTCGGTCGGTCACCAGCTAAGTGAATTCGAACGCCGGGAAAGTGTTGCCTAACTTTCGGGGCCACTTTGATTGGAATTTTCAAAGGTAAGCAAGCGTTGGCATCTATTTGGTCTGAAAAGCTGGCAAAAGAGCAGACAAACAGAGCAAATTGCACCTGCATCTGCACCTGCCAATCGAATGCATTGCAGCATCAATGATGCAAATGCGCAGCTGATGATTGTGTGCTTAACTCCTGCCAACTCGTTTGCATACTCCCGAGACCCAGCTCAAACTGCAACAGTATCTGTATCTGTATCTGGTACACTGCCCCTGAATTTGAACCTCTACCTGCAACCGTACCTGTATCTGTATCTGTATTTGTAGCTGTATCTGTATCTGTATCTGTACCTGAATCTGCAGTTGCGCCTCGGGCGTGTGGCATTCGACTTTTGTGGCAATCAGCCACTTTGCATGCGAAACGTGTTGCAACGCGGCAGAGACTTTGACTAATCGCTAGGCACGATTCTGGTTCCAGGGGATATGGAAATTGCCATATCCTACCGGCCACATCTCCCCATTCTCATTGAAAAGCGATTGTTTGCGTTCACCTCGCTCCTTGGTTATGAATGTATCCACCTAAAAGCGATTTCCTCGCAAATTTGCATCTGAAAGAGCACAACCTGCTTTGAAGGTTATTCATTTGCGGGCGTTTGTTGGGCTGGATTTTTGGTCGAAAGTGTGCAATGTCCTGACCAAGTCGATTAAAATGAATTATTGAACAGCCCCGAGTCGCTTGACTAAAACTCAGCGGACATTGCCCTTAATTTTATTGGCCCTTAGGGACTATTGGAAATAAGGACTGGTAATTCCGAAATTCGACACTTGATATGAGATCACATACAAAATGTCTGCGAAACAAATCTTCTTTGTTTTTAGATCTACTTATTAAATAATTAATTTAAAACATTAAGTAGCGTTTGCCGGATAAATTTAAAAACTAATATCCCCTCTAGCTCAAACAACCTGGTTAAATAAGGAATAATTGTTTTAATCCCGTAAAACTCTCTCCAGTCTGTGAATACTAAACATTTCCTAAATTTCTTATTTAAAATTCTGTTTTGATTACTAGTACACCTACACAAAAGCCAAATTTACCGGCCATCACTTGAAGACAAAAGCTAGAGCTTTGCGACGCGACTTCCTTGGGTAATTAAATTTGTCCTGGCAAGCGAGCTTGTCAAATGCAAATCCCATGTCAACAGTCACGACAGCTCGTCGTTACTAATTATGAAAATTGTTCTTATAGTTGCTCTTGCCACAGTGCATGTGGCCACAGCTGATGACATGGACATGGACATGGACCAGGATGGCAAACACAATAGCACAGCACTGTGAATCGGAACGGAAACGGCATGACAACCGCCGGCTTAGCGCCTGACATGTGACGGAGTGAAGCATGATCTGGACACGATGGTATTAATCGAAGCAACGAATCGGAATCACAACTCTACACAGAGAGAAATAATCAAGTGTATTGCACTCAATCTGAAAATGTTTGTACGCAAAATTGGGTACATAAATGATTTAATTGGAGCGTGTTGTTCTCAGAATTAGAATCGGACAAAATAAATCTGCCAAAAATGAAATATCCATTTGCTTTCAATTTAATTGTTATAAATAAAAAAATGTAGTCTAAAACAACCGTTACACCACCTCTCCCTTCCCCTTCGTTCTTTTGAGTTACCATGTAGTGCTAAAATTGTTTGTTTATAAAACAATATTCATAATAATTTTTTTTGTATAAGTTTCGTGAATTGAAAGCACATGCCTCGACTAAGAAACGAACCCGGTACCTTACGCATTCTAGACATAATCCTTAACCACTTGTCCACGCACCTTATATTTTCGTTGAAAGGACGAATTCGAGTTTGAGCAAAATATTTTCGGTAGTTTTAAAAAATGGTAAACATAAAGAAAAATATTAATAAAATAAAAATAAAAAACAAATAAAACCATTGACTCGAAATAATACAGGAGTTGGGTCTGGAAATCTCAGATCTCAAACCAAAGATTTTGAATCAATTTTTTTACTCTCATTTTAAAAACATTTTTCTCGAATCCAAAATAAAAGTACACATGTCCTAATAGTGATCAATTTAATATTTTTTTAATGAGTACAAACATCCTGAACATGAGTTCTTAAGCAAAATCTGTACTCAAAATGAGTTCACACTAATTTTTAGAATTCAAAATCTTAATTCCTGCACGTCGAAATTTTCTCTGTGTAGGAACTGTAAAACAGTGAATGCATTTTACCGATTCCTCAGTTACACCCAAACAAGCAGAAAACATGTTAAAATCATTCCGGTGCAGTTGGATGCCCTGATACAAAAAAATTGGTATCATAAAAACAAAAATTGTGATCAGTGAGTCCAACTGCACTGGAAAGCCATACTTATATATCTGCAGAAAATTACATTAATTTTAAATTAGATAACATGCTCGGCTATCGTATTCTGCGGTACAAGTGTGACAAATGCAAGGCCATTAAACTTGGATTGTTGTTTGGTTTAGTGCCTGCAATGGAGCGTACTCACCACGCCGACGGAGAAATAGTTGTTGATAATGTTGTAGGGCACCGTGCAGTCCTTGTCACATTGCACTTTGATGGGCTTCTGCTGCTCGAACTGCAGATGTTGCTGCTGTGCCGGCACACTCGTCGAGGCGTTCGGTGTTGTGGGTGTGATTGGGGTTGCTGCAATGCTGTTGCTGCCATTGCCATCGCCATCTCCATCTCCATCGCCACCTTCTTCATGGTCGGACAAATCCAACGACAATGTAATTTGCTGTTTAAGGATGTTGTTTTGCTTATTGTACTGGCCATTATTATCGCTTTGATTATTCCCAACTGGCGTTGCTGGTGCAGCTTCCTCAGCTGCATCCGATGCGGCTCCTTGTTGTTGCTGCTGCTGCTGCTGCAGCTGTTGTTTGTGCTGCAGCAGCAGCGTCTCAAGTGACTGCTTCTCCGTCTCGTCCGACCTCCTGGCCAAGGATTTTGGCCGGACTTCGGCTTCGACAACGGCTTCCGTTTCCGCATCCTGGTTGCCGTTGCAGGGACTGCCGCTGCTCGTGTTGCTGCTGCTGCTGCTGAAGGTGGACCGCAGGGTCTTCCGCAGGCACTGTGTCTCGAAGGTGGACATCGAAATGCTCTTGGTGGTGGTCGTCCGGGTGGTGGTGCTGTTGCTGTTGCCGAACTCCACCGTGGCCGTCTCCATTTCCGTTTCCGTTTCCGTCTCGCTGGCCATCATAATCGATGTGGTGGAGGCGGCCCTGGCTGCCTGCTTGCTCTGGCGCTGAATTTCCTCGAAGCGCTCCATCAGCGACTTGTCGACCACAACACTTTGCGACAGCTCAATCACCTTCTGCATATTCGAGTGCAGCGTCACCTGCAGCGGGAAAAGTGGGGAAAAGGGAAAAACTTGGCTTAGCAGTTGTCAGTCGGCAAGCACAAAACGTGTTTAAGGGTGAAGTTTTGCGGATGCAGGTTGCCAGCGTCAGCACCACGCCTTCCAACCAGACAAATTAGTTTCTGAATCGTTTTGCCTTCATGGGGAAGAGGAAATGGTGTGCGTGGTAAGCGCTTTGTGGCCAATAATTGGATTTTCCTGCTGGCACAGCCACTTGCCACGCCCACCACAGCCTACTCTGGGATGGCCAGTATGCCAATTCGATTTGATATGCAGAAAAAATATACTCAGGCTAGTTAATTAGGCCAGATAAAGCAATAAATGGAACAAGAATTGCCCAAAATTTAATGTGTTCTGGGATCCATTTGGTTAAGGGTCAAAAATTAAAATCTGCACACTAGTACCTACGGTCCTGTTGCCGAAGGCGATGAAAAAGATTCCAGCTAACTCAACTAAGCGGTAATAAAAACAAAAACACGTTTTTAAATATAACTTAGGTTAAATAACTTTCTTACCATATTTAAAGAAACACAAAAGATCTTGCTAAAAATAAGTAAAAAATACTTTTTTTTTCATACTCTTAAATTTGTTTGAAAAATAGAACAAAGACGGGGAAACTGCCAAATGCTAACGCTAAAATCGAATCTCAGACGCAACTAAAAAATAATTTTCAAAATTAAAAATTAAATTAACATTTAAAAACAATTAATCTGAATCCGTCGGCAAATGCTTGTAGAAAATTTTCATAAGTTTTTTTTTTTAAGTTAGCTGTGAATTAACAGATTTAGATTACGTGTGAATCTTTTGGAAGTGAACACTGAAACTGGACCGAATATATATTTTTAATTTTTAACAATGATTAAGTTTCTTTTCGAGATAAAGCACCTCAGCAATTCGTATATTTTTAATGCTTTGTTTTGATCACCAACAATCAAACTTTGTTTCTAATTTTGGATTTTTGATAAATTGTAGTATTTTCCTTTCCCATTACTTACTTTTGGTCGCAGGTCTTCACTGGGCGGCGTGTTGGTGACCTCGATGCTCCATCGGTCCAGCATCACGGTAGAGGCTCGCCGGATCTTCTCCATGAGCTTAGGGATGTTCTCGCCCTCGTAGCCGCCGCCCCATCGGAGGCAGCGAGCTAGGTCGTTGCCCGTCCCAAGCGGAATCACTCCAATGGCAGGCTGGCTGGCCAGCTCGATGGAATCTGCAGGACAAACGCAAAAAAAAAATCAGTCTTAAAATCTGTTAAATTTACGGAGCGTTTGACCCAAAAATCCTTCGATACAATCACAAATGTAAACGAAACAGAACAGCAAACCTTATTTTGTTTAGTGCAAGTCGACTCAACCGGGATTCGAACCGAGGCTTTTGGATTCGTAAACGCATTAGCCGGTTGCGCCACACTGGCATCACAATAAACTGTGCACTACGCCCGTATAAGAATTCGAAGCAATTTGTTTGCAATCAAATAGCTTTTATTAGCTATACTTTTGAGGTTTTTGAAAAAAAAAAAAACATAAAAACCAAAAAAAAAAATTGATAACTTTGTCTGGGATTTGAGCTCGGGTTCTTAAAAGCTTACCCAATGTTTGATGTTCCAAGACCCTTACCCCCTAGGCCAATCATTTTAAGAACGAAATGTTCTTGTTTTAAATTAATAGTTCTTGTTTTTTTGTTAAATTAATAGTTTTTAAAAGAGCTTACTGTTTTTAATATTTCTGATATTATTTACTTATAGTGTTTTAAGCAGGGATAAAGCGAAAAATATCGTTTTCTCTATGTGTTAAAAAACATTTTAAAATATTATTATCAAGTATGACCCGTACTTATTCTGAACACGTTCGTCCTAAAAATTTTAGGAATTATTCGGCCGATTTTCAAGAACGTTCGTGCTAAAATTATTCGTTCTACTTTTTATTGGGTGTACAGTTTGTAATTACATTATTGCTTGGTGCCGTTTATTTAACCATAAATTTAAGTTTTTTGCAGCCCATCCCAGTAATCTTTAAATGTAAAGCGTAAATCTGTTAATATTCTCTACTTAAAAAACGAACATAAGATTCAAAATTATAGAATTATCTAATTATATTATATTTAAACCAGTTGACAAACAGCGAAGTTCAAATTTTGCTTACATATATTTCCGAATATTCAACTGAACTGAGTTCTGAACTGTAGTTCTGAACTATCAAACTTTATCGCAAAGAATATTTAAAAAAAATGTGAATGCAAAGAAGTTATAATTGTTTTTGTTTAATTTTGTATTTTGATGATTCTTTTATGGTCGCCTGATTTTAACAAAATCAAAAACGTAGCTCTGAAATATTTAATCATTACTCTATCTTTAAGAATATTAAATAAAATTATAAACAGCAAAGTTGTAATTTTTCAAATAATTTATCCGGTTGTTTTTAAGGGAGCTATATGATATATATGATATATGACAAAAACTAACTAACTAAAACTAAACTAATTTTCGGAAATCGAGAAAAGTACAATGACAGACCCTTACAGGCGTTACAAAATTATAAATGGGCTGGCTGACTAATTTGTTTTCTTGTTCTTCGGAGATCATCACATCATATTTCCGATAATTTTCTTGCCACTATTAAACGTATATAATTTGCACTAATGATTAAATCCCGCCCAACCACTACACTTACCCATGGCCTCTAGAACCCAGCCCACGGTGCCGTCGCCACCACAGCAGATGACCCTGAAGCGGGGCAGGTCCTTGAAGAGCGTAAGTCCTGGCAACGAGAGCGGAAATCAATCACCGTGCTTGAACGGCCATCACTCACACACACACACCCTCCTTGGGGCCGCCCTTGGACAGGTCGTACACCTGGCGCGGATTGAGCATGTACTGGAACTTCCGCAGGATGCGATCCCCCTGGCGACCGCCGCTCTTCGGGTTGACAAACACCAGCAGCGGGCAGCTCAGCTCGTCCGGCGGCGTGATTTGGAAGTGGGTGGCCTGGTGGTGATGCATTTGGGATTTCTGGTTACGAGTTCAGTGAATGTCATAAAAGTGGGTGGGCAGTAAGCAGCAGTTCCGATTGTTTCGTTTTTTGTTTTTTTTTTTTTTTAATTTTGTTCGGGGAAAGTCAATTTTGAAAGGGGGTTAGTTAGCCAATTGCGAGGGGTTAGTAGGGCTATATTGCAATACACCAAAATATTATATGAATATTTAATAAGAAAGCATATCTATTCCTAACCTCCATGATAATTGAAATATTGGTTACTTTAAAGAAAGAAAACAAAATAATCAAACATAATTAATATTCCTCATAAAAAAATACTATTACAAAAATCAAAAATAATGATAACTTATTTTTAATTGTCTCTGTAAAAACAAGTCTAATTTTAAATTTTTTTGGCATAGATCGGTGAAACGATTGTAAAACAAACTAAAAAGAAAAATAAAGGGCTCAAAACCACATTTCACAAATTAAAAAGCCATAGTTAACCTATATCTAAAAATAGTTTCAGAATGCAACTTTAAATAATTTATTAAAATATTCTTTAGCTAGTTTTAACTGGGAAAATGGAGGGGGTAGGTGGAGCAGGCAAACTGTTCAAGATTTGCAATTGTACCTTGTGCGCCTGGTTGACGGAACGCTGGCGATCCAGGACAGCAGGACAGATGGCCGTGGGCGGGACCACCAGCTCGGCGTACTCCCCCAAGGTACATTCCTTCTTCACAGACGAAGCGCAGCGGTTGTGGAGCTGTCGAGGTGACGGGAGGAGGAAACCAATTAAATTAGTGCGAGCGGCGGGCAACATCAAAATATATTACAGGATATCGCGGCCTCATGGAAGTTTAACGCTTTTAAATTTAATTTCTACTTGAACGCTGGCCAAAAGCCACTTATGACGGAAAATGGGAGGGAGTGGCTCAAGCGTTTATTTCGCCTTAATGAATGCGATTAAAAGTTTGTTAGCGCCGACTACTCCACCCGCGGTGCAAGAAAAATGGTTAATTTTAGACTAAATGAGATTTAGCGCGGATTTTCCTTTCATTTAAATACCAATTTCACTGAAGCGTTTTCTTGGCTTTTTTCTAATGACCGCGCGGCTTCCTCTTTTGCATAACATTTCACAGCTGCGGCCTCTGATTTGGATTTGGTCATTCACTGATGACCAAGCTCTAAACTTTTTGTTTTTTAATTAAATAAGTCGATGGGAGCGTCGGGAAAATGTGTCTTGGCTATGGCAAGCTAATTGTTCTTCATTAGTTTTAAGCAAAAATATTACGTTTAAGTGATTAATAGTTAGTGTATTTGTTTTAATATTAAATATAGATACTATTAATGAAAAAATGAAATAATTTATAAAATAAACGAAATAGAAATAGAACTATCTTTGTTTAAAAACGCCAAATTGCTTGGAAAACATGATTTCTAAATCAAATGAAAGGTATTTCTAAATAAACCACTATAGTCTATTGATACTTTATCATACGGATGGCAGTGGTGAAGAATTTCCTGCCGGAGGAGGAGCAGCACGACAACCACACTTCCCTCTTATCGTGGGCCAAACTTTAAGCACACACAGACACATCCACTCAAAATGCAAAGTTATTGACTGTCAAAAGCGACGGCAACGTTTTGCTTACAAAGTATTTGCCGATGCAGCAGCATCCGAGTCGCAGGACCAAGTTTCCCCAACTCCGCTCCCGCCGGCGGTCCTCCGGCAACAACAAATTCGGCATTATCTCCGCTGCAGTTGTCAAAGACACAGGACACGAAAGTTGGTGGCATGCGACGGCGGCAGCAGCGCAATTTGCTCGGGACGTGACAATTTGCCAGCCATAACGAAGTTGCCAGCTCATGTGTGGAATCGAGGGGTGTCGCGCTGGAGGAAGGTGGGAGGATGACGTTGGAATTGCTGCCGGGCTGCGAATCACAGCTGCCGACACTGGCTCCGACAAAACTGCAGACGGAGTGCTGGGCCAAAGGCTGCCTTGTTTTTCCGAATAATTGGAATTTTTGGTTCGAAACAATGCTGGCAATCGCTGGCGCAGCAGATCTGATTTGGTCTTGTAACGGATTGATTCTACGTCGATTAACTTGCTTTTGAGACTCATCATGACTGCATCTTTACACAAAACCGCCAACCGATGTTTAACGACTGTAGCCTTTGTCAAAGTTTAATATATTTAGTCTGTTCAAAAGCCAAGAGTGCACATAAATGACTATGCTAATTCATGACCACCTTAGGCTGTATGCGATTAAGCCCTTATTTGGGAAAAGGCAATCAATGGGCGTCTTCAGCAGATGATGGATCAGTTGTCAGCGATCAAGTTCTGCTGAACGCCTATGATACATTACGCATTAATTAATAAATTTTTGCTTGTTTTGTTTGTTTTTTGTTTTTGTTTTGTCTACATTCTGATTTTTCTGTTTATTCATATCAATATTTTCACCATCTGTATAGGCTAGCAGATATATATCATGTATCAAGAAAAGGTAGCGTACTATTTTTAAGCTTTTAAGAATTTTTGCAACATGATCATTGATCACACGCTTTCAGTAGAACTATTGTAAGAAATCCATCAGTGATCAGTGATCATGTTGTTCTGCTGAATACGACCAATGACAACCGAAAAATACGCTTTTGCATTCATTTTAAATTACAATAATCCATTATTTTATACATGTTAACCAAAATAATAATAAACAAGAAAGGAAGCAAACTTCGGCAAGCCGAAGTTCATATACCCTTGCAGCTATTGCAAATACTAAATATTCTTGAAAACATTAAAATTAGCATTTACTTGCGAGTATGTTTAAAAGCATTGAAGCTATGATGATTTGTAATATTAATTTCATTAAAATTGGACGACTGTAACATAAAGCTCCCATGAAAACAATAAAAATATTTAAAAAAAAAGTTTTTTTAAATTAAACTTTTATGTTTTTTAATTTTTTTTAAATTTCTTAGTACTTATATTAATTTTACAGTTTAGAATTACGCTTTTATTGTTAATAAAATTGGAAAACGATATCATATAGCTGCCATATATGATTTTTAAGCATACACGCCAGTAAATCATAATTTCTAAGTTTTTAAGAATATTTAATTTTTGCAATAGCTGCAAGGATATATGAACTTCGACTTGCCGAAGTTTGCTTTCTTTCTTGTGTACAGCTTACAGGTAGCCATCAGCATACCAACATTCTCCTTAGTCGGAAGGAGAGGTATGGTAGTGGCATGTTTTGCCAGCTTGTCAGCTATACAGTTGCCTGTGATGTTCCGGTGTCCGGAGACCCATATAATGTTAATGTTATACCGCGGAGCCATATCGTGCAGAGTGCTGCGACAGTAAACCTTTAGCAATCATGCTATATTATTTTTAAAGATGTTCAATATTGCGGCTATATTTAGTAGTCTCATTGCGCACACTTTCCGGTGCTCACCGGCGCCGCCGTCCAACGTGATATTAAAAAGTTTTATGAATCTATCTTTTTCGAACCGTATGACCGTATGGTCAGTATGGCAGATAGATGAAAGCTATCTTTTTTGAAATAAAAATATTAAGGGATTGGTTCTCAGCACTATAAAAACTTATTTAGGGCGAAGATTTATATTCCTTTTCCTTTTTCAACTTAAAAAAAGGATCTACCTTTAAACTGGAAACGTTATGGAAACGTACGACCAATTTTATAGAACTGTGTTATGCTGTTGTTAATGGGTTGACAAACGATGTGTCTAATTACGAATAAACATATTGTTTTCAGAACAATGCAC